>NW_020799095.1:120673607-120706799 GCF_003259725.1 Athene cunicularia
CCCCCCCCCCCCCCCCCGGCCCAGGAGCCAGTATCTCCAGTATGAAGTACTGCAGGGCTTCACCAGTCAGAATCCCCGCTTATTTATTTGTAACTTTTCTATTTACTAAAGAGTGGTTTCTTAGTTTTATTTGAAAAGGAAATTGACTTCTCTCACTCTTTGTCATTGCCTTGTTAACAAGGAGGAGGAAAAGCTGCCTAATCTCAACATTATAAGAGTTGTTAGAATTGATCCCAAGTGAACTCTGGAGAGCAGAAAGTCAGATCACCTCTTTGTTTTGTTCCAGGGGGTTACCGAAAGGGAATGACAGCCTTCAAGGGACCTATTTTCCACTAACTGAAAGACTGCATTAAGCAAGCATGTTTAGTGAAGGGTAAAGAGAGTACCAGTGGGAACAAATGCGTGCACCACCATAGCAGGCACGAGGCTCAGAGCAGAGGAGGCAGATGTCTGCTGTGTAGAGCTCTCTAAAGAGGCCACGTGGGCCTTTCTGCATGTAGTAATTCAGCACTGCAGACTGGATCCTCTGCGGCATCCTCTGGGGTGCTTGGTAGAGAAGTGCTACAGGCGGCCTCTTCTAGTCACTCCTTACCTACCAAGTAGGAGCACTGCTCATTAATCCTGCTTGCTCAACATGGGAGGTGTTTAGGGACGGGAGATATCTGATGTAGTGATTAGGTTTCTCCATCCAAGCCTGTAGAGAAAGTATCTGAAAAATTGTTGGCATGCTGTTTTTTTGTGTGAGTTCTTTAGCATTGTTCCATTGTCATTGGTGTAAATATAGCTATTAAAAATATTCCTTCTAGTATCTATATATTTCTCAGTACCACAAGGAAACATTTTCTTAATCTCTAAGTTATCTTTTCCCTTTCTTTGTTCCATATATATAAATAAAGAAATTTATGTGGGCCAGTTATGTTCCATATGAAAGGGTTCAACATTTCCTTGCCAATGAGAATTCAGCATGCAGGGTTAGAGGAGCTGGTAATACAATATAATATGTAAAACAATAATATCAGAATTTTCCTGGATACAAAGAGAACCACAGTAAGGCTAATTTGGGTCAAAAAAAAAAAAAAAAAAGAAAAAAAAAAGTGAAATTCCTATATTTGTTCTAGAGAAAAATGTAATATATTTGTTTCAACACAGTACTTTCAGAGTGCAGTCTCACTAGGCAGAGAAATTTCTTACAAGACTGGGAAAGCTGATCTCATATACTTGGACTCACAGAAAATTAAAAAAAGGCAAGTGTTTCCTATGAGGTTTAGTATCCTGCTGAGGTGTGCTACCACTGAACCTTGTGCCCTACCTTGTTTGCCTGCATCCTCGCAATTCCAGGTAGACCCAGAGGGAATGAGCCTGCCTGCAAGGAGACATACTACAACTCCCAGGAGTCACTGCAGCCTGAATGAACTTTACTTCTTAAGCCAGACAAGGGAAAACTACCTTTTTTCCCTCAGTGCCTGAAATTTAAAGGGCAATCAGAAACTCATGCTGTTGTTATTTTGTCTTTATGAGACAATACGTTTGTCATGCTTACAAATGTATAGCATGTGTATGGCTCTTCAACCCTATTCCCAGTCATGCAGGGAGTTTTTCTGGGAGAGGATCCTAAGGCGTGCACTCTTACCCACTTGCTCTTAGGACTGGCTTGTGCAGGCCTTTGACACAGTGTTCTTTGACTTATCTAAAGGAATATGTGTTGTTGGTATACAAAGAGAAAGGTGCTGGAAGCCAAGCCAGTTGTTTCTTCCATGTGCCACTCAGGAACTGATCCAAAAGTCAATCAGAAGATCTTTTCTGACTGATTCAGTTGCTTGCATCTTCAAGTGAAAACAGAGAAGATTAAGATTTTATTCCATGATGTTCTCAGGTGACTGATGACAGATCCAAGTCTGACCCATTCTTCACTGATTTAGCTCTTCTTTTCTCTGTCCTTAGATATCAGGGAGACTAGTCCACTTAAAGGGCTGATGTAGGAAGCTGAAGTTTCCATCTTCCAGGACAACAGTGCCTAATGGTGAGAACAGGTTGTTTATATAAGTAGGTTATTTTCAGCAATCTCCAAACTGTAGTCCTATTTTTTTTTCTTTTTTTTTTTTCTTTTTTTTTTCCCAGATATGATCCAGAGTACTTCAGACATTGGCAACAGCATGCACTCTGTTTTAGTATCGTTCAGAACTTGTTACAAGAAAGTCAGATAGTTTATCCTACTCAAGGGAATGTCAAGGGAAAGCTACAGAAAGCAGCAGGAAATTGATAAGATGGTGATTATTTAAATAAATAAATAAATAGATCAAGCTCTCTTAAATTCTAAGCATCTCTTACTACTATTACAGTTATTTAATAGTTAGCTTTTTTATATAAACACATTTATTTAGAGTTAAATAGTATATGAGTTATGTTGCTCATAACCATCAACAACTGTTTAAACCTTAAGCTGTAGCCATCTTTTTTTTTTTTTTTTTTTTTTTTTTTAAGCAGCCAGCAGTACCTTTTTCAGTCACAGACTCTATCTACAACAAAGAGAATACTATGAAGGGGAATTTATTCTAAGACAAGATTTTTAGCATGTTGGGACATTTCTTAGCAGCATTATTTAAAAGCTTTTAAAAAAACTGCTCTCTCACACCTTTGTTCTTTCTGTGCCAGGAAATGTTGTTACATATTTAATACCATATTTTAAATGTTTCATATGTTTATGACATGAAATACATGTACAATATAATCAAGGCTCTTCAAATTCTACTGCACCTATATCACTCAGCAATCTGAGAATTTGTGCGAGGAAATGCTTCTGACCACAAATGCTGTAAATTGATAAATACATTTTAAAACTATTTTTTTTTTATTGTTTTCATTTCTTCCCATTACAAGACAAAGTCACATTGTAGGTCTGCTGGGAAGAATGCTGCTTGCTGCTTCTTTTGTTCTCTCTCTTAAATTTACTTTGTTTATTCTGAAGGCTTTGGACCTAATTCGTAGAAGATCTGCTTGAATTTGTGGAAGCTATTAAAAAGGGACATAGTGAGGTTCGGTCATCATCATAAACCAGATCAATACCATTGTTTATTTCTCAAATAAACCACTAAATAACACCAATGATGGTAACTTCACACCACTGAGACCAGGCCCAAACAAAAACTCATAACTGAAACTGGAAGGCTCCTCATGTCTCAACCAGTAATCATTTCTAATTTTATTTTTATGGACATGGTATGTACATCTAGATACAGAATTCTTAGGAATTTTGTTCCTGTAGGTAATATGCATTAGAATTGTCTTTCATCTGAAGGTTTTTGGACATGGGTGAGAGCAAAACGATGATGTTTTCTGTAGCAATTAAATTTTTTTTGTAGTGTGTATGTGGTAGTGGGGATAAAAAGAAAATTGTCTGATGGAACACTAGAATTACTTTATTACTTTTAAATTAAAACATTGCAGGCAGTCTTCCTTTATAAAGATTGATCTGTACAGAGGTATTTTTTTAGCTAGTTGGTTGGTCGGGGTTTTTTGCTTAGGTTTGTTGGGGCTTTTTTGTGTTGTTTTGTTTTTTTTACAGTGAGAAATTTCTAGAGTGCAAATTACTGATCACCAGCTTTACATGGATCTCCTGACATATGTCTGTAATGGCTCATCAACTATTCCTTACTTTAAATAAGTGAATGATAGAACTTAAAACACTCAATCCTGATGTAAGATAAAGTGGCTTTGAGCAGAAACGGAAACATTTACTGGGATTTGTAGAGACAGAAAAAAAATAAGTTTTTAGCAGGGTTTTTTTGGTCTGGGTATTTTCATTAGATGTCGCTGTAATTACTAATACTTCAGTTTGTGGTTTTCACCACAGCAGCAGGGACATTCTTTTAAGTCTTCATAAAACAGAAAACTAATAACTCTTCTCATAAGTGTCAATGTACTGTATGGTATAACATAAAGATTGTAATGTTTCAATTTCCATCCTGTTCTCTTTCTGTTGTTGCTTGTTTACTTTGTTTTCATCATATAAATGTTTGTGTGCATACTGGTTTATTGTGTTGCTCTAAACACATGTGAATCTAATTACCCATGTGTTTAATTTGAATTTAGTGTTACATGGTTTTTAACCATGCTCCAAGTCACTTTTAATGGTTACAAAAAAAGTATTTCTGGAACACATACTTCTCAGACTATAAGGATGCACTGTTCCCAGCAATAGTTGAGATTATTTAATTTATTAGGAAATGAATGTTGTGCAAATACCTTTGGATGGGATCCCGATGTTAATTAACAGAAAGAAAAGTCAAGAGGTTAAAAATTAAACTTGGATTCTATTAGGTTTTGTGGGTTTTTTAATTCATCTTAGCAACTCATATATCTTATCCTTCCTAAAAGCACACCCAAGTATGTGTATTGTATCCTTTCTTCTGAGTTGTCTGAAAATTATATTTTGTGTATATTGATTTCTTAGTACTAGTCTTGCAGTAACAGTGTTTTGTTTTATTTTCCAGAAACTGATAAAGGCTGGAAAAATGCCAGTGTAGGATTTATAGAAATGCAATGACTTCTGCCCTTTTATGCAGCAGGGATAACGACAGTAAAATTTTCCCATAGTACTTTTTCAGTCTATTTTGCATTTGCTGTTGAAGGACTGCTTACAGGGATAAAAAAATTGATTGAATCATTTAACCTACACATTTTTTTGGTATCTTTTTTTACTAGATTTCAGGTAAGATATAAAATATTTTGGTGCTTACAGTAGTGTGAATTCTTGAACTAATGTTTTTATTCAGGGCATCAAAAATTAAGTGCTGTGCAATCACAACCACCATTGATTTAAGTGGTGCTGAAAGAAGGTAGTATCTGTAAAAAAATCAGTCACTTACTGAGGTGCACAAATAGAGATCCAGGTACAAAATATATTCTGATTAAATTAATGTTGTGTGGTTTTTGTAGTTTGGACTGAAACAGATATTGAAAAATTTACTATATATATACAAAATTACTAAGTATTTTGCTTCCACAAGAGAGTCAGGAGGAGACATACTTTTTTCCACTAAAATAATTCTTAATGTTTTAAACCATTTTCATTTCCTCATCAGTGGAAGGAAATTTACTAAAATAGTGGGAATGTGTGAGCTGAGGAACTGAAGAGAAAAAAGAAAAAAAAAGATTAATATCTGGAATAATTGCAGATAGTATCATATGTAAAACTAACTCTGGTTTGTGATGTTTCCAGTTTCTTACATGTGATTCCATTGGTATGTCACTTTCATCACCGTGCTCTTATGTACTGTGATTCAACATTGTTATCATTCAGTGTTTCATTGTTTGTTGTGTGGAATTTATTTGGCTGTTCATGCTGCTGTCTGATTTTCTGTGTTTCCTTTCAAGTGATTCTTTTCCTTTTCTTACATGAGGTGGATTTGCAAGTCATCCTTTACCTGTGTAGGCTACAACTTGGCTGAAATGCTTGATGTTGACATCTTGTTTTTTACCTATGTCAAGTTCCTCTTGATTCTGCTGGAGCGATATCTGAGAGCCCAAGTTACATTTGAATGTGTAAACAGGTAGATATGTATTCCACAAACAGACTGTGTTATACCTCCTTCTAAGATATTCATACTATACACTGCTTTCATGCTAATTTTTAGAGTTTGTGATTTTATATGCTTGACATTTTTGAAAAATAGTACAATCACTGACTTTTCATAGAACCCTCAGAGAAGTTGCTCTGTGCTAGTTTCCTGTCTGTGACAGTGGCTGGTAGTAAAAGAAAAATGGTGAGCATGGAGTGATATCCTTCCAGTTCCAGCAGTTAGTTCCCTATGGACCTAATGGATCAGTCTTTGCATCCTACCCAAGAGTGTTTGTAGTTCTGGACAGACCCCTTCTCTATGACTTAGTACCTCTTATACCTATTTATTACCTCTGCCTTCAAAATATTCTGAGGCAGTGATTTCTGCCTTTTAATGACATATTGCATTGAAAACTATTTAATTTGTTTTCATTAAATCTCATTTCTCCTAGTTTTCATCAGCTGTTTTCTCATTCTTTTAGTATGAGAGTTAATTGCTCCCTGTATGCTTTCTCCAAACAGTTCATGATTTTATAGGCCTTTCTCATATTTACCTCAGATCTCTATTTTCCCAAAATAAGTTTACTTATATAAAAGCTGTTCCTTGATTTTAAGAGTTCTTACTCTATCTCCTCTTTCTTTTTCTACCTTCTCCTTTACAAGATTAAATAATAAATATTATGCAATCAATAAGAAACAAAAGGAATTCAACAGCAGTTTTTATGAAGAAGTTGTCATGATGTTTCTGGAGTTTTCTGTTATGGAAAATTTCTCTCGATTCTAATGTAATTTCTAGTCTAAAAAACTCACTATATCCTTCTTCACTGGACTACCTCTGACCACTACCACATTCTTTCTAGGTAGATTGTTTGTCAGGTCAGGCATCAAACTCCCTCCAAGATAGCTGTGCATGCAGAGCACCTCTGAAGTACTTTCTTTGTAGGTGATCTCATTCTGATTTTGTTTACCTCTGCGCTTCAGGGTAGGCTGTAAACTGAACCAGATTTAAAAAAAAAAAAAAAAAAAGTCAACGGGTCTGATTATTTTCTCACTCAGCACATGTGGATCCTGAACTAGGGATAACTAGTGTTATACCAAAGCTCTTCTGTAAAACAAGTATTAGTGACAGCTTTGAAAATACTGTTAGTCTACAATGTTTTTTACATTTGCTCTTATGGATATACAACTTTTTGCTTGTGATTTTGATGTAGAACTTGGTATCTAATGGAAGAGAGATGTGTTTAATTATCTAAGATTTATTGAAAGCTGTGATTTACAGCATCTCAACATCTGGCCTAAAACATAGTTTTGTGTGCTTCTGTAATTAAAAGAAAACTAGATGATAGTACAACTTCTTGCCTTTTTCCTTCCTTAGTTGTCATAAATATTTAGATGCATTCACTCTAATGCACTTTTGCATTATCACTGATAAAACGTCATCTGTGATACATTTTTTTTTAAATGTCCATATCAGAAACAGTAGTGAAAACAGTGTTTCCCCTACACTATTTAAAAAAATACTAATGCTTTTTTTTTTTTTTTTAAATAAAAAAACAAACCAAAACCCCCAACCTTAAAATATGCAGCTTTTAAATGGTAGAACAGAATGAAGTATTTTTTACAGAGATGTTCAGAAGCAAGAGTGGCTGTTTGTAATTGTTCACACCAAGGTATTTGGCCTTGCAATATCATTGCTTACCACAGTCATAGAAAACATTAGATATGATTAGCTGCAGGTATCCATGCCAGATGATATCCTAGTAAAGTCCTTTATATATTTCATCTTATAATTGTATTTGCAAGTTAATGTTTGAAGTGTCAGTCTTTGTAAAATTAGCTCATCTTGTTATGATTTAGAGCTTTGATGTGAGTGAAAGGCTTCAATTGCAATGCACAGTCACATCTGAGAGTAAACTGCATAGACAAAGAGCCTTACAAGACTAGTAAATCAAATACTCTGAACTGTCTATGTGGATTATGAGGTACTATTTGCATAACTTTGAAGTATTTATACTGATGAAATTACAATAATTAAAATCATTGCTGTGTCAATTGCTAGATGCCACAAGGCATAGTAATTACTAGCATGCAAATCAGACTTTGTGTAAGCATTTTAAAGAATAATTACCTTATTTGATTCAGATGTGCCTGAAAGGCATTAAGAATCATTTGAGCTATTTTGCCTTCAACAATTTTTAGGTCTCAGATAGTATTGTTTTTATTATTACTGTTGATGATAATACCTTTGTGTGGGCATATGTCTTTATGTTTCTGGTTTAGTTTTAAAGGGAAACCTAGCGGTGAAACTTGCCAAAGCAGTTAGAGAGGATTTATTTTATATTAGTTTGTTGTGAATATCTGTCTACAAATTATTTTATTTGCATAAGAACCAATAAAAGCGTGTAGTCTTTTAGTTTTTTGTTACAACTGGTTAAATCCTGTTTTATGGGAGTAGTATACAAATTATTTATTTGAAATTTTTTTCTTTAAATTTAGATGATTTAGGTTTCCACAACATGAATTTGAAATACATAATCTGAAGTAAAATAGGCTGTAAAGAGCTGTCTATTCACAGCATTGCAGATAAATATTTCCAGGAAATGTAATGCTGATGATAAAATTAATTCAAGCTTACTCAGATTTCAGAGGCATTTCTTCTCAAAAATTCTGGGTGGTGAAGATGTACTCTGCAATGAACAGTAGTGGACATTTGACAGATGGGTTCTCTGGCAAAACAAATGGCAGAGAGTAAAATAGGGTCTCCTCTGAGCCAAAGCCCATAGGAGCAGTGAGAAGCTCAAAAATCACTGCCAAATCATTCAGACCTTATGTTTAATAAGTGACATGAGTTTTCCTGGAAAAGGTCCTGCCTGCCAGTGCATATCCCCAAGTTCATGATATGCCCTGATATATGGTGGTTTCTGATAGGAAAATCAGGAAGAAAGAAGGTTGTCCTCCCTCCTGGAATTGTTTTCCAAGTAATCTCAATCCCCCTGTACAGTGCTGTACTTGTTGCTGTTAAAACCCCTAATTGTTTAGCTAACAATAGTTAAGAATTTGGCATCTGTGCAGAGGCATATGAGAGGATGGACTAGTATTTATCATTTTTTAACCTGAATTTTGCAAGAATTAGGTGGAACAAACGTTTCAAGGAATGAAATTTGCTATATGAAGAAATACTTACACTATTACTGCATCATGTTTGTTAATATAAATCACCTTTAAAACATCAGACCATTTTCATGACGATAAAAGCACAAGTAATTAGGGGAGGGGGGAAAGGTAAATAATTTTCCTAAGTATAATATGAACCCCAACCCACGATGCCGTTACAGTGAAGTGTTGGGGAATATCAAGTGCCATAAAGAATCTGCCTTGGCTACTCCACATCTGTCTTCATGTGGCAGTGTTACTTATTTTCCCACTTCCATCTCTTGTAAAGTTTCAGTTGTGCTCTTCATCACTTTGTTGTCAGTAGAATTTACACTGTCCTCTCACTTGAGGAAAGGTCTGTGATCCCTATGAACATCCAGAACCATGTGAACTTTTCAGAGGTGCCAACTTCAGAGCTCAGCTTCTTTGGTAGAAGAAGCTTCTTCGAAAAAAAAAAAAAAAAAGCCTTTGCATTCCGATCCTTACCCATGTAAATAATTGCAACTCCAGGTCCTGGCCATCTGCAGGACATGTTCCTAGGGACCCTGTACCTTCTGTCTGGACTGTAAGGGGCAGGCTGGGAGATTGTTTTCTCTCAGAAACAACCTGACTCCATGGCTTCACTGATTGGTAATTATAGTACCTAACTATGGAGGAGGACACATCTTCCACCTGATACTCTGTTCCTCAGCAGGGTTGTGACACTCCAGGCTATGTGACAACTCAATCTTTTTCTTGACCACTCTTCAGTATTAAGGAAAAATCATTCTTTGCTGTAGGGTCCCTAGAAGGAAATACTCTTATAGCTTTATTTTTTTTTAAATTATTCCCCACTAATAACCCTGTGTAAGAAAAATTCTTATTCAGCCTGTGACCTGAATAATATGAAAAGGAAGTATTATTTTATGATCACTTTAAATTGTATTTATGTTCATTAAGCTCCACCGAACTCCAGGGAGGCAATCAAATTCCAACATGTATTTCAGTTTGTAAACAATCATTAAAATACTCTATTCAAAAAGAATCTATTTTTCTCCATCTTTCCCACATTATCTTTTTACGTAATTAACAACATATTTCCTGACTAGTTTTGAGACACAAGGTCTGGGTTTCAGTCTTATGTACATCTGTGTTTAAATATCACCCACTGTTTACTGAACCCAAGCTCAAGCTTAAAGCTGGCCAACCGACCCTTGTGAAGTGGTAGGTTCTAATGCTGGGAGCTACTCCCTGCTGAAACATATTTCATTTAGTATTTCCTCACTTTTAAAAACATTGGTTTTGCCTTTTTTCTTTTAATTCTGAAGTTTTGTAGGTTTTTTTTAAGGATTTTCCCCCTGCCTTTAAACTGCCTTTGACTGCTTTTGGAGGCATCTTTTTATTTTTGAAATGTTTATACCTGAATATACCCAGATATAATGTTTATGCCTGAATATACCCAGATATACCTATACATGAACTACTCCATTTATTTTTTACAAAGGCAGTTCTTTCACCTTCCAGCTCCACTTCCCTCCCATATGAGCCTAGTGCCATCATCATTCATCATGTTCACATAATGGGTTAGAAGAAGAGGTATACTTGCTCTCCTTAAATGAACTGCTACTGTTATTACAGAGGTGTGATTGCTGCTGATATAATGTATTGTAACCATCCAATGTGAAATGCATTTTGTGATGGCTAATAAGTACATTAACAGCCTTTATGTTTGCATTATTAGGATTTAGTTAGAAACCTACTACTTTCAGAAGAGACAATCACCTACGCCAAATCATTTCCAGTCTGACCCTTATGTGCAAGGGCATGAGTATAACTCATCCTAGTTTTTCCTCTATCAGGATCATAAATGGTCATGCCTTAGCTGTCATTAACATAGCTTGAACTGGCCACTGAAAATGGCCACCATTAGCAGCAGTTGTCATGCTGCAACTCTACAGTTCTCCTTATGGTTTTTAAATCCTGGCTACTGTTCGTCTAAGCCACCACTGTATCCATGATGGTTATTTGTAGTCTGTATCCCTTTCCAGTTCCCTTCCTTGCAGATCTTGTTGGAAACCCAAACAATTAAAAAAAAAAACCCAAACCAACAGTCTTCCTCTTTTTCATGGACATTTGGAGCTCTTCTCCCTGTTTCTTACTGCTTTATATAAGTTCTGTTTCATTCTCATTGTGAGATTTCAGTGGAGGTGTTGAATCCTCACAAACATCTGGTTGCTTTATTTGATTTTCTCATCCGAAGTTGTGTTCTTTAGAAAATTCTGGCTCTTTTTGAGGCTTAAAGAGAAGCTATCGTGTATTGAGTTCCTTTGGAAATTTTACTCCCTATTCATTATTTAGTTTCAGGGAAAATACCAGACTCTTTAAAATATTTATTAAAAAAAAACCAAACCAAACAAAACAACATTATTTCTTGAGTTTTCCTAAACAAAAAATACTAGAGTGAACAATAGCCCTTTAATTATCGCCGATGTACATTATCTACCATCCCAGCATAACGGAGACTTCTTATCTAACCAGAGAAAGCAATTTAAAAGGAAAACTGTGAAAATCAGTAGAGGTCTAGTCATTATACGAACAATATGCTTATTATTCATTTATTAATGTACTTGGTATGCAGTATTTGTCTTCACCTGAAAGGAGGGTATAGGGCTGCATGACCTAGTATAGACATGAAGCCTTAAAATAGAAAACATTACAGATGATTGTTTATTGGTCAAGAGGTCCCAGCAAGGCCTCTACAGGGTCTTGCATTGCATTGCTGAGTGCTACATGGCATGGACAGAGGTAAATCTTGACGTTTGAGGGCAAAAATCCTTTTTTTCTTATTGGTATATTGTCAAACTCTGTTGTGGTAGAGGAAAGAGAAGAGAGGAGAGAGAGAAAGGGAAGGGTTGTTAGTTGCTGTCTAGTTGGTTGCAAATGTCCCTCCTTAGCTCCTCCTCCTTCTCCAACTCTGTCTCTGGTAATTTAGCCAGGGCTAAGCCAACCTATTTGAAACCATAGCTTAGCATGAGTAGGTCAAAAATGGGGCAAAATGTATAATTCGGTGCCGTCTTTTTCCTCTGTTTTTTCGGTTGGTTAGAAACTGGATCAGTTTATCTGAAATCACAGAGATGGGGCATTACTAAGATTAGTGGTTGTCTGGCTGTGAGCTTTCAGAAGTCCCATCCTCAAAATAGAAAATATGTGAAAGCACTCTGAATCTTGAATTTGGTAATATGACTATATTTTAATGGAAGTAGAGCAAATTATGAGATTTGGTCAACCTCACATCTAAAATGAATTACAAGTGCTCTATAGAGTTGGTAAGTCTGGCTGGTGTGGCTTCATTAAATCTGTCATGTTTTGCTCTCCAAACAATAAAAAAAAATGATCAAATGAATTATGAGAATGGGTTGATTCAACTTTAGCCAGTCTAACTGTTTGGAATATGTTTTGAAGTGTATTGATCTGGGGGTTGCCTTTGAAACCGGTTAAATCTGTTCCATCTCTCTCTGATTTGAGAGAACTTTTGAACATCTTTATTCTTAAAGTTGAGTATCAGGAGCTTTGTTGCAAATAGAATGTAAAAAATACAGGCCAACGGGGATTACTTAACATGTGACAATCTCCAGAATGTTGTATCATGACATTCCAGCAGTTCCCATGTTGATTCTGTCATTTCATGAGATTTTTTTTTGTGTCTTGGTGTTTGGGTTTGGTTGGTTTTGTTTTGTTTTGTTTTGTTTTATTTTGGGAGCACACTACCTAATATTCTTTCTTTAGATTCACTGTGTATTCCCTTTGAAATCTTAATACTGCCAGTTCAGCTTTGCTGAATTTGGAGGAAGAGAAGATTTTAATTAGCAGTTTTGGTTTCACTAGAGCCAAAGAAAGACATGTCATGACAGCATAAATTAAACTTCTTGAAAAAAATTAAGAAGGTTATTCCTTGGAGATTTTAGAAGAATTCTAGGCATCAGGGAAGAAAAGCTTTCATTGTTTTTCTCATCTATGTTTTCAGATTTTTGTTACAATGCCCTCACTGACTTAAGCTTTAATAAGTATATGAATACATTGTGGTGAACTATTCTCAAATGCTGGGGCCTAACCAAAGAGTCAGTGGGGCCCTAGTATTTCCCTCAGATCATAAGATAAAAATTCATTGCCATCTTTCCATAGAAATTAGGTAAAGAGAGATAGAAATTGTATGTATGACATAGCTAGGATTAGAAGATGATGATGATGATGATGAACTTCCCACTCTCATAAGCAGCTACTGACCTACTGGTGGATTTTTCTTTTTTAATTATTTTTATTCTTAAATAAATAAAATACACGCAGGAAACTTCTGCAAGCTCAGAGTGCAGAGTAAATGTCTTACTACTCGTTACATTTAAATGGAAAAATGGCTCAAAACCAACTGTTTCACCGCTGGATTGCTGAAGGTTTCTGTAGTTCATACAGCTGATTGTTGTATTTGGCCCCTCTGCAAATGCATTGAGTTATAAGTGGCTAAAACTGGCTCTACTCCCTTATGCAGTACACACAGTAGCTGGAGGGATTGTTCGTCTCGGAAAATTGTGAGTGTTGGCTCTAACCCCTTTATAAAAATATGTGGAACAGAAGGATTTACACCTCTTAATTAGAACTTTTCTCCCTTTAAGCTAAAAAGTCTACATTCCTTCTGGGTGTGCTGGTTTTTAAAATGGGATATCCAGGAACTGCGTGAAAATCGACAGATGGCAGGAGAGGAGGTGATGAATACAATTTGAGATAAATACAAGACTTTATGCTGTGACTAGAAATACTCCTATAAAACTATGTATCAGATAAAAAAGTTGAGAGCTGGCAGGTATAGTATAGTGGAAAGCTGTATTTATTAATTTATTAGACCTACAGCATAGAGTATTAGCCTGAGGTGACCACTTATACTGGAAACTTAAGAACCAGATCTGAATTAACAATGTAGCTACAGCTCATAAAATTAAGCAAATATTTCCTCAAACAGAAATATTTCCAGCTCATGTGTGCAATGGAGGTTGCCATTGTCCACCCTGTGTACAGGAAAAAAAAAAAATTAAAACTTACTGTAGCTTGTATATAATTCTCTTTCAAGTACTCCAATTGTACAATATTCAAGAATAATTTTAGAAAAATCTGACCAGAAATAAAAATTATTTTTAGAATTAATTTTTAGAAAAGTAACCCTCCTCACCAATGTATAGATCTCCTCCCTTTCCTTTTGTACCATAATATTGCAAATCCCATGCAAATCCTCCTGTCTCCTAACAGCCAAGTTGCTCAGAAAAGTGTCTCTGAAGTGTACGCTCTGTATGAATATATCCATAATATTTTATGTGGATACAGACCTCATTCATCATAACATGATGTTTACATTACTATACTTATTCATCACTTTAAATGTATAGTTTAAGTCAGTGTCCGTTTTATTAAACACATAGTCCTCTATCACTTTGCAGTAATATTACATAATATAATATTACAGTCAAATATTATATAAGATGCAAGAAGGTAGGAAGGTAGAAAATCTCAAATATATTCTGCTATTTGTGCAAATAAAAGTTATATAGTTTTTTTAGAATTTGGTTGAGATCATAGAGCATTTTCTGGGAAATATCATGAGAATCTAAGTGAATATTAGTGTATGAAGGAATCCACTTTCCATGACATATGAATAAGAAATATGGGGAAGAACACCAAAAGACCCTCACTGGCATCCCAGTTCATCATGCAGTCTTTCCTGTGCTCCCTGGAAAACAAGACAGGGGAAATGAGAAACACCATCCTGGTTACAGCAAAGAAATAAGACCTGATGTGGTTTCCCCTCCACATAGATCCGGCTTAAGTTTGTTTGTGTGGTATTATCTCTAACAAAGAATGGAAATACATTAAGTTTTTTCTGTGAGTAGGTTATTCTTTTACAGATCTCCAGAAGGACTAGGTTTTGATTTGAGAGGATTGAAAGAGAAAATAGTATAAAGTGTTGTAGAACATTACTGTTAATACGCTGAAGTGCTATGTGAAGATAAAACCACTGGGAGAAAGCATCTTTAAGAAACATCACAGAATCATTTAGATTGCAAAAGACCTTGAAGGTCATCTAGTCCAACCATTAACCTAACACTGACAGTTCCCAACTACACCATACACCTCAGCCTACACAATTCTTAAATGCCTCCAGGGATGGGGACTCCACTACCTCCCTAGGCAGCCCATTCCAACACCTAACAACCGTTCTGTAAAGAAATGTTTCCTAATATCCAGTCTAAACCTTCCCTGGACACAACTTTGAGGCCATTCCCTCTTGTTCTATCACTTGTTACTTGGTTAAAGAGGCTCATCCCCAGCTCTCTGCACCCTCCTTTCAGGGAGCTGTAGAGGGCGATGAGGTCTCCCCTCAGCCTCCTCTTCTCCAGACTAAACACCCCCAGTTCCCTCAGCCGCTCCCCCTACGACCTGTGCTCCAGACCCTGCACCAGCTCCGTTGCCCTTCTCTGGACACGCTCGAGTCATTCAATGTCCTTGTTGTAGTGAGGGGCCCAAAACTGAACATAGGAATCGAGGGGCGGCCTCACCAGTGCCGAGTACAGGGGTCAGATCCCTTCCCTGTCCCTGCTGGCCACGCTAGTGCTGACACAAGCCAGGATGCCATTGGCCTTCTTGGCCCCCTGGGCACACTGCTGGCTCCTGTTCAGCCGGCTGTCAATCATACCCCCAGGTCCCTCTCTGACTGGCAGCTCTCCAGCCACTCCTCCCAAGCCTGTAGCGCTGCTGGGGGTTGTTGTGGCCCAAGGGCAGCCCCCGGCATTTGGCCTCATTGAAACTCCTCCAGTTGGGCTCAGCCCATGGCTCCAGCCTGTCCAGGTCTCTCTGCAGAGCCTCCCTGCCCTCGAGCACATCAACACTCCCACCCAACTGGGTGTCATCTGCAAACTGACTGAGGGTGCACTCAATCCCCTCGTCTAGATCATCAATAAAGATGTTAAAGAGGAGTGGCCCCAACACCGAGCCCTGGGGGACACCACTCGTGACCAGCCGCCAACTGGATTTAACTCCGTTCACCACAACTCTTTGGGCCCGGCCATCCAGACAGTTTTTTATCCAGCGAAGCGTGCTATTGTCCAAACCTCGAGCGGCCATTTTTGCCAGGAGAATGCTGTGGGAAACAGTGTCAAAAGCCTAATAAAAATCAAGGTAAACAACATCCACAGCCTTTCCCTCATCCAATAAGCAGGTCACCCTGTCACAGAAGAAGATCAGGTTTGTCAAGCAGGAGCTGCCTTTCATAAACCCATGCTGACTGGGCCTGAGCATCTGGTTGCCCCACACATATTGTCTGATGTTACTCAGGATGAGCTGCTCCATCAGCTTCCCAGGCCCCGACGTCAAGCTGACAGGCCTGTAATTTCCTGGATCATCCTTCTGACCCTTGTTATATATGCGTATTACATTGGCCAATTTCCAATCAGTCAGGACCTCCCCGGTCAGCCAGGACTGCTGGTAAATGATGGAAAGTGGCTTGGCGAGCACCCCAACCAGCTCCTTCAGCACCCTCGGGTGTATCCCATCCAGTCCCATAGACCTGTGTGTGTCTGTGTGATGCAGCAGGTCACTGACTATCTCCACCTAGAACGTGGTGGGGTCATTCTTCCAGTCTCTGTCTCGTGGTTGATGAGGCTGGATTCCCTCAGTACAACTACTCTTGTTATTAAAGACTGAGACAAAGAAGGCATTAAACACCTCAGCCTTCTCCTCATCGCTAGTTACCATGTTTCTTCCTGCATCTAGCAAGGGATGGAGACTCTTCCTGTTCTTACTTTTGCTGTTGATGTATTTATAGAAACATTTCTTGTTATCCTTTACTGCTGAAGCCAGACTAATTTCTAGCTGGGCTTTAGACCTCCTGATTTCCACCCAGCATCTTTGTAATCACTGTGAGTGGCTAGCCCCTTCTTCCAAAGGTCATAAACTCTCCCTTTCTCCCTGAGTTGCAGCCAAAGCTCCCTGTTCAGCCACGGTGGCCTTCTCTGCCACTGGTTTCTCTTACTGCACCTGGGGACCTCCTGCTCCTGAGCCATTAACACTTCCTTCTTAAAGAGTCTTCTTGGACCCCTATACCCTTCAGGACCATCTTCCATGGGATTCTGTCAAGCAGTTGCCTAAAGAAGTCAAAGTCAGCCCTTTGGAAGTCCAGGATGTCAGTTCTGCTTAGCCCTCTCCTGGCCTCTCTAAGAATAGAGAACTCTATTATTTCATGATCGCTGTGCCCTAGTCGTCCTCCAACCACCACCTCACCCACCAGTCCTTCTCTGTTCACAGAGAGGAGATCCTGCAGGGAACCTTCTCTGTCTGGTTCTCTCACCACTTGCATCAGGAAGTTGTCTCCCACACGTTCCAGGAATCCCTGGGACTGGTCCCACTCTTCTGTGTTTTATTTCCAGCAGATGTCTGGGAAGTTAAAGTCTCCCACAAGAACAAAGGCAAACATGTATCATGAAAGAAAGAGCTCTGCTGCTGAAACCTTTCTGCACAAAACAGAAGCTGGAAGTCTCGAGGGTAGATTGATTAGATTTTCAGGAGAGTTGAAAGTGACATGGTAAACGCAAAGAGAAGATATCACTCTTCTCAAAAGTACTAAAACTTAAAAGATAAGAAAATGGAGTGAAAGAGAATAAAACCCCAGAAATATTGGTGAAGGTACTGTCAGTTGGCTAGTGTGTACTGAAGATGGCTTGTAATAAGGATGGAAAGTTGAAAAGTGACCAAAGCTGTATGTCTATAGAGAATTTTATATATATATATATATATATATAAATGTATATGGAGAATTAACTGCAATGTCTCCTAGTTTACCTTCAATAATATGGAAGATTTTAAACAAGTCTTGAACGACAAAATAGTTCAAGATATGGAAAAAAAATGAATAAAATGGAACATAGGTTTGTCATGCCAAGATAATCTATTTTTTGAAAACTTAAATATTCTTTAGACAAAAGAACTTAAGTATATCCAGTTGTTTAGCAAAACATCTGAAATTCTGCTACAAGAAAAGTTATAAACTTAGGTACGATATGGAAATTAATACAAAAATAATTTGACTAAAGATTCCATTTAAAGAGAAACAATGCCATATGAAAAGGTGCTCGAAGGGTGCAGTGAAGTTAGTACTTGGGTTTTTCAGGGTCTTGTCTGATTTTAGTAAATATTTGGTTATATGCCTGCAAAAAATAGTGTGCTAAGAAAATTTATGGGTTACTGCATATTGGCTGGCCATGCCAATGGAAGGGCACAAAATACCATGAAGAACTGCATGATACTCTCAATACAAGTAGTAGAAGCAGGATTATGTACTAAGTATGAAATCATGCACGTAAGCAAAATTATAAACTGTGTTACTATGAAATGAGAGAGACTAGATGTGGAAGTTGAACACCAGATGACGGTAACGTTCCCAGTTTTAAAAAAGGCATAAAAAAATGTGTCAGGTGCTGTATTTTCAGTAAAGGAAAACTAATTTTTATGTGATAATAAAAAAGAGAGGAATGTGTCTTTAGTAATGGAGCAGTCTTCAGAGAAATCAGCATATACATGTACCCAGCTATCATGAGGGCCTAAAGCTTTATTGTGTTCTGAATACCATATTTGTGTTAGGCAACAGAGAGACGTCTTAAAGTGTGCTGTGGAACCTCCTTCACTAATTCATTGGTGTCAACACCACTTCTGGATTTATGTTAATTACAATCACAAATATTTTGGACAGGGAAATTATGAATGGACTTTTAATTTTCAGGGGAGTAAAAGCTTTTAGGGGAAAAAAAAAAAAAAAGAAAAGAAAAGATAAGAAAGGAAAAAAAACCCTCCAGATTCTAAAATGGATGCAGATTAGATTACAAAAAGAATTGCATGAACTGTGCACCTTTGGTAGACAGTCTGCATAACTAGATGGTTTCTGTGGTATGTTTTTCCGTTAAAAGTCAGATGATATACTAATCAACATGACAATTTCAGGCACTGAAAAAAATGGGAGAAGGAACCTTTTCTGAGTGTGAATTCTTGTTAAGTAGAGATTTTATGTGTCACTTTTACATTGCCCTATCAGATTTGAGATGAATACAAATACAGTCTTTCTGAAGTGACTTTTTTTACATTCAAATATAAAACTTATCTTTACATTTTTGACAAATACAGTTAATTGTCAAAAGGAGAGAAGATTAAAGATGTAATAGATTAGAAGGGGTCAATTTCTGCTATATGTTGTCTGCATCTTAATTTGATTTACTGATTTCTACAGAAGCCTACAGGAATGCACTACAGAACATAATTTGACCCAAAATCCCAGAATGTACACAACTGCAAATCTCTTTCTTTAAATATCTAAATAAACCTCTTTTTTAATTTTATTTTATTTTATTTTATTTTATTTTATTTTATTTTAACATTCAAAGCTCTTGCTACTGATTTCTGCTGATAAACTGAGATTTACAATTTTAAGAATTCTATTCCCTTAGCTCAGCAGTTACGCATGATTAAAAGCCTAACCTCTTTGTTCTGAGAAAGGCTCTTTCTCCTCTTCTTCTTTCAGCCTGTACTCCTCTGTAGTAGCAGTGATTTCTCTACCCTTTCTTCTAAGATAATGCTTACAGAAATCGAAATGGTGGAATTAAAATTGTATTTACCAAAAATGGTATGAAAAGAGAAAAGAGAGTTTGTATGGCATGATGTGCTATTGGGATAACTTGTCTGTCTGAAGAAATTTATACTATGGGTTAGATTTTATTTCTCAAGTGTGGGCATACAGTAATCTGAACATTACTCTTGGGAGGAAGAAATCAGGAAGAGAAAGCTAATTCCTAAGAAGAGAAGAAACATCAAATATATGTAACATGAATCCCTCTTGGAGAAATGGAAAATTTACTTTATTCATTTACTTTTTGTAATTTTAATTTTATTTGCTTGCGTAGTATAGATTGAGGTCAGCTAGAAAGACCAAAGGCTGTATCAGCAAAGAGAATGTCATCCTTCAAACTGTAGGAGAAAGAATTGCAAATTTTGTTGAAAAAGATTGTGATATTCTTTGGCAAGTGTTTTGACGAACAGTTTGCATAATGTACTTGGTACTTCTTGAGCACCTAGTCTTACTATTCTTTCTGCTTTACATGCTAGATTGTATCTATTGATTGAATATTGAAGGTCTTTAAGCATTTTAATCTTTTATAAAGGAAGAGTACAGGTGTTTGATTTTTCTCCAGTGAACTGATGAAGATAGACTTTAAAGCTGATTTTATAGTTCACACCTTAGTCTAGATCCCTTTTTGCTAGACAAGTACCCCGTGGTTGTGTATGTAAATAGCTACTGGTTAAAATGTCTGCAGGTGTGGCTAAACAATCTATAGTATGGTTCCTTACTTTTTAGGGTTCTAGTACATAGCACAAGTGAGTTTCTTGGCAGTGCATAATAGTAAAGGTCAGTCAAAACCCAATCTAGAGCTGAAAAAGGATAAAACAGAAGCTGAAAATCAAAAGAAAAGAATAGTAGTCTGGTAAATAAGCTTGGTTCTGCCATGAAGTAAAAGTTGATGATGAAGCTCTTTGTTGCTACTCTTTAACAGCTCTGAGCTATACCATATAAGCAAAAACTCACCAAAGTATCTTGAGAAATGAGGTTCTGCCACTGTTGTAGACTGGAGTCGGTTCAGCCTCTGTGAAGTGTAATCACTCTGAAGATCCAAGTACCTGGTGAAGTCAAGTCCTTAAACATGTAACTATGTGGTAACAGTCTGCTACAACTTGCTGATTAAGAGGAGGAACAGGCAAAAACTGGTTTTATTTGCACAGTTGTTTCATTTCCTTCCCATCTCCAGATGAGAGTTTTAATTATAAAAATGTGAAGTTTTTTAAATAGGAGTAATAGATTATTTTTGTTTCTGATACAAAGTCAAAAGAACTGGATCTGCAGTAACATAAATGAAGATTTGTCATAAAAAACCGTTGGAACCTCTACAGGTGTTGAGCTGAAACCATCATGTGAAGAGGAGGTAAGGACTGTGTTTCTTATATGGCAATTGGGGACTATATCCTGTATGGTAATATGCTGGGAATATTGGTATTATATGATAGGAATATGATAGCATATGTATAGCCTTGCAGCTCATGGCTGTAGCATGAAGAATGATTTACAGACTAAAGATTATGTTTATAATAGCCTAGCAACATGCTTAATGGAATTTGGAAAGAGCCTTCATTGTGACTTCCTGGTTTCATACATTTCTGCAACTACTAAACAGTGAAAAACATATGCCAAAGTGAAAACAGTAGAAGGAAGGAGATGTCCACATACCCAATGGATATTTATACTACCCAGCAAGAACACTAAGGCAGATGACTAATACTGAAAATACAAAAGATGGGTGTGTTTTAGTAAACTTGTATATATTTTACTTTTTTTAGCTACACTTTCATATCTTTTATGCCAGAACTGTTCCCTGTGCCTGGTTTGATGTGAGGGTCCTTTCTGCTTGGTCCTCAAATTTCTCTCCAGGAGTTTTCAACATAATGTTCATTTGCTACTGTTGTGGTTTGAACTCATCTGGTAGCAAATCATCACATGGCCAGTTCTTTACTCTCTCCCCCCTGGCAAAATAGGGGAGGGATAAAAGAAGAAATTTGTAGGTTAAATAAATAAAAATTACTAGCAAAACCAACACTAACAATAGTAGTTCAAAAGGGGTAAAATGCAGTAGTGGGTCACCGACTGGTACAGAGCCCATCCCCAGCAGCGATCTGACCGCACCAGAGAACTCCACCCAGCTGATCTGGAAACGGAAAACAAAACAACTGCGCCTGGCTATACGCTGAGCTTTGACGTCACATGACATGGAATGTTCCAATGATTGATTGGGAAAGTTAACTCTATTATGACCGAAACCAGGATAGCTACCCAGCTACTAGGAATATAGTTATGATATAACTTGTCTGCTTCAAGGAATTTGGATATTTCTGCTTTATATATAAATTCAGTGTTTACAGGAGGAAAACATTTGACTTCCAAAGATTGCTAGGAAAGTTAGGGGGGTTTTTGCCCATGTTTGGACATGAGAGCTTGAAGCCAGCTTTCTTTGATTTCTGGAAGAACTCATAGACATTTCAGTTTAGCCACTACTGTTGCCAACAGCCTCTGGCAGATGTATTACACTCTCTGAAGCTCAACTAATGAACCTTAAGTTTGTTGTTATGGAAAGACATAAATTAAATGTACCATTCCAGCAAAAAGAGTTCAAATTGAGAAGAAATCTGTATTTTGATGAAAAACAAATAGGTCTAATCTTCACAAATAAAATATTCTCATGTTGGAAACTTCTGTAAGATGAAGAATCTATGTTTAGTTCTGGGAAACAATGATCCATAACAACATGGCTGCTATAGGAAGAACTGTCAAAGCTATAAAACTTTTAAAATTGCTCTTCACTCTGTTCAGCTAAAGCAGTGACTGGATCACATATAGAAACCGATGAATTCTTTTTTTTTTTTTTTCTGAAAGATTTTAAGGTTTAAGCTTTCTTTTGTCATTTTGATGAAAAAAAAAAAAAAAAAAGGTTTTCCAACAGTCTCCTCCTCTGATTTATAAGTATGTGTGTGTGCATGTATCTGGTGTCATGTTTGATGTTGAGGATTAATGATGGGATGCAGGAGATTTAGACTCAAGTATCCATCCAGAAGGTCACTGGGTACTATACACTGTGAGGGGCTTTCAGATTTTATGTTGTGTATTAGCCTGAAAACCACTACCAAAGTTTTATTCAAGGGTTTCCCTATAGCTGTACTTGTGGAGAACTCTCTCCACATTTAGGCATTTGAGTCCATCTCCTTTCAACAAGAGTTTGTGATCTAAAGTATTATGAATATTAGTTTGAAGATGTCTTTGCACAACATTATTGATCGTGTTCTTTTTGGTTTATTAAGTATTATCACAAACAGCTGTTGAAATACTTGATCTGGGGAAGTATATCTATGCAACTTTAGTCAGGTAATTCCTTGTTGAGAAGTGTGGAATATTATGCTTAATAAAACCCCTCCTTCAGCTAAAATGATCCAAATTAGGAGGGCCTGTGGGCTTCATCAGAGATACTGAGGCTCACTTGCATGAAGGAATCTTTTTTGAGTTAGGATATGACAAAACCTCCATGTACATATGAGGGGAAGCGATTTCTATGTGGCTGTTTTCTTGTCTCAAAAGTCAAGACTTAATAAAGCCTAAAAAGATTATTTTTCTGGGTGAAAAATGGTGTTTGAATTATATATTTATACATAGAAAAGCAGAGGATTTTAAAGCCATTTGCAGGTCTAGGACAAATTCTGATTAAAGTTGGGTCTAATTTATTGTAAATTTAAGTTCTATACCTTTAAGCTCTACATTAATGTCGTATAAATATGTAATACTTCTAATGTTAGCAAGCCTGTCCAATATCATACACTGCATACTTTAAACTAGTTTTATTTCTATCAGATCAACTTTCTGTATATTTTCCCGTATCAAAGAACAAGTTCTTATTCCTTCATATGAAATATTTGTGTCTATATAATGGTATTTGCTCGCTAGGTCCATGATTGGTTTTGTACTCACATTTAAACTTATAGCAGCTTTTAGACTATATTCAGTGTGACATGTGCATTCAATTAGCTTCAAAAGGCCACCATAAAAGCAATAACTGAAGAAATGTAGTTTAAATATATCTAGTATGTTTTTCTGTTACAGCAAGTAGAAAAGCATCACAAGAAGTTTCTGAGATTTCATTTCAAGTTTCAAGTTTCTTTGAGCACAGAAAAGAGATTGTGGATAGTTCATGATAGCAGTGATGGGTAGAGGGGCCCCACTTATTAAATTGATGGAACAAGCATCATTAATACGAGTATGTGCTCTCTGTCTACCCTTTGGAATCACTGGTGTCACACACTATGAATTTGTAGAAAACTATTTGCCCTGGCTGCTGTCTGCAGAGGAAAAATACAGCCAAGAGTAAAACTTGGTATGGTTTCAGACACAGAAATATTTGAAGCAGTTCACCTTTTCACAGGCCAACTTCTAAGATACTATTGTTTGTCCTACACTTAACCTTCTTTGTCAAAATACTGTTTAAGTCACATAAAAAAATATCTTATTGTTGAGGCCAAATTTACTTGCCTTTTATAAAAAGTATGTTTCTTCTTACATGTATTGTATCTCCTTGCAAGCTCATGGGAAAGATAATTTCTACCTATTTACAGATACTTGTAATATTCTCTTGTGATCATATAGTTGCTTCATTTTCAATATCTCTTTCTCCTTCATGTGAATTTTTACACTGAATTTAAAACATCCGGCTACTAAGAATTAACAGTTAAATAATTAACAACTTGATAGTTCTTAAATCTTTGTTTCTCTCTTTAGTAGTATTGGTAGCATTTTCCATGGTACTTTCCACACAAACTAGATGCATGTAGTATTTTATTGTCAAAATAATGTTTAAAGTAGTAAAATGGCAAGGGAATACTGACTGAGCTATTAATAAAACACACCAGCTTTTAGCTGGCAAAGCAGGCTTCTTTCCATCAAATATGTCTCAGCCTTTAATAAAGAAACTCAAGTGGTGTAGGTGAAAAATTACTTTTCTCACCCGGTCATCTGTCTGTCATGTATTATTCAGGTCACCAATGTTTGTCCTGAACTGTATCATTCTGTAGTTGTGTCAGGTATGAAATATGTTCAGTGTAATTCCATCAGACTTCACGAAGTTGATTAGAACAGATCACCTTTCGGCATGGGCACAAGTTATCTCAGCAGATTGAGTGAAAAAGACTTATTTATCTTTGCCTTATAATAAAGAAAGAGATGAGCAAATTTATCTATTAACCTGAAAACAGTCTCATATTTTGTGTGAAAACAAACTGAAGGCAGTAATTCTATTGAAAATACTTTAATACATGACTGTTTGTTTGAAAATATGTATTTGTGTTTGAAGCCAGAAAATATAAACCTTATGTCACATGCATTATATAAAAAGCTTTTAAATGATTCTTTTTTTCCCCTGAGAAAGTAATTGGAAACAATTAAATTGGTGTTGCTTTATTTTCCTAAGGTTGTAATGATGCTTTATTTCCTTAAAATTCAGATGTTGGTGAAGGTCTAAATATAATGGGGTGTGATACATGTTTTTTTTTCTAATTAAGAAGGATACAAAATAGATATTAAATACTTTGTCAGAAATATCTATTACAGTAGACGATTCTTATTTCTCAAGGATGATGACTGAACCTCCATTCTGCAATAATTTGGTAAAGCAATTTTTATTTTTTCTTTAGCATTGTGTATCTCCTATTATGGAGAACAAATCTGTGTGGCTATCAAGACAGCATTAATGACCTAAGCAACCTTTTTAAGACCTGTAATAACTCAGTGCAATCCCATCTCCAATACCCTTTATAACTGAAAATATCCATGCCTGGTGTACAGCTCCTGTAGATGTTCAGTGCTATTGTTGTGGTGTGTACTTCTTAAAGCACTGCATCTCAGCAACAGAAAATTCATGCTAGGCTGTCAGACAGACCGCGACTGTCCTGTCTGTGTGTGAACTGTTATTACTGCCTGTAGATCTTCACCTGTGGAGGATGCAACTTATAAGTATTTATTTCATTCTGCATTAATGGAAGTGTAGTATAACGGAGATGTCAAAACAAGTTGGGTGGGATTTAGCAACCAGCAACTTCTGTAGGGCCACTGAGTCTCCACTGCAGGTTCACCTCTCTGCTGACAAGGAGCAGAGGGCTGTACTACAGGGTCACTCACTCTGGCTGAGCACTCTCCTAGTGCAGTGGTGGCCACTGAAACAAAGTTGGGCCTCAGCGCTTCTTGTTCCAGTTTCCTTTTGTAAGAAAATGTAGTCTTAGGTGCCTGCCTCTGGAAAAGGGTAGAGGGCTATGAATCCTAAGAGAGGGGGGCTTAAGACACAAACTCAAATTTTTTATGTTCTAGAGGGTGTCCACTTCACTGTACTGGTTTGTGCTCTCTATCTTTGGCCATCCAGTGGATGAGCAGGGACAAGTTGCTGAATAATTCAGCATGAATACACAAATTATTTTATCAATCCAAGCTTTACTGGTTTAAGGGTTTCACCCAAGAAATATTTTGACTTTGTAGCGTTTAACAATACAGTACCAATATATCACAGTTTGATCAGTTATCACCTTTCTTCAGGAAGGCTGGTGAGAAACCTCATGTAAAGTGTATAGATTTATTTTAGTAAATTACATGTTAGCACATGCTAACAAGGAGGGACGAGAGGGAAGTTTTTGCAGGATTTTCCCACAGATGCCTGTCTCTCCGGTGTCCAAGGAGGGATACAAACCTTCAGTCTACCTTCAGCCCTCCACACAAAATGCACATCTGAGATTTAAAGCAGGGTAACTGAATAGCCCTCTTGAACACCTCCAGGATTTTCAGACTGGGTTCCTGATTGTAACCAGCTTTCTAGATTTTACAGTGCTACGTGTTTCAGAAGAATAAAGTGCACAAAATGTGCTGTTATTGGTTTAATGTTTTATTAGGGCAATCTCCTTGCAAGAAACTGCTCTAAACTATCCCAGATTTTACTGCATATAACCCAGACTCACTTCTGTTAGAAACCTGGATCTATTAAGCTACCATTTTTTTTTGTCAAAACCTGATGTTAAATTTTAAGATATTTTTTATATGAAATGGTTAAACTCATATTTGAATTTTAATTTTGAATCCTTACAAGGATGTTTAATAACTGCAGCACATGCTGGTATTTTGCTTTGAATACATAGAACCCAAATTTATCAAAATAAAACCTTATATTTTGTGAAAGAATCAAAAAAAAATTCTAACTTCATTACCACGAGTTAAAATATAAGAAAGATAATTTTAATAATAATAGAATACAATAGTAATAAAATGAAAGCATAATTTTGATATTTCAAAGTGTTGACAGTGAGAAGTGCTTTACTAACCTTTTAAATATTTGAGCATTTTTCTGCATCTTTTTTCAAGCTGTTGTGTTCAGTCTCTCTGCTCATCAGAAACCTTTGAGAGCCTTTTCCTCTCACTCTTTCATTCTCGATCCATTAATCTGTCTCCCTCAGCCTCCGCAACTTGATAAAGAGCTATACAGACTAAGGCCAGTTAATGGATGCAGTGGGTCACATTCTGCCCTCAGATACAAAGTCAGGGCTCAGCTTCCATTGAATTTACAAAGATTGCAACCAATGGAAGTTTTGATTGTGTATTTGAGGGTGGAATTTGGCCTAGCTCTTTTAAGGCGATCATGTAATTCATTAATGGCTGCACAGTTTGTGCTATGGAAAAGAACACTAAAGCTCTGTATAAATACTCAGCACAATGTGCTTGCCACTGTAGAAAGTGCAGGCAGAATATACAGCATGTTAACAATTGGTTTAAAGACCAAGGTTGCAACTTTTATTGAAACAGAATAACTTAAACTGCCACGTTACTTGACAAATAATAGTCTCTGCAGACGTAAGTAACCATAAAACCCGAGGGCACCAATCACGTGCTTCAGGTCCCATGAAGATGTGATCTCCGAGCTGTACCAGTACCAGGGAGGAATGTCATTTCTCAAGGGTGCCAGTGTATCTTTGTTTCTGGTCTGTTCATTTTGTGGGGAATTTTGTGATATTTTGTGGTTTGTTAAAGTCAGATGCTGGAATAAAGAGATCAAATAAGTAATTTTCCTTTTACGCTTTTTTAAAAAGGGGGAAAAAAGAAATATCTGCTTCTATGTTTACCGAGAAAATGTGTTTTACATATAAACATGTAGTAATACAAAGATTCAGTTGAGAGACCAAATAAAGGATCCTAGAGTCTGTTATTTTTATTTAAATTTTGATTAAAACTTCTCACGAATTTTTACAGTCATTACATCTTTGGGATGGCAATGCTGATGTAAGAGAATGAAAAGCTTTATTAGGCAGGTGATTCAAAGACATGTAATTCAAAAGTTCCTAGGGCCTTAATTGTATATTAGTCTGATTAGAGCTTCTCTACTTCCCAAACAATATTTTACATATATTTGGAAACAGGTTGATATGATGTTATATGACAATAGGCTATGGTAGCAATTTCTGCCTCATAGCTTTCGTGCCAGAAGAATATCAACTAAATATAAACCATACCTTGTAATAAAATCCTATTTAATGAAATACAGAGGTTATACTGGTTTGGGGGTATATAACCATATTAATTCCCTGTGTACTTTGCTAGATTTTCCTGCATTTTTTGACACCTGTGGTGGACTTCAGCCCCAGATGAAGACACTTAAATTCAGGTGTTTGAGTGTGAAATATTCTTCAAGAAGGGTAAAAAGGAAGATCTGAGGAACTACAGACTAGTTACCTTCACCTCAGTCCCTGGGAAGGTGATGGAACAACTAATCCTTGAAACCATCTCCAAACACATGAAGTTGAAGAAGATGATTAGAATTAGTAAGCATAGATTTTCAAAGGAGAAATCATGTTTAACCAGCATTCTACAATGAGGTGATTAATTTGGTGGACAACAGAAGAGCAGAGAGTATTGTTTGCCTCGATTTCAGTAAAGCCTTTGACCTTGTCTCTGATAACATCCTTATAGACAAGATGACAAATCACAGGTTAGATAGGTGGACAGTGATGTGGATTGAAAACTGGCTTAACATCTGGGTCCAGAAGGTTATGATGAATGACATGAAGTCCAGTTGGAGGCAAATGAATAGTAGTGCACTCCAGGGACTGATACTGGGGACAATACTGTTTAATATTATCATTAATGACCTGGGCAATGTGACAGAGGGAATCCTCAGCAAGTTCACAGATGATAAAAAACTGTGAGAACTGGCTGATACACCAAAGGTCATGCTGCCACTTAGAGGGATCTTGACAGGCTGAAGAATTGGACTGAGGGAAACACCATGAAGTTCAACAAGGGGAAATGCAAATTCTTGCTCCTGGAGAATCATAACTCCAGGCTCCTATACAAGACCAGCTGGAAAGTAGCTCTGCAAAGGAGGACCTTGGAGTCCTGGTAAACAACAAGCTGGCCATAAGTCAACAATATACCTTTGTAGCAAAGAATGCCACCAGCATACTAGGCTGCATTTTGAAGACCATTACCAGCAGGTCAAGGGAGGTGAACCTTCCTCTCTGCTCAGCACTGGTGAGGCACATCTAGAGTGCTGTGTTCAGTTCTGGGCTCTTCAGTACAAGAAAGATATGGGCTTGCTGGAGTGAGTCCAGTGAAGGGCCATCAAAATGTTTAAGGGACTGAAGCTTCTTTCACATGAGAAGAAGCTGAGAGAACTGGGACTATTCAGCCTGGATAAGAGATGGCTCAGGGAGATCTTACTAATGCATACAGATAACTGATGGGAGGGAATGA
The DNA here is from genome assembly GCF_003259725.1 of Athene cunicularia. Taxonomy (NCBI): domain Eukaryota; kingdom Metazoa; phylum Chordata; class Aves; order Strigiformes; family Strigidae; genus Athene; species Athene cunicularia. Next base: position 120,702,746 of record NW_020799095.1, read on the forward strand.
AGAAAAGGCTGTCAGTCTTACACATACAGCCAACTGACAGGACAAGAGTTAGTGGCCATAACTGAAAATACAGAAAATTCCACTTAAAATGTAACAAAAAACTTCCTACTGTGAGAGGGATCGAACACTAGAACATGCCGCCCCGATAGGTTGTGGAATCTCCAACCTGGGTATGATTCTGGGCAACATGATCTAGATCACCTTCCTTGAGCAGACACTGACGTTTGAGAAGCTGAATTGCTATTTGAACTCAATTGAACTTGATTAGGTTATCCACATGTAGCTATCTGGTCCCATTTTACATGTCCTCGGGTATTTCTGCTATACAGGGCTGGCGGATATGGCAAAGGATATATGCAGATCTTACACTATTCTGGAACTCTATCTGGAGTCTTGTCATGTTACTTTAGGGCACCTTTAGGAACCAAATTGACCACTCAGTTGTACTGACTAGATTTCTGTTGACTGTAACATGACCTTGGATGCATAATTCAGTGCAGAACTATAAAGTTAGGTGTCTCAGATTGTGGTGGCTCAGATAAGCCCTGTTGTGAAAGTAAGTTGGTCAATAGCAGGATTTGTGTACACTATATACATATTTAATATATTTAGACACTATAACTCTATATTTAAATTGTAATGGAGTATAAAGAATTGTTTCCCATTCAGCTCTAGGTCTTTCAGATGAATGATTAACCTTATGTAACTATCTATTTTTTTTCCTAGGCAGGAACTGTATTAGATGGTCCCATCTTCAGCTTAACTAAACCAAAATGATATGAGGAAACTGACACATATATTTTGAGTACAAATTGGAAATTGTTAAAATTAACCAGTGTTGATCACTGGTGTTGTTGAACTTTCATTTATATTCCCCCAAACTTACTTAATATGGTAAATAAGTTAATGAGAATTTGATCATGGTCTTTGTGTGTTGTGAGTCAAGAGATTAGAGAGTTAGAACATCTCGGTTCTCTCTTGCAATGGTGCAACCTACTCTGTTTTGGGAAAGTTAGATTCTGATTTTCAAAAAATAGAATCAGGTACTATATTTCAAAATCATGTTACCATAGATAGTAATGTTTGGTAGGGGGTTTTTATGCAAAGAGAAAAAACGTCCATTGTATAAGCCAAAGTGTTGTACAGGACAAGCTGTAGAAATATATGTCACCGTTGTTAAAAAATATCTTTGTTGCTAGTGTAGTTCAAAGCACGTTGTTGTTAGTGCTTTAAGCATAAGTGTGTTAAAATCAATGAACAGTTGATTTTCATGGTAGTAGATGTTTTCACAATGGAATGAATAACTCACCAAAAACATGGGGAAAATAAATTCTAATTCTATTAACTCTAATAATCTGAAATGATGATTAAAAATAGTTGATTAAATAAAGTTGATCACACTGTGAGGGAAAACTTAACATGACAACGCTGCTAAATTCAGACCTTATGAGCCTAGAGAGTCAAGTGATTAGTTTACTCCTGTTAAATTCCTCCTCTTTTGATGAGGCCATATTTATGTTAAGTGCAGACAGCATCTTACTAGTGATCTTACAAACATTTAACCATGCTGATTTTTTCTATTTAAAAACGTCTGCTCAGTAAGAATTCTGTCTGCATTCATGTGACTCTGCCAGATATGTCAGTAGGCTGTTCAAGGGTAGACATCTCTAAAAAGAGTCAGCTTTGAAAAAAACATGAATCAACATTTAGCTTCAAACAGAATTAGAGTGGAGTTAAACAGATATCAAAGAATTTGAGAAGTTTGCCTTGTCATGATGTGAATCATGTGGTATGTTTTGGCAAGCAAGTTTGCAGGTAGCATTTTGAAAATCAATATACTGATTAAACTGCATATGCATTTTTTATACTTACATGGTAATGATTATTTGCTTTTATTTGCTGTAAATATATTTAAAATATAACTTTTACATTCATACTTTTTAAGTGTTTTAACTCATGTTTATAGTGCTGTATATTTTACCTTTCAGAAACACAGTTTTCTTCTCTAAGAGCCAAAGCTTGGTTGTTAGCCTCTCCTAGCTTTTTCTTCATTAATAAATGTGTTGTTGACTCAGAATTAAATTTGACTTTTTAACCAAGAAATAACTATTATTTACTATATTGGGAAATAAATTGATATAGGTAGGATGTTATGTTGAATTTGAAGAAGGATTTTAGATAAAAGTCCAAGTCTCATGTACAGTTGATATTCTTTGCATCTTTGATTTGTAAAATTAAGGTGATCTAGACAGTATTCAAGCTGGTATGGTACAACATGGCAAAGTACGTCCCAATCAAATGCCATGTATTTCCAAGCTGTTTTGAAGTTCTACCTAGTCCACAAAATATACAAGATTTCTTATGACACAGCCTCTGAAAGTCACCCAGAGTTACTAAGTCAGGAGAGTATATGTCTACAGTAACTTTTAGTTGTGCTTTCAGAAATAGCTCTTATAATGAGAAGTCTCTGATTTTGTAGAGAAAAGAAAAAAAAAAAATCTTGAGAGTATCTCAAGAAAACAGCTGTTGGCACATATTTTGAAAGTTTGAATAAGAGGACATGGATTAGTTCAGTGAGAATGTGCAGCTCATAATTTTACAGAAATAACACTGCACAAATCATTACACTGTCATGTTTAATACATGAGAAACATCACACAGAGAATATGCTTTGTTACATTATAATAAAATAATTCTATCTGTGAGAGTTCAAATATGTGTATTTGCTAATGGTCAGAACATAACATTGTCTGGAACATTCTTCATTAGAGGTCTTATCCACCAAGAATTTGCAGCTCTGACTGAGATCAAAGAATTCCAAATTTACTTAATTCCTTTCAAGCTGTTCCCTTGAGTTCAACACATTAAGCTGACCTTTAGTACACTAAATGATGATTTCCTTGTTTGTTTGGTTTTTTTTAAGGAAGTTTCTTCATGCTTTTCCTGAACAGGTCTGTGGAGACCCAGTTTAATTTTCTTTAAGGGATGCCAGTGACTAGTTTTTTAGATTTATTTGGTATTACCAAAGCATATTGTGGTAAAATGTATAATACAAAATGAATTGCAAGGATGTAAAACTTAATGCCATCTGGGTTTTTGTAGCACCCCATGGAACTTACAAAATAGTTATTCAGTCCCATGTGGCTGTAATATTTTAAGTGGCAATGTCACAGATGAGTCTTTTTTTTCTAAGCACATTTAGAAACATAATTTTTCTTTTAGAAATTTAACCCTGACATCTTTTTAGTTGATAAAAATCTTAATATTGATTTTTTTTTTCTTTTTTTTAAAGACTTCAGAATGGTGTAAGGGAAAAGCAGGGCTATCTTTTTAAAAGATGCAACATTTCATCAGGAAACTGGTCAAAACTAGAGTTCATCAGGTCCATGACACAATTTTAAATTCTCTTTTATGAGACTGTTCTGAGTAGCGGAACTGCTTTATATAATTCCATATTGTAAATAAAATGAACAAATAAACAATATTCTTTCCATGTTACTTCATTTTGTACAGTTTTCCATCTTCATTCTGTTTAGTTTATTCTTCTGCCATTTTACATATGTAACAATATTATATAATAATACTGATGAGGTGTTAAGAAGTAAGACTGTGGTGTTTACTTACTGAAAAAAACGATGTTTGTAATACTACCCACTGTATCAAGTTTACTTTGAAGAAGTGTTTCCAAGGTGATTTCACAAGATTCTACTTCTATTCTGGACACTGCATACCACGATTCAGTGTGTGTGTGTGTGTGTGTGTGTGTGTATTCAGAACCGATATTGCTTGATTGTAGCTATAGTAATGTTAAACTGAAATAAGATATGCACATAGTATACTTATGAAAATACCTGTCTAGTAAATAGTGCTCTTATTGAGTCCCTACATGTCTGTATGGTTTTTAGTGTTATGGTTGTATAAGATAACTTGAGTGTGTCCCATTTTCACCCCATAAATTAAAGCTGGCCAGGGTCAACTGTAAGTTATGTTTATTTTTTTCTCATTGAAAGTATTTGCTTTTTACATTTATGTAACACCCCATGCCCCCCCCCCC
>NW_020799095.1:120706849-120727076 GCF_003259725.1 Athene cunicularia
CCTTTTTTTTTTTTTTTTTTTTTTTTTTTTTCCCTTGGAACTGCCACTCCTTTATGCATTTCTCTCTTCCTTTGAAAGATGCACATCCTCTGTCACATAACTGGAAACATTCCTGCAATGTATGCAATTTCATGTGCGTGTGTTACCACAGTCCACATTCTTTTAAAAATAACTATGTCTCAAATTAAGTAAACTTTTGATATCTCAGACAGTAATGGAGTGTATGCGTGCCACCACAGATATGTGTGCCACCACAGGCCAGGAATGAGTTATTAATCAGTAGGCAGGAAAGAGAGAGAGGACCTATCCCATACTGGCAAAATTGCTGGGACTAGCACTGCACAAAAAGACCTCTGTCTCTTAAACTTAAAGAAAAAAATAATTGTGTGCTATTTAGCCTGATGTCTGTTTTCGCTTAGCTTATAAGCAAATAAAAACTGAGATGCAGCTAAAAAAACTTTTAAAAGAATGAAAACAAAACCCAGAAACTATTTCAGTAAAAAAAAATTACATGTCCCATTTTATTTCTTCATCTAGTAGTGTTGAAATGTATCACCAGTGCCTTGTTTATGCGGATCCTTCTGAGTAATTTTTAATAGAAAAGTATCTTTTTACTTGGTTGAATATCTGGACTTTGTTAGAGATTAAATCTGTCAGTTAAAAAGACAAGCTTCGTCAATTTTCATTGTATTTAGTCTGCTAAAATCCAACATTTTTGTAACTTTTACGATAAAAGTAAGGCACCCAGCTTGACAATACTTGTGTTTTAAATCTTTTGCCCTGAAGAAATAGGGAATCTCTTTATCAAAGCTTGTTTTTTCAGCACGTGTGAGCTTAGTCTGCACAGCAGCTGTTGGAAGTTTTCGTAGGCTTTTGTCTTAATAATTAATCTGAGAAAAAGATGATGTAGCTTCACCTCATTTCTTGTCTCATGTAAACTCTGAAACAGCACTAGGATTTCTACCACTAGTATTATTGCAAAATTTCCCCATTCAGTTATTTTCATTGTACAGAGGCAAAAAATGTGTCTTGTGTTCCACACAACAGTGGAAAGAGATTTAACATCATGGACTGTGGAATTGCTGATGATCTTTATCTTGTATTCACTTTTCAAGATATGTATTGAAAGTAACTTTAACACAGATAAAAAATTTACCTGTTTTTCATTTGGAATTGTTCAATAAAACAATGTTTTTGAATATCAGACAAGCCATTAAGGTGTATTTTACCAAATTATAAGCTTTTTTCTTAGCCTTTTTAATATCCAGTTCTACTCATGGATGTAGGCTAGTACAATTTAAGACAATACAGGAAGCAAAGAAAATTCTTATTGCAATAAGTGGGGTAGTTTACATTTACTAGGACTAAATCTAAAATTCATACAAATGAGAGGTGGTGGTGAGAACTGAGAACCTTAACTGATGCATTTCAGTTTCACGCATTTCACTGAAAAATACTGCACATTACTGCTCTACAATACTTTCAAAGGTATTGCAGTGTCCCCAGGATAATTTGCTAGACAATCATTTAGTGTTACCAAACCTGCATGTGCCACATGACAGTATCTGATTTTTTTTTTTTTTTTGGGGGGGGGGAAGGAAGAATTAAATAAAGTAATGCTATGAATTTTCTGCGAAATGCCATGCACTTGCTAATTTTGGCCCCAGTAAATCAGTGGTTATATTATGTCCTGATTAATGGTCTTGCAGGATTCTGTTTAAGAAATTTTTCACAAAGTGGCAGGAGAAAGAGCAACTCAGATGGAAAAGCTCAGTCTACAAAAGCAGTTGATGTTGTTCATAAATAAATTAAACAGTTCAGCATACAATGACTGTACTCAGGAAGAATACATATTAGCAACTCTCTATTGTATTGATCCTTCAAACTAAGTCATGTGTGCCACAGTTAAACACTTTTGTGTATTTTAAAGCTGTCATTTGTAAGTTTGAGCAAAGTACAAGAGTCCTTAAGGGAAGCTGCCTAATAACAGGCAGACTTGGAGTCAGAGTTCAGTGTATTTTCTTCATCTTTAATTCAGTAGGAAGTCTTTATAGGTAGGAAATGAGGGTCCCGTTCGTACTTGCCACTGGAGAGCTGCAGTTTGTAGAGTGGGCTTCATTGTCAGAACTAGCCATGCACAGCAGGTGTGTTGCTATGAAGCTCTTTTTCCTTGAGTATTGGTTGAATCACTGGCAGATGAGAGAAGGTCCAAGCTGATATAACACCTTGACAATCTGATTCTGCCTGTTGTGACCTATTATACTTTCTTTCACAGGGTCTCATCCATAAAATATTTCCTGTCCACATTATCCTTCTCTCAGATTGGCTACAAAGTACAAGCTTATTTTGTGCTTACTTTCTGTGTGAATCGTATGTGTGCGAATGCACATGTGCATAAATTCAAGATGCGTTGGTTTTCTGAGTACTTTAAAGGAGGCTTTACTAAAAGCAACTGTTTACACTTACATTATTAAGGATATTAGCAAGACAAAAGATATGTATAAATAAAAGATAATACTTTTAAGACAATGTGGAATAACATGTCTCTAAGTTAGTTCTATTATTGTTCAGTGAATTGTTGAAAAAAGAACTCTGAATAAAATCTTGTACAAAATATACTATGAAGCTTCACACAAGATTTGATGCAAATTCACAGAATCATAGAAAGGTTGGGGTTGGAAAGGATTTTTAAAGGTCATCTAGTTCCCATTCCAGCCCCACCCCTGCCATAGGCAGGGAGATCTTTCACTAGATCAGGTTCCTTCAAACTCCGTCCAACATGACTTTGACCACTTCCAGGGATGGGGCATCCGCAGCTTCTCCAGGCAACCTGTTTTAATGTCCCACCACCCTCATTGTGAAAAATTTCTTCCTTATATCTAATTTGAACCTACCTTCTTTTAGTTCAAAACTGTTACCCTTTGTACTGTCACTACAGACCTTGGTAAAAAGCCCCTCTCCATCTTTATTATATTTATATATTGAAGGCCACAATAAGGTCTTCCTAGAGCCTTCTCTTCTCTGGGCTGAATAAACCCAACTCTTTCAGATTTTATTCATAGGAGAGGTGTTTCAGTTCTCTGTTCAGTCTCATGGTCTTCCTTTATACCTGCTGTAACAGGTCCATGTCTTTCTTGTGCTGAGGACCCCAGAGGTGACACAGGTGGGTCTCATTAGTTTGGAGTAGAGTGGAAGAATCACCTCCCTCAACCTGCTGGCCACCCTTCTCTTGATACAGCTCAGGATACAGTTGACATTTGGTGTTGCAGGTGCACATTGCTGGGTAATATTTAATTTTTAATCTATAAGAGAATATCTACCAATACCCCCAATTCCTTCTCTGTGGGGCTACTCTCAATCCATTCATCACCCAGCCTGTACATCAGCTTGCCCCAGCCCATGTGCAGGACCTTGCACTTGGCCTTGTTGAACTTCATGAGGTTCATCTGGGCCCACTCCTCAAGCCTGCCGAAGTCCCTGTGGATGGCATCCCTTCCCTTAAGTGTATCAGCTGTACCAGTCAGCTTGGTGGTGTTGTCAAACTTGCTGAGCGTGCACTCAATCCCACTGTCTATGCCATTAATAAAGATATTGAACACTAACTGTACAAATATGACCCCTGAGGGACACCATTTGTTACTGGTCTCCACTGAGCCATTGACTGCAAGTCTTTGGATGAGTCCATCCAGCCAATTACCCTTATCCATTGAATAGACCATCCATCAAACCCATGTCTCTCCAATTTAGCAATGTTGTGTGAGACTGTGTCAAAAGGCCTTACGGAAGACAAGATACAGAACATCAGTCCCTCTTTTCTTATCCACCAACATAGTCACTCCATTGTAGAAGGCCACCAGATTAGTCAGGCAGAATTTCCACTTTATGAAACTATATTGGCTGCCTCTAATCACCTCCCTGTCATTCATATGCCTTGGCATAGGTCCCAGGAGGATCTGTTCCATGATCTTACTGGGCAAAAAGGTGAGGCTGACAGGTCAGTAGTTCCCATGGTTCTCCTTTTTACCCTTTTTAAATGGGCATGCTGTTTCCCTTTTTCCAGGCACTGGGGACTTCACCTGACTCAATCTTAGGTTCCTCAGAATCTTAAAAGAATACAGTATCATACATAAGTGAGAAACTAAATAAAATAAAACTGTTGCTTTTGCAAATTTTGGTTAAATTAAAACAAAGCATGGTGAGATTATGACAAGATCTGTTAGTTGAGATTCACTATAAATATCTTACTCTACCAGGTGTAATACATTATCAGGTTTGGCATGTGATAATGATGCTACTTTTGAAAATGTAGTTGTATATTGGTGTTTGAGAGGAGAATGGTGTCTTGCAGAACATGATTTGTATGAAGCGAAAAATTGTATGTATCATAATAGGTAATTATCTTGCTGCTGGTTTGCTGTCTTCACGTAAAGGAAAATAATTGCTGATTAAACAACTTGGTTATCCAGAGACTTGATTATATGGTGTTTCTACATAGAATTATGCTTACGTGCGACTGCATAACACTGGTATAAAGGGAATGGTTATATCATTTCAACAGTATATCTTTTTCATGATTTCAGAAATCTTGTTAGCGTTTTCCTTTTATGCCATGTGTGTCTGCATGTGGCTTGTGATGAGGTGTGCAGTTGTTTGTTGGTTTGGTTTGGTTTGGTTTTTTAATTTCTGTGTTATAACATCCAGGTTATTAATACAATGCAGCAAACTACTTTTTAATTGGCACCCCAAGTGGTAACTGAAATTTGCCACCTATATGGAGGCCCTGATTATTATAAACATATAGGAATAGTAAAAATTTCATTATTTTCCTTCAAAAATAAAAACCAGAGTAGACATCATTAAAACTTTTATTTGAATAAAACTATATAATTGTTGTCGTGGTTTGACCTCGGTAGGCAGCTAAGCACCACACAGCCACTCATTCACTCTCCTCCCAGTGGGATGGGGGAGAGGATCAAAAGAGTAAAAATGAGAAAAATCGTGAGTTGAGATAAAGATGTTTTAATAGGTAAAACAAAAGCTGTGCACACAAACAAAGCAAAATAAGAAATTAATTCACTGCTTCTCAGATGTTTAGCCATTTCCAGGAAAGCAGGGCTTCATCTTGTGTTGTGGTTCCTTGGGAACACAAACACTGTGACTCCGAATGTCCCGCCCTTCCTTCTTCTTCCCCCAGCTTTATTACTGACCACAATGTCATATGGTGTAGGATATCCCTTTGGTCGGTTGTGGTCAGCTGTCCCAGCTGTGTCCCCTCCTAACTTCTTGCTCACCCCCAGCCTACTCGCTGTCAAGGAAATGTGAGAAGCAGAAAAGGTCTTCATGTGTGTAAGCACTGCTCATCAGTAAGTAAAACATTCCTGTCTTATCAACACTGTTTTGGTCACAAATGAAAAACATAACACTGTACAAGATGCCATGAAGAAAATTAACTCTATCCCAGCCAAAACCAGCACAATTGTGAAGGTAATTTATGCAGCAGATAAAACAGAAAGGAAGCACCATGAAGTAACTACCTGAACACGAAACACAGGGCTACTTCTAGGGGCTCTAATCCAGCAGAGAGCTTGAGCACATTTAACTTCTTGGCAATTAGGCAGCCCTGTTAAGTCGAAAGATCAGAAACTCTCAGAGTGGAACCTTAGTCTTGTTGGCATCAACAGCAAGGCTTGCAAGGCAACTGAGCCACCACTCCTTATAGGTTACTTCAGACAGAGAAAATAATAAACAGAAGCAAGGACTCCAGAAGTTAAATCCAATTCAAGGAACAGACCACTACAAAGGAAATTTGGGAAAAGTTGGAGACTACTCAACCAGAATTTGAAGCTAGCTATTGGCAGAGTTATCAGCCTCCTTCTGGTGAGCTTTCTAACATCTGCTATAATAAAACATTAGGACCTCCATCCAAGATTATTTTTGTCTTCATGCTCTTGTAATCAATATACTGGAAAGGGCTCCCAAGCAATGGCTAGATACATTGTTTAGGTGATAATTTCAACTTCTACTACATTTAAAATTATGAGATTTTGTTGTTGTTGTTGTTGTTCTCTATTTATTTAGGGGTGAAGGGTTTTTTAGCATTTTGTTTCTGATTTTTTTCTGTCTCCAGCAGGGGAAGTAATTCCAAAGTCTTTCTACTGTTTCACTGTGTTTGGTTTTTTATTGTGCCTTCAGGCAGAATTTTCCTAAGATTGTAAGTCCAGCCTATTCAAGTGGCTGATTGACTGCAGGGTGCAGAGGTTGAGGAATTTCTGGCAGCAAGTCAACTTGCAGCAATAACAACTATTTTTTTTCCAACACCATCAGTTCCCATTACATGGACACCACAGAGGCCTCAAAAGATAAAATTAACTGCAGAAAGTATTCACACTTCTCACTTATTCTGGAAGCTAATTTTGCAAACAGCTTTTTACCAACTGCATTTTCAGAAATAAAGCTGAATCTAAAATTGGGACATTATCCTTGACTTCCTTCCCCTCCACTCTCAATCCCCACCCAATTTCTTCATACAGAAACTTCTCAAAGCAAGTCATGAGAAATAAAGGTAGTATAGGAGTCAAACTGACACAAGAAAATATCGCAGTAATGTGGATTCAGTTTAAGCATGCCAGACTTGCAAAACAACTAAAAGGTGTAAGAGAGCATTTGCATGCCAGCTTGAAGCAAAGCTTTCCTTCTGGTCCAAGGCATTCTTACCTCCCAACAGATTTGTGTGGTTTTCATTTTCTCCTTTCTAAACTTAAAGAATTTTCACATTTAGGTATAAATAGGAGATCACAAACTCATTTTTTCACATAGCCCACTCTCTTTAGAAATCATGATGGCCTCTTACTGGTGAAAATAAACAAATGCACTTTTATGAATGAACGTCTTCAAAGCACATCTGGGGTCTCTATTTGAAGGCCAAGTCAGACTATTTGCAATCATAGTAGCTTTTAAAAAATAAGACAATTTCCAAGACAAAGTTTCTTCAAACAGAAGACTTTGTGGAATTAATTTCAACCACTGAGTATTATTACTGAATTATCAATTGTGCTATCATGTTTTAAATATACGTTTCCATTTACATTAATATTTTTAAGGCATGCAGAAGACTACTTATTTAATGTTCCTGGTATGTATGGTATTTTGTATCTTTTCATTTCACAGGCAATAATATGTCAATATTGGAAATACATGATGGGTCTGCAAGCATCAAATCATCTCCTTGTTTCTCTTAAGAGGTATGAACTACCATTCTGGTCCTAACAAAGGTGTAATTGATATTGGTCTGTAGCACATTTTAGGAAAATTACATAAGAAACAAGATGGGTACAGAATTACCCTTATCCTGGTAGAGCCTCCTCACGTCCAGTTACCGTCCATTTAGAGGTGGAGTTTTCAGAGCTGTAGATTTAACTGCACTGTTACATTTACTCTTCATCCATGTTCCTATCTCCACAACTTTGTAAAAGATTTGCCTGAATCTATTTATATTGATTTCTTCAAGTTTCAGTGATAAGACTTTACACTACATAAGAATGGGTAATGTGAAAATGTGCAAATTTTGGCTGGCTTTAGGCATGTGACCAGGTAATTCTAACTGTACTTTGTTTATGTGATATTTAATAATAGTACATTTCAGTCAGGAGTTATGAAGCACACAGGAATTGATATGTTCTCTGTTTTCTCTGCTTTCTTCTTTGCAGGCAAGGATCACAGATTGCAACTTTCCATAAAATGGTAATAATTAATATGAAACATATATTCAACTTAAAACTAAATTTTGCCCCTATAAAGAGAAGACGCTAGACTGTATCCTATGTTCTCTATGATATCAGCTGTCCAAACAAGCTACTATTATGTTAAATGCTAATATGTTAGGCACCAAAAAGTTTGTAAATTATTTTTTTTTTAAGGAGAAAGTGTCATGTATGACAATTTTTGTATTTCTTAATTTTAAAATTTTAAATGCCTATATTATAAAAAAACCCCAAACGTTCATATTATTTTTTTTCAGAAATATAATGTCACTCACTGCATTTTGAGGGACAGAAAGCATCATTCATTATTGTTGCATTTGGAAAATGGAGTTTTAACAGCCTTCAGATGTGACATATGGCTTTTCCTGTGCCCAGTTTTGGCTCAAAGGCCAAAAAATTAGTATGAGTGATAAAATGCCTTCAGAGGCCCTTCAGTACCACAACATGAAAATACTTATTCCATTGTTTATCCTTTAATTTTTATGTATTTATTTTTAATATACCTAGGTACAAAATGAAATATTGAGTATGAAATATGAAATCTTCAATCTTGAATATGAAATCTGGAGTATCAACAATAATTACAGGACTGGTGCTACATCCAGGGATTCAGCTGCTTAGACCATGGGACTTGCTTTGAGAAACCTGGCCTACTGGGGACTGATGGGGTCCATCTGTCAGAGAAGGGGAAGAGCATCGTTGATCATAGGCTTGCCATGATGGTGAAAAAGGCTTTAAACTAAAGTTGCCAGGGAGGGGAACCTCAATCCATCCCACTCCTTCCAGCTTGATGCCAGCACCAGCAATAGATGCCCAGAGCTTAGAAACAGGTCGCAGGTCAGCAGGAGGGCACCCGAAGAGCAGTACAAAGGAATTCCAGCCAGTAAGACAGCTTCACCAGGTGCCCAACTTAAATGCCTCTATGCAAACACACACAGCATGGGGAATAATAAGAGGAGATAGAGATGTGTGCACACCTATAGGGTTACAAATTTATTGTCATTGTAGAGATGTGGTGGAATGGCTCCTATGACTGGAGTGTTGGAATGGAAGGATACAAGTTTTTTAGGAAGGAAAAGACAGAGGAGATGAGGAGAGTGTGTTGCCCTCTATGTCAATGACCAGCTGGAGTACATGGAGCTCTGCCTGGGGATGGATAAGGAGCTGACCAAGAGCCTTTGGGTCAGGTTTAAAGGGAAGGCAGGGACAGGGAGTGTTATAGTTGGGGTGTGCCAACCAACCAGCTAGACTGAATGGATGGGGACCTCTATAGACAGATAGGAACAGCCTCGTGTTCGGCTGAGGGTGGGGGAGGGACAACAGCAACATGATCTCCGGTCCCGGCAGGGCTTAAACCAACACACCAGGGATGTCAAGGACAAGAAGAAAAGCTTTTATAGGTACATCAGTGATAAAAGGAATGCTAGGGAAAACGTGGTCTCTCTCTGGAGGGAAAAGAGAGGCTTGGCCACCTGAGATATGGAGAAGGCTAAGGTACTCAATGACCTTTTTGCTTCAGTCTTCACTGGTAGGTGCTCCAGCCACACCACCCAAGATGCAGATGGTAAAGGTGGGACTGGGAGAAAGAAGAAACACCCACTGTAGGACACGATCAGGTTTGAGACCGTCTAAGGAACCTGAAGGAGCACAAGTCCATGGGACCTGGTGAGATGCATCCGTGGATCCTGAGGGAACTGGCAGATGAAGTGGCTAAGCATTTCACTGATTAAGGACAACAATTAAACTCAGACACCAGAATGAAAAGAGTAGGCGTATTTTACTGGTGATAACCAAATAATGTAACAGAGTAATAAAGAAAACGTGCAGTAAGAAAAGGCAGAATAATGCACCTAAAGCAACAAATAGAAAAATACAGGTAATGCATCAAATCATTACTACATGAGAGAGAGGATAGTGATTAAGAAAGATACATCATCACTTGCACATGTTACCATCATCCAGATCCGCAGTCACTGGGGAGCTCTGGTTGCAGCAAGGATTTGGAGAGCCTGTCCCGGCCAGTGGGAAATCCTATGCGGTGCATCCACCAGTAGGTGAGGCTGACAAAGTCACTGCAAATGGGCTCAGCCTTATATACCAGAGATCGACAGGCCAGAATAGCTGGCACCTTTGTTTTGAGTTTAAAATTTCTGGTTTCATTCTCCTGTTGGATTCCACCCAAAGCCAGGCCAGGTCTTGGGGAGGGAAACCAAGGGTTTCCAACAGGGTCAAATACTTGGGTTCTCAGCCTTCAACAAGGCTGAGAAAGGACAGTTGAATACATTCTCTTGGCCTTTCATCCTCACTACTTGATTATGTTCTGTCTAAGCTGCATCTTTCACTAGTGAGTTTACATATTTTATTAATGACTACATGCTAAGTTAGCAACTTCAGCTTGAGGCCTGTTTTTCAGGCTTCAGTATTTCAATGCTTTAGCACTTTTTACATCAGCATAGGTGGATTGTTATAACTTATTAACAATACCTACTAGCACAATGGTTATCAGTTATAAAATATACAGGATTCATCTATAGGTCAACTCTGGCTTGGGCCTGTTGTCCAAGCCTTAGCACTTCACTAAGCCACTATCCATCATATTTGAGAAGTTGTGGCAATCTGGCAAAAATCACACTGCCTAGAAAAGAGGAAACATAACCCCCATTTTAAAAAGGGAAATAAAGAAGACCCGGGGAACTACAGGCCAGTCAGTGTCACTTCTGTGCTCAGCAATATCATGGAGTGAATCCTCCTGGAAACTATGCTAAGGCACATGGAAAATGAATTGATTGGTGAAAACGAACATGGCTTCAGTAAGGGAAAATTGTGCCTGAAGTGTTTGGTGGCCTTCTATGACAGAGTTGCAGCATTGGTGAATAAGAGATAAGCAACTGTTGTCATCTACCTGGACTTGTGTAAAATATTTGACACTGTCCCACATGACATCCTTGTCTCTAAATTGGAGAGACATGGATTTGATGCATGGACCACTTAGTGGATAGGGAATTGACTGAACGGTTGCACTCATAGTGTTGCAGTCAACAGCTCAATGTCCAAGTGGAGAGCAGTGATGATTGGCTTTCTTCAGGGGTCAGTATTGGGTCCAGTGCTGTTTAATGTCTTTGCTGGAGAGTTGGACAGGGAGATTGAGTGTACCCTCAGCAAGTTTGCCAACACCAATCTGCGTGGTGTGGTCGACATGCTGGAGGGAGGGGATGTCATCCAGAGGGATCTTGGCAGGCTTGAGAGATGGGACCATGAAAGCCTCATGAAATTCAACAGGGCCAAGTGCAAGGTCCTGCGCATGTATTGAGGCAGGCTGAGGGATAAGTGGATTGAAAGCCACCCTGTGGAGAAAGACTTGAGAGTAGTAGCAGATAGAAAACTAAATATAAGCCAGCAGTGTGCACTCACAGACCAGAAAGCCAACATATCCTGGGCGGCATCAAGAGAAATGTGGCCAGCAGGTCGAGGGAGGTGATTTTCTCCCTCCACTCTCGTGAGACCCCACCTGAAGTGCTGTGTCCAGCTCTGGGGCTCCCAGTATAAGGACATAGACCTGTTAAAGTGATTCCAGGGGAGGGCCATGAAGATGGTCAGAGGACTGGAGCACCTCCCTTATGAGAACAGGTTGAGAGAGTTGGGTCTGTTAGTTCTAGAGAAGAGAAGGGAGACCTTAAAGCAGCTTTCCAGTACTTAAAGAGGGCCTAGAGGAAAGATGGAGAGGGATGTTTTATAAGGGCACATACTGATAGGACAAGGAGTAATGGTTTTAAACTGAAAGAGGGTAGGTTTAGCTTAGATATTAGGAAGAAATTCTTTACTATGAGGGTGGTGAAGCATGGGAATATGTTGCCTAAAGAAGCTGTGGATGATCCTACCTGGAAGTGTTCAAGGCCAGGTTGGACGGGGCTTTGAGCAACCTGGTTTAGCAGAAGGTGTCTCTGTCCATTCCAGGGGGTTTGAAACTCAATGATGTTTAAAGTCCCTTCCAACCCAAACCGTTCTAAAATTCTTTGATAGCCTTCAGTGGGAGTCCTGGTATTTGACTCTACCAGACAGAAGTATTATTGTGAAATCACAATAGTGGCTATAGTACATTGATGATTTGAGATTCTATGTTATTTATGGGGCTATTCTGAAAAAAGTCTGAAGTGATTTTTAGTCATGGGTACTATTTATAATTCTATCTGTGGAAGCTAAGATAAAATAAAATGCTTGTTACTTATTCCTGAAAAAATATCCATTTTATCTTGGAGAAAAAAATGCATTCAGTAAATGGCTGGACATGTGGAGTTTCCTGAGAGATCAGTTTCAAGTATAATCACAGCAACTTAGTTAATACAAGTTAAGATTTAAAGATTTATTGAAGGCTTAGAAATCCCATAATTGGGGATTATATTCATTATCTGTCAGTAAATTTATCCTGTTCATTGATTATTTTCCTATTTCTGTTGTGCTTGTGGAAGTTTGTCAAGATGAGTATTTACTGGCATAGTAGTTTCCCAATGTATTTTATTTTCAGATTAAAGATTTTTATTGTAAGAATTGAACACAACATGCACTAACTCAAGCTCTGTAATTATTAATTTATTTAAAGCCATGCATTATAAATTATGGAATATTAAATTGCATTGTACAAAATGGCATATGATTTTAAGTTGCTGTGTTCTCTTTCATACATTTATCAGTTCTGTTATGCAGCCATTAGCCATTACAACACTCCTGTTACTTTCCATGGTACTGCTCAAATAAGCAAGGATTATTCACATCATAAAGTTAATGCGATTTTTCAAGTTGTTGCAAACCCTTTCAACCATTTTAAAGTTTCTAAAAAATGTTTTGACCACTGCTCGTGTATTTGTAATATATATGAAACCATCAACATACAGCCTTTTGTACTGCAGAATCTGACTAATTGCAATTCAGTAAAGTACTATTTTAAATGTTTAAGCTTTTGGACATACCTGAATGTAAAAGAGATCAGAATCTGATCCGAATCTGGCACTTTTTTTTTTTTTTTTTTTTTTTTTTTCCTCCCTGTATGACCTATGTCTGGTGCTTTTAGGGGGGGTGAAGTGTTTGCTAAGAGAATAGAAGTGATTTATTTGTGATTTATGTTGTAGAAAGTTCTCAGACTCTCAGGAATGTTGTCACACATCCACATACCTGCAGCTGGGCTGGCTGAATAGGTTTACTGCTGCATCAGCTGTGCCAGCTGAAATGTTTGTGTGATTTCCTCCTAATCCGTTATGATCCAAATTTGATGGGCAAGCACAGAGTCACTATTTAAATTGTCTGAGCTAAACCACCTTATTTTAGTTGAAATGGGTGAGGAAAGAATCATGTGCACAGCTCAGGTAGCAGACTTTAGACTGTGGTAACATCCAGGAGGAGGATATGGTATCAAAGAGTCAAGGGGAGAGTAGGGTAGCAGGAGCTTTTTCATCTGATATAGATGTTACCAGAAGAGGACACATCTACATACTCTGTATATTTAGAACGCACACAATAATACAGGGGAAGGATTTATAAATAATTTGGATTGCTGTATAAATCATGGTTAACTCCAAATCAGATTTTTTCCTAAGAACATTTATATTTAAAGGCTATATTTAGCAGGAAAAATTATGTTCAAAATGTGAGTGGCATGACATAACCATAGAATGACTAGACAAGAATAGCCAATGGGTGTAAAAGCCAATAAAGTAACTAGAATTCTTTTTCTGCCCATGTTTTAAAAAAAACAGAGTTGTGTTAAAGAACAGACATATCATGCTACTTATTTTATTAGTCAAGATACGTGTCCTGGTTAAGCTAGGATAGGGTTAAGTTTCCCCAGCAGAGAAGGGGGAAGGGATCTCCAGCCGGGTTATTCATACCATGGTGACGTCAGGTCCGGGTGCGGGAGTGCGGGAACATCTTCCTTTGTGGCTTTGGGGCAGGAAGCATGCGAGCGAGCTGTCTGTAACCATTGCGGTATTTCTCTGTATCTCTCTTGTATTGCTTACTGTTATTACTGTTTATTGTTGTTATAATTGCCACTGTTGTTGTTCAGATTGTTTATCACACTGTTGTATTAAATTTCTTCTTATTCTAACCTGGGGTTTGTGCCTCACTTCCAGCCTGACCGGCTGAGGGTGGGAGAGGGGCAACAGCAACCTGGTCTCCGGTCCCGGCAGGGCTTAAACCACCACAATGGGCAACAATAAGAAATTCTGGGAGTATTTTTCTCTTTAGGATAAGAATTTTACATAAGAGAGTAGCTTCTTATTACTTAATTATTGATGAATATCAAGTCATTGTGGGAAAGGAGTCAGCTTTAAAATAACTTTTTCTAGGTCATACAAAATTAAAAGGTTGACCAATAAAGTCAAATAACTTTTTTCCCCCACCTTTTTCCACAAGGTGTAGGAATTTATAAGAACCTCATGTTTACACTAGTACTGGCATCCGTTATCTCCTTACAGTAAAAAAAAGTAATTGGCTGGATTGAATATTCTATCCAACGTTTTCAAATGTGTTTTCAAAGAAACTAATCCACTGGAAACTTAATTCACTACAGTAATTATGTATGTCAGATCTTTCCTTTATTTCATATCTAGAAAGATGAACAAGATTATTGGTAATGGCAAGTTTTTTGCTTTTGTGGCTTTTTTGGGTGGTGGGGAGAGCAGTCCACAAACCAAAATCAGAAGGAATAAGAATGGCTGTGAAATAATATTATATTTTCTGGGTGATATTTATCAGTTTGATTAAAATTTTCATTAATTTCCTTTCCAGTTTTCTTATTTCTAGTGTTTACACTATAGAACATTGCCAGATGATGCTGGTTAGGGAGAATCCTTTTGTTTACAGTATAACTTAAATTTGCATAAAAATAACCCAAGCACGTAGCTTGCCTGTACTAACATTCTTGAGACTGTTTTTACCTTCTTTTTATTTTGTCTCTGACTTGCATTTTGATATATCAGTTGTTGTATCCTGTCTTAAAATTAAACACCAAGCCTTTAGAAATAATATGTAGTAATATACTCTCCAAGGTCTCATCAAGTCTTTTAGGCAAAGAGTAAAACAGCCACAGCAACAGAATTTCATTTTTTTTTTACTTTTACTCCCCTAACATTATTACTGTACATGGAAATTACACCCCAGTAAGTATTTTTTTTCAATATATTTTTAATGAGTTACAGTTGCTTCAATTTTGCTTGTATCCTATAGTGATTAGAATCCTATAACAATTATTCACAGAATCATCTAGGTTGGAAAAGACCTTGAAGGTCATCTAGTCCAACCATTGACCTAACACTGACAGTTCCCAACTAGACCAGATCCCTCAGCGCTATGTCGACCCAACCCTTAAAAAACTTCAGGGATGGGGACACCTCCACCTCCCTGGGCAGCCCATTCCAACACCCAACAACCTGTTCTGTAAATAAATGTTTCCTAATATCCAGTCTAAACCTTCCCTGATGCAACTTGAGGCCATTCCCTCTAGTTCTATCATTTGTTATTCAGATAGAGACTCATCCCCAGCTCTCTGCACCCTCCTTTCAGGGAGCTGTAGAGGGCGATGAGGTCTCCCCTCAGCCTCCTCTTCTCCAGACTAAACACCCCCAGTTCCCTCAGCCGCTCCCCGTACGACCTGTGCTCCAGACCCTGCACCAGCTCCGTTGCCCTTCTCTGGACACGCTCGAGTCATTCAATGTCCTTTTTGTAGTGAGGGGCCCAAAACTGAACACAGGAATCGAGGGGCGGCCTCACCAGTGCCGAGTACAGGGGTCAGATCCCTTCCCTGTCCCTGCTGGCCACGCTATTGCTGACACAAGCCAGGATGCCATTGGCCTTCTTGGCCCCCTGGGCACACTGCTGGCTCCTGTTCTGCCGGCTGTCAATCATACCCCCAGGTCCCTCTCTGACTGGCAGCTCTCCAGCCACTCCTCCCCAAGCCTGTAGCGCTGCTGGGGGTTGTTGTGGCCCAAGGGCAGCCCCCGGCATTTGGCCTTATGGAAACTCCTCCAGTTGGGCTCAGCCCATGGCTCCAGCCTGTCCAGGTCTCTCTGCAGAGCCTCCCTGCCCTCGAGCAGATCAACACTCCCACCCAACTTGGTGTCATCTGCAAACTGACTGAGGGTGCACTCGATCCGCTCGTCTAGATCATCAATAAAGATGTTAAACAGGAGTGGCCCCAAAACCGAGCCCTGGGGGACACCACTCGTGACCGGCCACCAACTGGATTTAACTCCGTTCACCACAACTCTTTGGACCCGGACATCCAGACAGTTGTTTACCCCGCAAAGTGTGTGCCCATCCAAGCCAGGAGCAGGCAGTTTTGCCAGGAGAATGCTGGAGGAAATGGTGTCAAAGGCCTTACTGAAGTCAAGGTAAACGACATGCAATTTAAATCTTCTGGGCTTATAAAGTCATGAATACTTGAAGAGAAGGCTCAAACTTAGAATTTTACTTTGTTCTAACACTGAATATTCTAATCTAGCCCAGTAATTTGAATTCTCCTTTTACTATATATTTCTGTTCAATGGATAAGCATGGATATGATTCCAAGTTGCTAACCTAAGAAAATAGTTTTCTGCTAAAGGTAGCCAATGTAGAAAATATTAAAGAAGTTTTGTTTATTATTTGATTTTGGGTTTTGGGGGGAGGTTTTTCAGTGGTGTTTTGTTTTCCACTAATTTGCTTTTAGATTGGAAATCTGAATATCCATTCTTGTGGATATGCTGGAAATATTGTTGATTGTTGTGAAAAATGCCCCTTAGAAAAAGAGATTTATGTTTAGCATTTCTGAACATAACTAATGAAAGACCAAAGCCTAGGGAACCAGTGACAGCCCATGCAGTACATAGAGCTTTTCCCAAGGCGTCAGATTGAAGTGTTGTCATTTTGGATTGTAAAGTTACTATATGGAAGTTCTTATTAAACATTTATTTAAGAACCTCCCACTTATCTAGCAAGAAAGTCAGGAGGAACAAATTAGCATTGCAGAGTAGTGTGTCTTTTGTCTTTGCCATTCATTTTAACCATCCTCCACTCTCTCCCTTTTGACACATTGGCTGCTCACCTCAGACTGGGCTTCATGCAGCATAGAAGCTATAGAGCCACAAACTGGTAATCACCATAGAATCATAGAATCATTGAGGTTGCAAAAGCCCTTATAAAGTCCAACTGTTAACCTAACACTGAAAAGTCCACCACTATTCATGTCCCTCAACGTCACACCTACATGCCTTTTAAATACCTTCAGGGACGGTGACCCAACCACTTCTCCGGGCAGCCTGTTCCAGTACTTGACAACCCTTTCAGTGAAGAAATCTTTCCTAATATGCAGTCCAAACCTCTCCTGGCACAACTTGAGTCCATTTCCTCTTGTCCATATCCTATATATATTCAAACGAAACTGGGAAGAAGACATGACAAATGTTCCAATTTAATTAAATTTTATTTTCAAATATCTTAATGTATTCTAATACTGATTGCATATTACTACACTGATGTGAACATCTGCTGTGTAATTTGGGTATTAAATGCTGAAGTTGCAAAACCTGATTTTACACCATTACTCTGAAGGCCCAGCCCTGAATATTCTTTCTCAGATATGGAATCCTGTGGGACTTTTTCAGAAGTGCTGTGAATTAACTTCTTCAAAGGTTCTGGCTTCTAGTTTGCTAATTTTATATGGCTGAGAGTGACAAATTGTTCTGTTTTTCTCACTGATCTTGCACACATAATTAACTTTTCAAATTACAACATTTTTTTATGAGTCTCAAAAAAGTGGTAACTTGTTTTGTGTGGACAGTTTTGTGAGGACTAACTTAAGAACTTAATGCTGAGAATTTACCTTCCTCTGTTTTCTCACATTAATTCTACAGGTGTTTTTATTTAATTTAATAAGGATAAAAGTCTGATTTCTTACCTTCTCCATCACAGCTGTTGGGCACTGTTTGGGGAAACAAATGGGCTTTGAACTATGTTACAGACTTTAGCTACTGACCTCCGTGGGACATTAGGTGCAGAGAAGTGGCTAGTGGATCAGTGGCAGTCAACATTTTTGCCTGACACATAAAATGCATTGGAGAGGAAGAGGAAAATGGTTATGGGATTCTTCCCCCACCCCCAACAGGAAAGGGACAATTAATGCGTTTTTAGATGCCAACAAGTAAATACAAATTGTGTGCGGCAGTACTTCTAGGATTTTGAACTGTTGTTGTTGCCAGCTTAAGTATCAGCTGATTTATGTTTATGAACTGTACTTCGAAAACACACTGACTAGGGGCAGCAGTAACATTGCTTTTGAGCCCTTGGCCTAGAAATGTGTCCAAAGGTTCTAAAAAAGCAGTGATTTTCAGCCAGCTGCTCAGTGCCCCATGAACTATTCTTGGCAGTATTCCTGCTGGCTCATAAGTCTATAATGCTTGCCTTCACAGTTTATTTCACCTTTATTGGATCATGAATAACAAAGTCGTACTCATTCTTGCTCTTTTTTTTTTTTTTTAATGTTCATCTATTATACTATGGTATTGGGAAATGGGTGTCACAGTATTAGGAATTCTTTTTCTCCTACTGATGTCTCAGAGATACTTTTCAATTCATAGTTACATTATGCCTCTTGAACGATAAAGTTGTGAGTGAGATTAAAAGTGCTTTTCAACTTCTATGTTTATAAATTGGATTTACTGCTAGAAAAATTATTCAAATTTATAGGTAGGAAATATGAAGTATTCAATGAAATCAAGCTGAATTTGGAAATACAAATAATGTTTTAAAGCAATTATTCACACAACCCTCAGAAAGATTTTTCCGTTATGACAGGGAGCCTAGTTTATGTAACTGGCAGTAACAAATGAGTGTGTAGCAAAAAAGAAAAGAGAGATTAAAATATCTAAATTCTTCTCTGAGAATTATAATTTCCCTAATCAACATATTTTCTTACTACAAAGATACTACTTAAATATTTATATGCAACAGAAGTGTTTAAATAATTTTTCGTTTTACACTTTTTTAACAGCTTTACTGCCACATTGTACTAGATCCATTAAATGAAGTTAGAGAGCAGACAGTCTTTCTTCTACAAGTCTAAGATATGCTACAGAAAAAATGCATGAGAACAGAGATAGAGTTACAGTAGAGATTCAGACTCAAGTCCTTAGGTTCTTTTTTTATTACTTTTTTTTTTTTTTGTCAAACCTTACTTCTTTTTTTTTTTTTTTTTTTTTTTTTTTACAGAATTTACTGTGCCACTTAGCTGTACTATGGCATCATTATTGCATTGGGAATCTTCACAAAACTGATCTAATTGCTATGCTGCATAACCAATTGATTATGCATTTCACTACCGATTCCCAAATTCAACTTGCACCAGAAAAATATGCACTGGAATGCAAGTTCCTTAAAGGGCAGCATAGATTCCCTTCTAAGAAATATGGACATGAGAAAATTGCCCCTTCTTAATCATAAAAGGAGTTTTACATAGGTCTTATGAGGGATTTGTGCAGTTTCCTTATGTTCAAATAGATAATGTGGTCACATTTCTCAAGTCAAAATCTAATTTAATTCAGAAAGAAACTGAAAGGAGAAGATCTTTCATAGCTTGGCATCTGGACCCTGTGATTACCTTCCAAAGATGAGGAGAAGCGAAATGAAGTCATGTGTAAATTGAACTCTGCTTCAAAAAAAGTATAAGCCATATTTTTGTCAAATAGAAATAAAACATTCTTAAAAGTAATGTTTGGGTCTGTCTTGGTGTTTTGTGAGTCCTTTTTCATGGTAACAGTCTCAAAAAAAAAGAAGCAAAGCTATTTTTATTATGTGTTTGACCAAGCAGAAAGTAATGGAATATGAAATGTGCAATATAACTATTTGGTATGCTTACCTTTATAATGACTTGCAGTGATGAGTTGTACTGTTCAGCACATACTCCTTTGTAATGTTAGGTTGAATTTTAGAAGATTTATAAATTTGGTTTTGGTAATCAGAATTGGAGAATAATTATATTCAAATTTAATTGTTTATCTAGTTCTAGCTCAGAAGGGAGCAGAAGGTAGAAACGGTGGAAAGCTGGTTTGGAAAGGATTGTTCAGCTTTACTGGGGTGTGCACATATAGATTTTTATATATGTACTTACATATGAACACAGGAGGGATCCAGCCAGCACAACAGAATTACACACATTATTTGTGTTATCCATTATTGGGTGCATATGTTTCCTGTTAGTACTTGCACATTCATCCTGCTGGTCTAAGGAGCAGAAAGTCCTTAGTTACACTCATTATTGCTTTTGACCACAGCAGCAATTACTTGCTTTTTTTATGCCAACTGTTGTACTTGTTCCATTTTTTGCTATCTGCTATCTAATGGTAAAAAAGAAAAGTCCAGGTCAAAGTAATCTGATATGACTGCTGATTTTGAAGGTTATAAATTCTTCCAGAAATATATATATATATATATATATATATATA
>NW_020799095.1:120727126-120756571 GCF_003259725.1 Athene cunicularia
GAGACAGGAGTTATATTGTCCTATGTACAATTCTGTGGCTGTTTACAAAATAGACTAACTTCTTAAATAAAAAAAAACTTTATAATGGAATTTTTTTTTTTTTTTTGGGGGGGGAGACACTGTCTCGTACAGAACTGATCTAGATGAGGAAGATTCCCACCTCTTTACATAAACACCAGTTCACAAAGGATGTCACCACAGCTTCTCAGAAGTTGAAAACATTACATTGATCATTTAGTCCTCACATATCTGAGTGGAAAGGAACAGGTCCTTTTGCAGAAGAGCCTAATGTTTAACTAACTTGCCACATGTCCCACTTCACTGAGTTATTCTTTGAGAAAATAATGAGTAAAAACAGTCTGAATTCTCCACCATGTATAAAGGAGCTGAAAATATATTCTGTATTTTATATTCCAAATGCAATTAGATTGAGCATTTTAAATTACATAAGAAAAAAAAAAATTCTTTTCACAGCAGTGTCTGTTAGGATTAAAGTTGTTAGTAGTCATATTTTTATTTCACATACATCTTCTAGAGAAGAATAAATGGTGATTAGCAGATAATTTTAGTAGTGCATGGCTGACTAGAAAAAGAAGTCTCTTCTGTGATGTATCTGATTTACAGATGCTAAAGAAAAGCTCTTAAAAGAAAGTTTATAAATTTTAGCTAGAAGCATTTGAAGTCTAAGTGATTAACTTACGACTCATAATTTAACTGATAAATACTTCCTTTCCTCTTCTGAATTGTTTTAGATCATCTATTATTTTCTTGCATGTATTTAAACTATTCTGATCAAGCCACAGAAAGGCATGAAAGATTAAAATGTAAAAAAAACTTTTGTCATTCGACTTCTTTCCTTAATTTGGCTTCATTTGGTCCATACCTTTGATAAGAAATAAGATCGTTTGCTCTTTTTCCTTTCTCCCAACACGTAAAGTATCTAGAGATGGTTACTAGTTATTTATTGTGCAAAGGATAGATAAGAGGAGTGACTGGGGGAGAGAGGAAATAAAAATACCTTCAGGCAAAAAAAATGTAGGGGCTTCATCATGCAATTCTTAGCTATAAATTGCATAACTGTGCTGGCCCTAGTAGAAATACATCAATTTGTCTGATTGCTTCACCTGTGCAGGACAGAGGTTTCCCAGGACATCATCATAGCACTCATCTTGAAATAGGAGATGAGGCTTCACTTAGTCCATCTGTTAGCACATACTCAAGTATCACTTTGATTCCCTAAATATACATGATGACTCAGTCTACTCTACACGGTGTCTCTTGGTATTTATATCATAGGTAATTTTGGCAAGGTCATCGTTGTGCTTCCACACATAATGGAGCAAATGAATTCGAATGCAACAGTGAATGCTGCCATCTACAAACAAAACAGTAATTTGAAGTTCACTTTTCCGATTACTGGTCCTGGAAAACTCTTTGGCATATTCTTTAAAATCATGAATATGTTGATGTCAGAGAACAA
This sequence comes from Athene cunicularia, assembly GCF_003259725.1. Lineage (NCBI taxonomy): Eukaryota > Metazoa > Chordata > Aves > Strigiformes > Strigidae > Athene > Athene cunicularia. Next base: position 120,728,607 of record NW_020799095.1, read on the forward strand.
TCATTGTAAATTTAATGAAAATTAAATGATTATTTATGACAGTAGGGGAAAAGTTCAAATGTTTCTCCGATATTTATTATGAAGATGATTCATAAGAGTCTCTGAAAACCTTGTAGAAGCACATGTATAGCTATTCTTTTCCTTTACATAGATGTGCCTTTGTATAAGGTATTGAATCGCAGTGTTCGCCATAAGGAGTGTCATCCCATAAATCTACTGCATGCTTCCCTTGGTGATAGATTTCAGTAATATTCATCATTATGCACCAATTTTATATGTTGCCTTAATGGTCAAGGCTGCTCAAACTTGGGTGCTCTCTTTTTTGCTACTTCCATCCAGGAAAATGAGAAGGACTGATTCTCTGCTGTGTGCTTCAGAACTGAAAACCTCATTGGGTTAACAGGGTTACCGTTCCCAACCCAACTGTCAATCTCAGTCCTTTGGAACATCAGGTTTCGCAGGTCAACCCATAGCTTGTTAAGCCATTTCAACAGTCCAGAAGTAGTAGATGTTTAGTTAAAATCTTAAAAATCTTTATGCTGTGCAACTTTCATTACATTTTATCTGTTTCCCTACATTCCTTCTTAATATCACTGCCCTCTAACAGAATACATGGCTCTAAGAATGATTAGAAATATCCTTTACTCTCCCCACTGCAACCAATTGACCTCCAAACAGCAACAAGAGAGATCTGGAAAATAACCTCTCTCAAATTTAAACTCTTTTTGTAAGTCTGAGTTCTTCCTGGAGCTGGGAGTCACAGTGAAAGGTCAGTGCATTGATATAGGGTATATTAGTGAACTGTACCTCATGTTAGCCCAAAACCTGTAGTGCTTGAGGTAAAAGGAGTGATAAAACGGCTATGAAAACTTTCCTATCAGTATACTCGTTATGTGGGAAGGATGCTTTTGTGATGATACAGGGAATCAAAGTAGTTATTCACAGATTCATTTTGGGTCTAACAATCAATTAATGACCCCAGGTCACAGAACTCTATTTTTTAATACCTCCTTATCTCTAAGCAGCTTAGGATAGTGATGGCCTCTTGGTCTTTTTCTTTCCTTTTTTTTTTATAAAGATGTCAGGTGTCAAGGAAATATGTATTTAGGATTTGAAAAAGCTCTGTGACTTCTACAAGAACAGGAATGCTTTGATTAATTTTGATATGTTTTCATTGACAACAGTATAAAAATTATTCTTTATAGTAATGTGTCTAAAATGTTTTCAGCCAGCTTGGTAACCAGGCAAATAATTTACCACACAGATACCACTCAGAGATGGTGTTTGCTTCAGAGTCCAGCAGGAGGTATCAGGGGAAAACCACTTTTTATTTAACATAAGATGTTCGTCTTGGTTTTGTTTTACACTGGAGGTTTATGCACTTTCAAAATGTTATCAACAACATCAAAATTATGTTTGATGAATTCTGAAAATTTACAGGTGTTTTACAAATTCAAACTCACTCTGTTTAATTTTCCGGAATGAGTGAAATACAATAAAGAAATAAGCAAATATCTTTGTTATGTCAATTTATAAAGGATTTAATTTTCAATCTTCAGTTTGTGTAGATGTTTCAAAAATCTTATCTATAGATGTTCCAACTTAGTATCTTAATTTATGGTTAACCATTTATCTGTGGTTTTAACTGATAGTTTTGGTTTGGTTTGGTTTGCTTTGCTTTGCTTTGTGATTTGTTTTTTGTTGTTGTTGTTGTTCTTGGTACCTATTTTTTTTTCCCTTAAATTGGACGTCTGAGACCATCCTCTAGATGCCCTGTAAGAGTAAAGGTTTCTCCTTCCTTATAGGTTTTCTTCTGGAGATCATTGTGGAAACATTTCTCCTTCTCTGAATGGATATTACAGGAGATACTATCCTTCTCTGAAAGATCATTACTTTCAAGGGCTTCAACTGAAAAGTTTCCTCTTAACCTAAATATCACATTCAGATTCATAAAGTTGCAACTAATACCTATCAGTATTCAGTAATTTCTGAAAGAAGGTGTATAAAGCACATTTAATATAATTTGTATGTTTTATGGAATTATTTTTATTGACTGTGTTCATAGTACAACCAACTGATACTTTAAAGTTCAAATTTGAACATATATGACCCAATGAGAATTTTTATTGGCTTTTGCAGTTCTTGTCCTTCCAGATTTATATTTGACACAACAGTAGGTACCTCATTTAAATATTACCTATATTGTATCAGTTGCAGTGTCTGAATCATATCTTAATTTTACTTTGATAGAATCAGCTAATTACTTTTGTGTAGTGTCATTTTATCTGAGTTCAGCTTTGCTGACTAGAATTTTAAAATCTTTGTCTTAAGAAGTGGACAACAGTGGCAGGGAACATCACTGCTTTGAATGATGCTATAAAATCTTTCAACTAAAATTTTGTGTACCTTTCTCCTCTTTTCTAACTTTGTGTGTTGCCATCTCACAAGGATCCACATTACCTTACTCTTTCTTTGCTGCTAGACTTCAACTGGGTTAAAATACTTCTGTACTGACAGTTCCATAGGCTCATCTAAAAGCTGTTATCCAGGAGAGGGTAAAATATTTCTACTACATAGTTTACAATTCCCTTTCCAAAGTAGAAAGCATGACATTTTACCCGTTTTCATCTGAACTTAGTCTAGCAGTCACTTCTGAAATATCACTGTCAGCATTTCCAGACACTGCATATGACCTCTGCTTGAAGTAAAGATTGGTCAGAATTTTCTCAAGGATTGCATAAAATGTTATGATAACTACTACTGTGGATTTGTCATATATACTACATGCCATTTCTCCAGGAATTCATTCAGCTTCATAATTTATTCTTTCAAAATATTGCTTATTTACATTGCTGATGTCTTTGAGTATCTGCAGTCTCTAAGTCAAGGATTGTTGTTACAGACACATTTTTAATTTGGTGAACGAAAATGTGAGTTGTGATATGGCTGGAGTGCTGAAAGAAGTACTCAGATAGGCCAACATCCTTTGAAAATGAGAACCAGGCTATGAATTGAAGCTGATATTTAATGGGCCACTTGTATAGTAAATAAAGGACATATGTCTCTTATCCTACCTCTTTTATCTTTGAAGACACAGAGCCAGCCTAATGATATTCCAGTCAATTATCACTGCTCCTTAATTGACTGTATCTCTACTGCATGTTTGGTGTAGGATGGGTAGCTATTTACATTTGGTCTGATGTGCCACAGTTGTTCCAGTGGCCTCCATGATAATGTTGACTTGCACAATGACATTTGTTGATGGGTGATACAACCCTTTAAATGTAAAGTTGTGTTTGACTATAATTCTTAATTTTAAGCAATAACATTTACATGTATAGACTGAGAGGAACAGCACTTTATTTTTTTTTTTTTTTTAATTTCTTTACGATTATTCTTTTTTTCTGTGTTCCTTTGAGTAATGTATGCACAATCCTACATCTGTTGAGGCTCTTCACCCTGCAGGCAACTGTCACAAAGAAGACAGACATGTAACAGTTACATGCTAAATGACTAGATATTTTCTTTTCAGGAAAAAATAAAGAATCTCTTCCAGAAGGCAAACTGTGGTGTGAAAAATAACATGACAACATATATTCCCCTTCTTCATGATTTTTGGAATTCAGGGAAATTTTTTTAGAAAGACATAGCCTAGTTGTCTTAATCATTTAATCTGGAAATTCTTTTATATAATGAATGACTAAATGCGAATTTCAATATGCGTATTGTAGCTTCTATATATAGGTTGATTATTTAGAGCCCTAAAAAACATTTCATGATTAAAAATAAAGCCAAATGTACAACCGTTATAAAAATACCAAAGTACTTAAAGAAGCTGTATTATAAAAGGTAGATCTAGCTAAAAATCTATTTGTAGCACTAAAAAGTATTCATCGGTAAAATACGTTAAAAGTTCAGACTTACTGATACAGTCCATCTTCTAAATTTCTCACTTCATTGCCTAATAAAACGTAGGATGCCAGCTATCTAACATACCTGACATGTGACTGATGATATAGAAAAATTATTTCTTGGAACATTATTATAACAAATCTTTCATATACTTTGCTAATTTCTAAATGATTCATACTTCTATACATATATTTATTTTTGAAAAATGCAGTTCTTAATCTCCTCTTGCTGAGAAGCTCTGAATGTTGAGTACTACAATTAAAACTTATTTTGAATCTTCACAGGGTAACAGAAAACAGTGGGAGACTTATAGAAGGTAAATATCTTGATGTTTTAAAAAAAGTATAGTGGTACTTCATTCTTCTTTTACAGCTAACAAATCCTTGGCTAGACTAGTTACTCCGGAAATAGGGTGCTCATTTTGTGTATGCCACTTCAAACAATTTAGGGTCCTCATTAGAGATGAACAGAACATCAAAATAACCAGAAAATGCTTTGGGGCATCCTTAATAAAGTTTTCAATGTTTTTGGACATCAGAACAACACAAACTCTAATAAGATAGACAAGAACAGAAACACAGAGTTGTTATCAAATTCTTTGCCTTTCAAAGACTGAAAATTATACTGTGAATTAATTATCTTGTATGAAATGAATATGCGTTTCAAAATACACGGTGAGGTCTCTTTTGTCTCATCCTCATCATTTATAAATACCAAAGAAAATGTTCCATAGTATTACTACGGGACAGCCTGTCTCTTTCATTCTACTTTGAGCTTTGAGCCATATTTAAATAACAAATTTGAACTTGCTTGACATGTAATTCTAGTTTAAATAGGATATAATGTTTTAAATACATTTTCCAAAAGTCTTTGTTACATATCATTCCAGCTCAAATATCATGCCTGAAAAGTGTTTTGGAAACTTTGACATTGTCATCTGACCAACCAAACCATGTTTGAAATTGTTATCACCACTGCATTTGTAAGTGAGCTCAAAGCTCAGTGCAGACAACCTGACAGGCAGCTTCTTGGACGTATTGTGTCTTAGTAACCTTAAACATGGCTTTTCCTTTTGAATACTTTAGTAGCTGAGATAAAGTGGAAGTGTTTTGGCAGCCCCACGGTCTTTGATCCTGTTGTGGGAAAAATAGTACTGAAATGACCCCAGTCCTGAATTATATAAACCATGCTAGGATGACAGTTATCTGTCCTTTCCCTCCCTCCCTCCCCCTTCCACCGTTACTAGAAGGGTTTCATTTAAACTGCAAACTTCACAAGGCAAAGAAGAAAACTAATCTAAATGTCTTTGAAAATCAAAATGCCATAGAGGCTACCATAGAAATAAAAGAATGAATAATGTTGCCTTAGACTTCTTACGATTGATGCAGCTCACTTGTATTCCTTGTAAACATGCTAAACATGATTCAGCAAATTCTGTGAAATTGTCCTGAAAACACTTCAGTATTTCCATAAACATTTCAGAGTCTCCATTAATATTATGAAATCAGTGCTAACTTTAAAATCTTTATCTTGTTATGAAGAAATAATGTGTTTGTACTTTATGGTTATCATTTGCCTCTTAGTTTGCCTGTTTCTGATGTTGTCTACCTGATTTCAGAGACTTAAGGATGTTGAAAGAAGAGAAAGACTTGGGACTAATAAAGTGTTACTGTAAGGAACAAATTGGAATATTGTGATGAAGCTATTGATTGAGACTTCAGCTAATATAGCTGTGTCTGTTATCCTCAGAGTACCAGGATAAAAAGATGGTTGTCAGAACTTGGGTCTAGAAAAAGTTGGACATTTTAGGGGGTGACATGAAGTGGAAACAAAGTTCAAGAGAGATGACAAAGGGCTTGAAGGATGCATACTGCTAAGTTATGAGTAAACCATATATTTTTTCAACCACTGATCGGTTAGGATATCAGGATTAGGATGTCAGGATCTTCTGACAGCTCACAGAGAAAACAGCCTTAAAGTTAACAATTGAAATTTGATCTCTTGATTGGAAAATAGGAGACTGAAACCTAAAGATCTGTTGTGAGTGAGGGAAGCGTGTGTTTCTTCCTTAGAATGAGATTTAACTGGTTACATCTTTCATCTCAGTGGGACCCTGAAAGATTAAATTTTTCAAATAAAAAGATGCAAATCACTTGGTAACTGTGACAAAAGTTTTTAATGCAGTCTTGCCATAGAAATTGACTGCCTCTGTTGAGAGGATGAATTCAAACCGTGTTTCAGAAATCCAGCATATCAGAGGGCAAGGTAGAAGTTAAGTTCTTCCTTCACGTTTTCTCTGCTACATCATGATTCCTGAAAGTTATAACATTTTCATATTCAGTTTATCTCAAAACTTCCTCTCTCCAATCACCCGAATATGCATTTTTGTCACATAAATTCATTTCTGGCAGTAACCAATAAAGTAGAGATGATGTCCCACCTACTTCTTGTTAGTCAGTGCAAGTCATGCTGAGCACAGTGGCAGCCAGAGCTCCAAGCAGTGAACTTCTCCCTCTGCTTTGCCATATGAGGAAAAGGAGGAAGAGAAATCTACCAGTAACACCACTAATATCACTGCTGGAGAATTCACTGCTGCCACCATGAGTGCCATGAACCTATTACCCCCTGACTCTGACACCATGACCAATTTGTAGACTCTTGCTCTGTGTTGTCCTTGCCACAGGATTTGAGGCCTCTGAAGTCCACAAGTGCACTCCACACCACTTGACGCGATATTACTCCTGCCTCACCCAGAAAGATGGCTCCCATTGCTCACAAATTCTCCACCATGCACTGCTGTGAGAAGGATTTTGGGGTTTGCAAATAAAATGCTCTTATCTGCTAAGTTTTTACAGCAGTCCTACTTATTGCCACCTCTATTTTTCTCTTCTCCAGCTCCACATGTGCCCCTTTCTTACTGCTCCAGGTTCTCTCTTCCTGCTCCCTTCATTATTATACATATTCTGTCTTCCCAAGTTCATCTTTTCTACTTTTCCCCCTGCATCTGGATGCAGGCAGTCACATTTCAGTTCCTGGGAAAACTGTGGAGCAGGTCCATGACAGATGTTATTTGCAGACACAGGAAAGATGAGAAGACTTATGAGAAAAGCCAACACATGTTTACCAGAATTAAACCATACTTAACCAAACAGATTGCTCTCTATGCTGAAATGACTTGCTTAGTAGATTAAGGGAGAGTTTTAAGATATAATTTAAAATCATAGAATCATTTAGGTTAGAAAAGAGCTTTAAGATCAAGTCCAGCCACTAACGTAACGCTGCCAAGTTTACCAGTAAACCGTGTCCTTAAATGCCACATTTTTGTCTAGTCTTATCTGTGATTTACCTTGAATTTATTGTTTGACACTGCTTTCTACAACATTCTTGGGACAAGCTTATAAGATATGGACTGGGGAGATGGGCCACAAAATGGGTGGAAAGCTTGCTAAACTGCTGAGCTGAAAGGGTCAATGGCTTAAGGTCAAACGGGCAGCCTATTATGAGTGGAGATCCTTGTAAGGTGATAGTAGATTATCTTTACAGATGATATGCTTAGCAGGATGGAATGCACTCTCACCAGGTTTGCAGATGATACCAAACTATGAGAAGAGGTAGATATACTGGAAGGAAGACCCACCATACAGATAGGCTAGAAGACTGGGCCAACATGAATTGCATAAGTTTTAACAAAGATAAATGTGAAGTCCTGAACCTGGAACAGAACAATCCTGAGCATCAGAACTGTCTGGGGTCTGACTGCTGTGTAGCCCTGCTGAAAAGGATCTCGGGGTCCCACGGGACTGCAAGCTGAATGTGAGTCAGCAAAATGTCCTTGCAGCAATGAAAGCAAATCATATCCTTGGCTTCATCAAAGTAAGAGTTTGGCCAGGAGATCAAGGGATGTGATTATATCACTGTACTCAGCACTTCAACTCCTTAAAATACTGTGTCCAATTTTGGTTCCCCACACTTCAAAAAGGAACTGATAAAACGGAAAGGGTCCACTGGAGACCCACTAAGGTGGTTATGTTGGATAACGTGACATACAAGGAAAGGTTGAAGTATTTGGATTTGTTCAGTCTATAGAAGAGAAGGCTCAGGGAAAAATCAATCTGACAACAGCTCAGAGTTTAAGTTTAGAGAAGATGGCATTTCTGTCTTCACAAGGATGCACAGAACAATAGGCAATGAGCACAGAAGGCTTCAGAGGAAATTCTGGCTGAAATAAGAAATAACTCTTCGTTGTGAGAACAATTTAATATTGGAATATGTTATACAGAGAAGTGTACTATTCCTCACTGGAAATATTCAGGACTTGTCTTGTCAGATGCCTTGATAATTGGCCCTGCCTTCAACAGAAGTTTGGAACAGATGTTCTCCAGAGGTCCCTTCCAACCTAGTCTTTTCTGTGATTCTATGATTTTCTCCATTCCCTTTTCGGTTTTCTCATTGTTTCCAGTCTTGATTCTCCCTTCTTCCAGGCCTAGCCTCAAAGTGACCTAAGCAGCTGCAGTTTTTGTTTCCTTCTTAAACCTACCTACAGCTCCAGTTCTTCCTTACTTCTTCATGGAAATTATTGCTTCATCATTATGACTGTCAGATACTTGTTTACAAGAAGAGTGCTTACCGCCACTGCGGTAAAACTTAGAGGTCCTAGGAGGGAACAGGAGGTAGGCGGAGGAAGGGGAGTTCTGATCTTGGCTCTGGTGCTTCTATCAATAGTAAAGACAGTCTTTCTCTTCTTTTGCCTGTCCCTTGGCTAGGAAAAAGCATTTGACAGGATGGATAAGACAACCGAGCAAAACACCCTGTGGACATTCTGTTTCAATCCAACTTCACAGAATCTGTTCAGTGCAGTAAAGGGTTATGACAAGCTCATCTTGGGCAAGGAATATGTCAGGTCCACCTATTATTTGGTCAACTCTGTTCCATTGTTTCTGAGCTGACAGTGTCACTCTCACTATTGTGTACTCTGCCAGAAGTAGTTCGGCTGGTTCTAAGAGAACCAAATTTGTGAAATATCCCGTTGAAGAGTACTACTGCTGTCCTGCTTGTGACACAAGACTCAGATTGCTAATAAAGAGGTCTGCTAAGTCACTTGCTGAGAATCCACCTTCTGTCTGGTTTAGGTGCATTGGCAGGTTTAGCCTGGTACTTGATTTTGTGTACTAGTGAGCTCTCTCTTGTCTACTGCTGCTCTATGTGTATCACAGTCCTGAAGCTAATTCCTCTTTGTCTGCTATTTGAAGCCCACTGAAGGCTAGGGTATCCGAGTGGTTACAAGGGTGGCTAAGACTGCAGTGATTCATTTCCCTTTGGAGAAGATCACTGGTCATCATAGAGCTACTAGTGTCCTTCCTGTACTCTCAGTGTCTGCCTTCCCATGATACTGTCCAGGCTCTAAACATATGTTGAATTGGGTTGAAGAGTCATATAGACGAGGGTACACTAGAGAAAAAGTTACATCCAATGCATCACCTTACTAATCGCTTCCCTCTCCTGCACAGGCACTTCTGCAGACTGGAACTCCAGCCAATGGAACTTGAAACCATGCTGCAGAAACACTTATGCATGCTTGCAAATCCTTAATTCAGTTTCCTTGTGACGGTATCCCACCCAAAGACAAAGAATTCTATCATTATGAATGATCACAAGCATGAAGTGAAGCATTTTTCTGTCCGTTGTCCCAGCTACTAGACTGAAATATCTGAATTGCACATGCAAAGATGGGAAGTAATTCCCCCTCATGTGTTATATATTTGTTTCATGTTTACCATAAAAAAAAAAAAAAAAAAAAAAAAAGCCCAGACATTAATATCAATGTATGTTCTTCTGTCTTTGCTAGCAAATTGAGAATCTTCTTCATCTGTAAAAAAAAGACTAAAAGAGAAGCAGCACTTCAATTTATGCCTAGACTGGACAGGTACAGTATCTGAATTTTTAAGATTTTTGGTCATAATAGATACCATGTATAGTGTTGATTCAATGAAGCTCTGCTATCATGAATAATGATCTTATGGAAGGTCAGTCATCCAAAAGTTCATCCAAAAGAAAAACTTCAAAAATACATTTCAGCTAACAGTGCTTGAGATCACAGCACTGTTACTTTGCAATGAATATTGTGTTTAAATTCAAAGCTTCCATGCTCTGTGAGATTGACTGAAATTTCCTGAGAGACTGCTTCTCCCTGCATGGTCATAAGCATTTGCACAGCTGCTAAAGGTTTTTGGCAGCTGCCCACAACTGTGGAACCACATCTGGAGTAAATCTAAGTGACCATAAATTTCAGTACCTTCAGAACAAAACAGTGAAACCTACTTCTCTCACCTAGCAGTATGAAAGCCAAGAAATAAGCCAATCAATTCCTGCTGTCGGGAAAGAGAAAAACAGAGAACTTTTTGTCTTCTCTTTAGTAGATATGTAAAATGCTTTAATACTCTGATAAAAGGAGAGAATATAAACTTAGATAACTAAAGCCTAATCTGGGAAATATGAGACAAAGCCAAGGGAGCTAATTTAATTCCAGGGATTCAGAAAATAAAACCTCACTTGGTTTAACCCTTAAGGGCAAAGTTAGGAATTTGAGTCTTCTTTCACAGATCATCTTTATTCACAAAAGATAGCATACTTTCATAAAAAGAATTCCGTCTCTTAAAAAAAGTACTAGATGATTATTACATTTTTAATTGAATGAATAAATAACCTCAGTCAACACTATTATGGTTTGCTGTGCAGTTTCCTCTTGAATAACTCGAAATTTGGGGGATAATTGAAATTTAGACTTCTAAAGGGAATTTGAATCCTGTGTCTATGAAATATATAATTTTATATATTTCATGATACTTTTTTGATTAGTTTGACATTATACTATTGTTTGAAATGGGCCTCATAAGGTGAAATTGAGATGTTGAGAATGAGAGGTAATGTATAATTTATAAACTCTACTTAATAAAGCATATGTTAAGCACAGCTCTGTGTGGAAAAGTCCTTTAAGGTTATTTATAGTTTGATTTATTATATTAGAGTTCTTCTTAATAATAGAGTTATCTTACCACTGTAATTGAGCCTATCAGTCAAGATTACAGAGGACATTTTACATGTCTGAAGGAAGATGGCAAGGCAGAGCTATGAATCTGCAACAAGTACCAAAGTTAAGAAGACAATCAATACTATTGAACCACAATATTCTCTTAACTTAAATTTTCCAAATAATTTGAGTCTGGAGATATGTTTTATGTTTGTCCAAATCAGAATTGCCAGTCAGACCTGAGTGACCAGCTACCTCTATTAATTGGGGGTTTTAATATGGTTTTCAAAACCAAGATATTGATTCAGCCAAAAGAAGATGACAGAAAGAACCCAGTACAGATGCGCAACTACATATAGAGGGTTGATATCTGAAGAACAATCCCTCTGCATAAAAGACCTGTTTTATTCAGAGTGAGGCAAAGAATGACATCATATGACCTCCTGAACTGTAGCAGAATTGTTCTAATCGAGGCCCTGAGATAGCCTCTCTTAGCTCCCAGCAAGTCTAGGTTACTGTAGATGCCATGCTCTAGAATCCATTTCTTTGTCAACGGTTTGGATCCCTACACCAAGCTCCTCCCTATCTCAACTTCTGGGTTTTAGAGTTAGGAAGTTAGGAACCATTTTAGTGCTAGGAAGTTGAGGCATAAAGAAACTCAGATTTTCAAAGGTGTTTAGACACTAACTCTCATTTAATCCATAGAAGACAGAATTTAATATCTTCATATGTTTATCTAAGTAATTATTCCAAATTTACATGTAAAGTTTCTGGCAGATCATATATCATGTTGGCATTTAAATTCTGTACTCAGTCATGATGAAATATCAATAAAATATTAGGGTCATTAAAATACTAAGGAGGGGTGGAGTAGAGATAAAAAGGATAGGTAAACTTGTGAAGAAAGAGATAGAGTATATATGTTTCTTGCTTCACTTTTTTTCTGGATCAATATAATCAGCTTTTAAAGTATTAATCAGCTTTCCAATATTGTAATGAAAAGAATGAGAAGGAAGTGAGGTGATGAGATGTGAAAAGTAGTCTACAACATTGCTCAGATTTTGGATAACATAAGTGAAGAAGAGTTGAAGCTTCCAGGAAAACCACTGCAGGTTTTCCTCTTCTTTTGCTTTGAATTAAAAATCAGGTAATGTCACTTCAGGGGGTGGTGCAATACTGTAAGAACAACAGGAAAACTGAAGATTCAATATAATTTTTTGATTGATTGATTGATTGCATAGGAAAAGAAGGGGCATGTGTTGTTTGGTGGGGGTGGGGTTTTTTAGGGGGGTGTTTTTTCATGGTTTACTTATGAAATTAATGATTTTACAGCAGGAATAACTACAGGGAATTCTGGGTGTAGTCTTCATTGGTTTGTGAATTGCACAGAAAATTTCTGTTTGTATGAAGCTTTCAGTAATCAGAAATATTTTTCTTCTGCATTGCTTTCAGTTAGTTAGGTGTATGTAATATTAATGCAATAGAATCTCAGACCAGAACTCACTCTCTCATGTTGTTTCAGTGAGGACAGTTACCTGAATGATGCAGATGATTATAGAACAAATGTGTTTCAATTATATGTAGTAAAGGGACTAATATGACTTTTAGCAAAGCATAGCAGGATCTACAATTAACAGAAATAACTAAGGTTTTTTGGTTACATACGTTTCTGTAACAAAAAAGTGATGCCCATAAAGCTGTGAAAATCAGACAAGTAGCTGGTTTTGAAAAAAAATGGACAGTTGCAAGCCAGAATTAGATCTGAAGTTGTGAATCCTTTGACCTCCTGCACTATTGTCATCTCTAAATTTGCCACCCTTTGTGACACTGATGGTGCAAGAGATCGTTTGCTATTTTTTATTGATCCCCAACAAAAATCTTCCGCAAGAAAACAATCAGTATTACAGCTTTGCAGTGTCTGCAGACATTCAGCTTTACAGAAGGGAAGACAGTTTAACATCTGTTCCTTTCAAAGGCATATGAAGCAGATGCATAGCAGAAAACCGCAGCAGCATTAGCAAAAACCTAAATTCTGATGGGTTAGGATTTATTATGTAACCAGGAGAAACTATCACTAGTGACACCTTTTCCTCAAGACAGTCTCCTCTTCACGTGTGATTCAGTCCCTTTATTACTTCTGTTCTCATGTTTATGTTTATATCCACATGAATAACAAATTACTTGCCGATTTGAGTGTAATGAGCTACATAACTTCTTTCATGTTGTCTTTGTGATGGAAGTGTGGTCCTTGGCTTGATCCAAAAAAACAGCAATCCTTACCTTCTGTAGCTCTTCAGAATCCTGCTTTTCTATATTATCAGATTTGTAAGTGAATGTGTGTGAGACGTTTAGGGTTAGTGTGTATTTACTATTTTCCCAGAGCTGTTAATCATACACTGTCCTAATTACCCTCCTTCATATTTGTTTTGTGGGTTTTTTTTACTTTGACTAGACCTTGGTACTGCTACTGGAATTAAAGTAATGAATAGATATATTTATGCAGAAGACTTCAGGGTGTATGAAAGATACTGATCTAGCACTTTGGAAACCAAAATTAAAGACCTTTTTTGTACAACTTCTCTTTAAGATTTTTTTTTTCCTTAAGGGCAGGATTGTGCATTCCCCTCACAAGGTAACAATCAGGCTTCGGTGAAATAAAGCATTGTTCTGCTACACAGAGGACTTGAGCATCTGTCATTTGCTGCAGAACAGCACTTCTTTTTTTCTAATTTATTTTTATGTCAACAAAGTATGGATGGAGAAAGGCTTTACAAAGGGTTTATCTTGACCAGTAGGTTTAACTACAGGCCATTTTAAGGACTTTGGAGATTAGAGATACTGTTCTGTGTTCTGCAATGGAGAAGAAATATATTTTACTAATACTAATACCTGAAATTCTTTAATGAAGTATATTCTTCTCTGTTATTGCATAAGGAATCTATATATCTGGTCCTACTTCACCTCTTTTTCTCACAAATAGCAGTATTTTTTAGTTTTCACAATCTTACAGTCTTTACTTCCTCTAATGTAGGGTTACCTAGATACACAAACATCATCATATTAATATCTTCAATGCTGTATACATGGATACACAGATACTATATACAATCATTCCATCACGTTCCTACCGACAACTTACCCCCATCAAAAGTCAGATACCGAGCTTCAGACTAGTACCTACAATTGAAGCTCTCAGGCACTTTTGGCAGTATTGACAGGGTTACCTAGAGAATATCAAGTAATAGTAGTTGAACACAGCATTCAGAAAATTATAGTTTTGTGATGTATCTAACAACCATTCCCAGCATTTCAAAATCAATTCAATAGGTGAAAATACTCAATAAGTATCAGAAGTGGGAAAAAAAATCCACAGGCTATATACAGTGTCTACTATTGCTATTAGTTTCTGAAATCACTATAGGAATCAATACATGTGTTTAATGCTTTCTTTCCTACTAATAAAGTCATGTTGTACTAGTCCTGGTACTCCTGTCCAACACTATTTTCTATTCTGGGAAATTATACTTTGTCTTCTTAACCTCTCCTTCAGTTTTAATTGAATGAAACATCAAACTATGTAATACTCTGCTAAGCAGTTAAAGCTTTACTATTCTTCCACTCAAGTACTGAAATAATTTCAGGGAAATGCTTGCAAGTTCTTGTGAGAAAAAAAGGAGTTTCATGTAAGATGTTATCTGATAAATTAGTACTGAAAGTAATTTAAAATTTGTGAGAAAAAAAAGAATTTGTATTATTAGTGTCACTTTTTGATTATATTTTTACTCCAGGTTATGAGATCACTCATTCTTTTGCTCTTTGCAATTTACGGACTCCCCTTAACAACACTACTACTACTTAATACTGAATGCATGATTTAAATGAACTATTTGGGAAGTGAGTTATGACTTTCCAGGTCTTATCTAAATCTTATTGAAATTGAAAAGCTATAGATAAGACCCATATGAAAAAGATTTGCAGGAGTGTCAGATTTTTCATTTTTCTTCTTCAGGCTGGCACAATTTAATTTAATTAGAATAGGGTTTTTTTAGATTTTCTGAAAAATACATTCTAATCCTTATAGCAGTTTTTAATCGTAGGCAGGGAATTTAAATTATATGTTACTAAAAATGTCTAAAGATAGAATAAAAAAAATAAAATGCTTTTTTACTTAATTCTTTAGAAATGTATTGTATTTTCAATGTGTATCTATTTAGAGGAGTCTTTGAAATAGAACAGAAGATTCATTTACTCTGCTTCATGTCTCTGTTATGGCATCAGTTTTTCATATTTCCATGCAATTTCCATTAAAATGAATCTATAGTTGATTCCTGCCAGAAAAATTAGCCATGTTGGACAGATTTAGCTGAACATATTTATCATCTGGCAGTGAAGTGGTTAGTTGTATTTGTATTTAGTGTAGGTGTAATTAAGCTTCAAAGTTAACACTTTAAAGTTAACACCTCATTAAAATCAGTGAACAACATTTACACCTCTCTTCCTGATTTTGCAGTATTTTGGGATGCTGTCTGAATGAACGATAAACATTGAGGAGTCTAAGTTTAAATATGAAGAGCTAGAAATAGAAAATAGCACCTTGAAGTCAATGAACAAATTATTGAGATCCACCCTTGGTCAGTCTTTATTTTATTCATAGCAATGTGACTTACGTAATTTACAATAAGATGTATTTATCTAATAACTATAAATTAAATTATAAATAATATATTTAATATAGATAATATATATTTAATGTATGTATATATTTATTATATATATTCTAAATTATAGAATATAGGCTTTGGGTTATTTTTGTTTTTCCTTCAGCAAAGGGGAACACAATTTCAAAATGCAGTGGGGAAGGAAGAAGAGAAAATATTAATATAAAGTCATCTGTGACTGTGGCAAGTCTTGGACCCTAAACACCAGACTTTTCTTTGGACATTTTTTGACTTAAAGTGTTTGATTAGTAGCTTTTGGATACATCATGATCATCATGATCATCATGATCATCATGATCATAATAATAATAATAATAATAATAATAATAATAATAATAATAATAATAATAATAATAATCTCTTAACAAAATGAATATACTGCTACATGAGGTTATTTGGAGACTATCACTGCCACTTCCAAATAAATTTATATTTCTTTCGCGCACTCAAGAAGTAATTGTGTTATCAGAGTAGTGGAGAACCATAATCTTGATAGACTATTTGTTCTTTTTTCTTTTCTATGAATACTTGAAGAAAGGTTTCATTCCTGAGATTACAAAATGGTCATAATTTTGAGATCGAGAATTATGGTGACAGTACTGTTATAAAGGTCAATGTGCTAAGATGTTGAAAGAAAAGAGATCTGAAAGAAAATATAAATTGCCAGAAATGTTGTCCACCATAGTATTATGAAATAAAACTTAAGTTAAAGCAGAGAGGTTAAAACAAACTCAAGAAGAATGGTAATTTAATACATGATAAATTCCATTATATAATAGTTGATCAGCATTGTGCCAGTATCTTTTTATAGGGTGAAAATTGAGGAACTTGGAGATACTGGAATGACAAAAAACACATAAAGGAACCGCAAAAAAGGAGAGATTCCAAGAGCTTAATAACACTACTGGAAAAATGCCAGAGATGGATTTATAAACCTTCTATCTACAGGCTGAAGGAATTATTCCAAGGAGCCTTAGGTAGCAATGTATGTATTGGATCATATTTAACTATGTGATTTTCTTGTGGGTAAATGTTTTCATGAGCTCTATTATAATGTTTTACAAGTAAAGTAAATGTATGAGGGCAGTATAATTTATTTTCTAATGTGGGATCAAGTAGTTTATTTCTATTGTACATGTTATTACAGTGACTGTAACATGCTGTGGGAGAGCTGCATGATGAGCAGTCACATCTTGCTAACACATCTTAGATGATAAACAGATGGAGACTAGGGAGACATTCCATGTTAGGACATGCAGGACAAATTATTTCACAAACATAATTAGCATAAATTACTATTTGAAAGCTTTGGGGTTTTTTTAATAGCCTCCTCCTCTGCCCCTTAACAGCCATGACCTTGGCAGCTAGAGTCCTCAAGAACAGCTAGAATTATGATGGTGGATGAAGCTCTAAAGGGTTAGAAGTTTAGTTTGGAGAAATACCAAGAAGTTTGGATACTAATCTCAGATTTATCCTAACTAATCCTTGGAGGTCTCTCTCCTTCCTCTTCCACATCTTTTCTTCTCCTCCCCCCAAGACTGACTATGTCCTTTTTCAGGTTTCATGCTTGCACTGACATTGTCCTTTCACACTCCTCTTGGAAATTTCACATCTGGTATTGCTTTATGCTTCCTGTTATTTTAAAATCACATAAAGTGGGATCTCCCTGAGTCAGGGATTTCTTGCGAAGTTTTAGCTACTTGCCCTAGTGAAGTCTAGTGAGATCTGAAATGGCAGAAAGTGAAACAGAATTGTCGGGACCATTAACTGAATTTGATATAAATTTTCTGAACAATTTAGGGACAAAAGGAGACACCATAAGACCTCTAGTCTGATCTCTGGTGTAGAGTAAGCAACAGATTCTTAGCTCCTTATTGCTGCATTGAACCCAATAGTTTGAGTTTGACTGAAGTATATTTTCCAGCAAAGCATACTATCTTCATCTAAATACAGAAAGAGATTAAGCTACTTACCTCATCCCCACTGATAACTATTCATGCTCCTTTTAAATTTGTTTGTCCCTGTTCAGCCTCTAAACATTCATCCTTAGCCTTTTTTTACCAGATTACAGAAACATTAGAAGCCTAGCCTTGCTCCCCATTAATACATTTCCACACAGTTATAAAGTATCCCTGGTCTTTTTTTTTTTTTTTTTTTTTTTTTTTTTTTTTTTTTTGGGTGTGTGTTCTAAGCAAACTCTCATGCTTGAGTTTTTTTCTCCAGACCTTAAATCATTTTTTATCTGCACCCTTTCAAAGTTTTAAGTAATTTTTTTGAAAATGCAGACTGGAACAACAATAAAATTGCCTCTCTAATCCTACTCAATATTCTCCCTTTACATATCAATAGGTCAGACTGTCTCTTTTTACCATGGCATTTAACCGGAGGCTCATACCGAATTACTTGTCAATGGTGAGCACTTTGGTTTATAAGGACAGTTTATGATAATCTAGACATGGAACCTGAAATTGGTGAAGTCTTGAGATGGAACTGTATTCACCTTTCTCCTTCCCATAACAACAGAAAGCTCAGAACTATGAATGTAAATAAAAGGCACACATGTAAATAAAAAGGTCAAAATCCAGTCCACTTTTAGAAGAAATTTGGGAAAGTCCGGACAAGAGAGAAGCAAACTTTTCTGTTCTTTTGCTCTTATACAAAAATGTGTGTGCCCGTCTTTAACAGGACATACCAAACTGGAAAGACCAACTTTAACTCTTCTAATGTTTGCCCTAGTTGGAGTTTCTAATTCCTGCAAAAACATAGATGTGACTTTTGCTGTATTAAACTGTACATTATTTGAATCAGTTTAGCCATCAGGTGATACAGAACACTTCCCATGACTACCTGTCTACATTATTTATCACTGTGACAATCTTTGTGTATTCCCATAAATTTCATCAGCTTTGATTTTCGGACAATTGATAAATATTGAATGGTGGATATACATATCCATATACATAGCCTTAGCTGATTAGGATTCTCTACTGCCTGTTACTTACCAAAATGTTAGCCTATTCTAAGCCCATTTAATTTCAATTTACCTTGATGAAAGTCTACTGCATTAAGCAACATTGTTAGAGGGCAAATATTATGAGATGCATTAAAATAATTTATAGATCCATTTATTGTTAAGGAAAGTGAGGGTGGTATTGTTCAGGAAATTGTGTGGCTGAAAACACATAGAAAGTGTAATGGACTGGACATTCTGGATTTTTCTTGGTCTGAGAAAACACTCATAGGCTAGTCTTGAACAAGTATCACCAACATGTCCTGGAGACTCAACATCAAATATCAAGGGTCACAATGCATAACTTCAGCGTGTATAAAGTAGAAGAAACCACTGTTTGAGCTCTCACAGTTGACCTAGGATAGAACAGATGTTCTGCTCTTCAGTAGTAAGGATAACATTTTAATAACCAAATGTTCTCACAGAATCTTATCTAAAAAAGTCATACTAAATGCAATTTTTTTTTTTTTCATCTAAAAGAATTACCTAATAAGATAATAAGGGAGAAATTCAAAATTCTTGGACTGATTACTTGATTAATTACCTGCCCATGCTTTCTAGGTAAGGATGGACTACTCAGTAGCAAATATCACTACATTATGTATAAGCTTATTCCTAAAAAATCCTGAAGGAAAAAAGAATCGTAAAAAGAAGGACATGACAATAACCAAATAATCTGCTTTCAAATCTCAGTTTTGTTGTTGCTGGTGGGTTTTTTAAGATGTGGGGTTTTTGTTTTTGTTTGTTTGTTTGTTTTGTGGTTTTTTTTTTTTTGTAATGCTGTTGTGTATTTATAGACTTGCTATTATCTTAACTTTTATTTCTTTCAAAAAAAGAAATTGATCCAAAAAAATTTTGCCATATTAAAAGCTTTATCAAAATAGTACTGTCTGATTGGTAAAACCTGATGCTTTATGCAGTAAGGTTTTGAGGGAAGTGTAGAATAATTTTTCCAGCGGGGGATTTAGTAGCCACAAAGTGATTTGGACTTTGGCCAGAATATTATAGTTAATAGCCCTCCTTTTGTGAAAACTATCATGGGATTTTTAATGACAAGCCAGTGAAGAATGACGGAATTTTACATCTCTTCCAAACTCAGTTTTATGAAACTGGTAAAAGGTTTTATTTACTAGTACAGAAAGAACTTGTACAAACATGCCTCACCGGAAACCTTAAATTATATATAGTATTTTTTGAAAAATAAACAACAAATTATATTTCCATTTTTCTCTCATTTCTGTCTATAAAGTCATAAAAACTTAGACATTTATTTAATACGTTAATTGCAAATACATATTAGCAACAACCTTGTGTAATAATAGACCTGTATACTTGTCCATGACAAAATAGGCACATGGAAATTTACCTCTTAAAAAATGGGTTTGTGAATTTTTATTTTATTTTTTTTAATATGTGTAAAATATTCTATTCTTAATGCTATTTAGATAGCTAAAATGAAAATTAGATTCATATGCTACAGCTTATGAGCTCATGTGACACATGAATAGTTTTGGTTTGGATATGGACTTGCTGTAGATAACATGCTTGTGACTACACAACCGATATCATGGCCTGCACTAGGGAGTAAAGGTATTCCTTTATCCCTGAAATGCTCTAAGCAACATCAGTTTTCTCAGTTGTTGCAAAAAGGATCCATGTTTAGTCCTTCACGTTTAATTTCTGTTCCCTCATATTTGTAGATTGTCCATAAACTTCCTTCAGTCTATGAATATGGCAGGAAGTGAATTGTTATTTCACTCTCCCCTCTTTGTAGTTCCTCTGTTTTGCAGTGTCCTTGGGTTTAGGGAGAAGTTTTGGCTTTATGCATGCTCCCTGCCACTTGAAGGCACTGCCTTCTGTTCTTTTCTGTGTAGTTTCTCTTCCTCTCTCTCCTGGCTTGCTCCACTTCCCTAGGTGAGGAGCAAAAGTGGAAAAAGCAGGGGTTTCCACTCAGTTATAAGACAGGATGCACTCTGTACACTGAGCAGAGAGATTTTCAACCACAGTTACACAGGGCCATCTTTAGAGCTTCAGGTGCCCCAAGCAAGACTAGGTAATCGTGCCCTGGGATGAGGTCAGAGTTGGTTTAATAGAGGGTTTCAGAACCAAAATTGAAAGCTTTTGTATCTGAGTTCAGAGGAAAGACAACCATTAGAAGTACATCTCAGTGTCACATTGTTAGGCAGAGATGTTATTAACATCACTGATGTACACGTGTAGTAAGCCAGAGGCACAAAAATGCTTCTATGTGGTTAAAATGTACACACTTGGGCAATGCCAGTGGATATTTTACATTTAAAGGGACAGAAGTCGCTTTCTGTGGTACACAAATGAGCTCAAAGAATACTTGCCCCTATCAGTGCCCCTTCCACTTTGGTATCCCATGTGGACACTTGTTTAGAGTTCCCCTAAGGCTGACCCTGCAGCTAGAGTGTGTACAGAACAAGATTGCCTACTGTATGAGAAGGAGGAGCAGAGGGTTCAGGCCCCTAATCAGCAATGACATTTCTGTTTCCTGACACTGCAGAACAGGGAACAAGGGGTCATTCCATGTAGGAAACTCAAATGCAAACCTGCCAATTAAGGGAAACTTATAGTTAGAAGGAATGTCACAAGCAAAGAGACACAAACACACAGGAAGAACAAAGGCATTTTTAAAGGTAAGTGAAGAAAATAATCAAGAACTAAGGAAGATTTAAAACAGACCCACACCACCAAAGCATCTCTGCATACACTGATAAAATAATTTTTAAAAGTATCAGATACTATAAAATGAAGCTGCTGGGTATTAGTTTGAACAGTCCAGAAATCAGAGATCATATTCTACATGTAAACTCTGTTATAGATGGTGGAGACTAAAGGACCCTCTCCAATGTTATCCCTGTGAAGTTAGATAAAAAAAATGTGAAAAAGATGAGCTCTTTACCTTGATACTTTAAAATGAATTGAAACTGTGAAAAATTTTAGAACCATTTATAAACATATTCAAATGCACACCTTAATAATTTAAAAATGGGGGAGAAGGGATAAAGCTTTCTTTTTCTTCTTTAGCTGGTATTCTCTTTATCTCCCCTTCTCCCTTCCTGGACTATTTCAATATACTGATCCAAGTTGCTTCTTATTGTGAATACCGTAAAAATTAGAAGAAACATTTGGTCAATTCACTTATCCAAACTATTCTTAATGCTTGGTAATGGAACAAAGACTATGTAAAATACAATTTGGAGTAGAAAGTAGTAGAAACTTACCAGCTGTGGGAATAATTACAAGCCTGAATTTGTGCCTCAATCATCCCATTTATAATTATGTTTACATTTTAATAATGCTATTGTCAAATTTTTTTAAAAAGTGATTTTTTTTCTTTAAAGACATTTTGTACTAGATTCTTTTTAAAAAAATAACGAAAAGAATAATTTAAAATTGAAAAATCATTTCCAGTGTTTTAATGATAAAACCACCTATGCATATATGAAATGTATACTTGAAAAGCTTGGTGGAATTAACTGAAAATAGAAAATGTGAATTTTTAAGAGTTTGAAATACATGTTTAATAGGTTTCAATGTTTCAGTTTGTAATGCTATTCTGTGTTCTTCATTCAGAGGCATCATAAAGCCCTCTTGGTTTTAAAGTCTACTAGGCATACATTGGTGGCAGAATACAGTCCTAAAAGAACAGCAGTAATGTATTACTTGAGTGTCCTTTTTCCCAGTGGGAAGCCTCCATGAATAAGACTTGATACTACTGACAGCAGAAGATCCAGCACTCTAGATTGGGGAACTGTGCCCATATTACATCTCTCAGAGACTAAACAAAAGAAAAAAAAATCATCAAGAATAGATAGGAGTTGTTATCAATTCTTGCCATTTATTTCTTGCAGCTCTGTAGAATGCCATTGGCCTTGTGGGGAATTTGTCGGACTTTTTAAAGAGATACTGAAGGAATGAGAACTGAGTCACTGAGTCCCTTTCCCTTCTAGGAGACCCAGTTATGAGCAGACAACAGTCACTCTCTTACATAATTTTTGTTGCTAGAGGAGGTGGAGATGTCTCAGTTAAACAGAACCCTACAATAAAAAGTCATGAAGATGTTTCTCCTCTTATTCATATCCCTTCCCAGATGTTACACTCTTGTCTCTATTGTGTTAGGAAGAAGCATTCATG
Source organism: Athene cunicularia (assembly GCF_003259725.1). Lineage (NCBI taxonomy): Eukaryota > Metazoa > Chordata > Aves > Strigiformes > Strigidae > Athene > Athene cunicularia. The sequence continues at coordinate 120,751,435 of NW_020799095.1, forward strand.
GCAGATGAACTGGAAGAAGTCTTTGTTATTGTCCTCCTGACAGCAGACTTTCTGAGAAATTGTTGCCTCTTCTTTCTAGTTAGAGTACATATGCATAATGGCATTACAAAAGTTAAAGATTTAATTAAATGGCATTTTCTTAAAATCTTTATGCATTACTACAGAGATAATGAAGCTCTTCCTATTTGCATTGGCCTGAATTTATGTTCCACAATTTTTTTCATGTAAACTTTTTTCTGATTATTGACTCAATATATATAACTTATTATATTATAGACAACAATAGAGGAAACCCTTTGTTTTTACTTTTAAAGTGAAAAAAATAATAAAATATGTTATGTCTCCTAATACAGAATCAGAAATGGTATACATTGATATTATGGAAATTATCTAGACAAATAAAAAAAGTTTTTTCAATGGGTCAATACTTGAAGCATCTTTGTGTTCCTGAAGGGATATGTATAACTCTAGATGACAGAAAAAAAGATTAAATATTTGTTATTTACGGTTAAGATACACACTTAGGCTGGTATCAAATTCTTAGAGGTTAGAGAGGAAAGTACTAACCAAAGAAAAAATAAGATCATTCAAAGACAAGAAATCTTAAAATGTTCTGTTTCTTCAGTTGTTCATTAACAGAAATAACTTGCACCTCTAGGGCCCTTTTCATGTAAATGCATGTCGCAAAGAGCCAAGTCTTTAATTACACATCAGCACTGGAAAGAGTGTACTGAAAACAAATGCGGTAGGCCTTGTAAACCAGCAAAAACCTTGTTGCAGGCAAAACATTTGTGAGTCCGAGAACTGTATGTCATTTATTGCCAATAAAAGCAAACTTTTGATCACTGACTTGGGTATTGGGGAAAACAAGACTAAAAACAACAAGTCAAACTCATATATTCTCCCCTTCTCCAGTGTTAATTGCCCTTGTATTCACCAAGGGTTTTCACAGGGTTGATGAAAACTCCTCTGGTGAGGAGGGGAAGCGATGAGAGGAGGCAGCTGCAGCTCCTCAGGGATGTCCCTGCCCCAGCGTGGGTGGCCTGTGCTGCAGTCCGCTAGGGTGTCCCTGCCCCTGGGTGTGTCACCCATGGCTGCAGCCCCTCAGGGGTGTTCCTCCCCAGCGTGGGTGGCCTGCAGCCGCAGTCCCTCAAGGGTATGTATGCACCCCTCATCCCCACCCCACCCCTCAGCTGAGGGACCTGTGGGCTCCTCCAACTGCTCAAAGTTCTGGCACACACCGGGGGGCTCATGCTGGTGTCAGAGCCATTGGGAAGTGGTCCATGGCCTCCTGACACACCCGTCACCCCTGACACCTGCTGCCCAGACCTTAAAACTTATCAGCCATTACAAAACAGCGCAGCATAGAAGGTGTCAGTATCCATTCTGGGGTAAGGCAGTTAGATACCACTATTTCCAGTAATACGCTTGTTCATTTTTATCCATATACAGCATCAGTCTGAACTCCATGTTTTAACAAGGAAATTCCAAACATAAATCCTCATTACTTTTACAGAAGTTTTTAAACAAAATATGAAATGAATCCTGGTCCCTCTGCTCTCACGAGTAGTTCAGCTAACATCTGTGGTGCCGTGTTAGGATTATATTGTGCTTTATAATGAAACTGGAGAGTATTTTGTCTTGATCTCTAAAACCCTCTTTGACTTAGATAAGCCTGGATTTCATCTTATATTTACAAGCAACCAAAAAAAATCTAAGCATAATTTGTATTAAGTAGTTTTATTTACACATACATTTATTATTGATACATTTATTTACAGAACTGAGAGTAGGCTAGGAAGCATATAATAAGTTTTCAAAAAGAGAATATGTAAGGTACTTGTATACAAGTTTTCATTTAGAGTTAAATGTCTATTGTACATCCTGAATTGTAATCCACTTGTATGTATATGAAATGCTTTTCCCATAGTTCAGAATAAATGTTAGTTGAGTCATATTTTTGTCTGGAAGCCATTTATAATTTTGTATGTAATCACCACATCACATAAAAGTGGACTACATTCAAGCAGCTGCATAATTCCAGATATTTCTGCTATGAATGTTGTTCCAGTGCTTGGCTACGTGATGTATCTATAACTTACCCTACAGATAGCTCGCATGATGTGAATTTATATGTTGTGTGTAACTAGAGCTTTTGAGAGTGTTCTGGGACAACACGTTTACTGCAGTGACCAACTGCTGCTGGTTACTGCTGGAGGTGTGAGGATGTGCTGGGTGGATCTTAGGTTCAAACTCTTACAAACACACTTAGGATTAATGCTGCTTTGAACTGTCTTACCCAAACAGATTGAGATGCTGCAAAAATGAGAGAGTCAAAGATGTAGTCTCATTGTAGGGAAAAGAAGTTATTGTACAACCACTGTTTTCTCCATCCTCTTTCAGCTCTGAGACGGACATATCACTTCCACCCACCCGCAAAACTACAAACTCACCATACATCTCTGAGGTATGAACCTGGAAATTTAAATGAGTGAACAGCAGTAAGGTCAAGCTTCTTAGGCTTTAAGTTGAAAGGAAAAGATTGCAATCCCTGATCAAGGCTTTTTTACTGCTCAACTTCTGGAGAAAGCAAACTGAATGAAGCTTAAGAATCAAAAAGGAATGAGTCCTGTATTTCCTTCCTAAAGAAATAAAAAGTAAATAAGAATATCATGCTAAGGAATTAAAAATTATTTCTGTTGCAAATAATAAAAATGTCATCAGGGTTTTTTTTTTTTCCAGATCTAATTTGCTAATTCTGTTTTGAATAATTTTACATTTCCTAAGAGAACATTGTTGTTTTAGTAGTAGGGTCAACACATGAATAGTATGCTAATTAGTTATTGCAGTAATTTGAAGTCTCTGATGAAAAAAGGTGCAACACACCCCCCTCCCCAAATTAGAATCTAAACTAATAGTGAAATCAGATCAATGCCTCCAGATTTACATTGCTTTAGGAGCAGAATCAGATATTCCTTCTCCTTTGTACAAATAATTTTTGATTAACTCAAGTTCATTAGTTAATGAATAAATTAAATTAGTACTTTTCATCACATCACTTAAGCTGATTCTGTGAAATTGAGGAAATGTTTCTAAAATTAGTAAATGAAAACATATAATCTGTCAATATTAGGTAAGGGTTTTCACAACTATTTTAATTCAGTACCTCAATAATAAAAAGTTCCTGGAATCTTCTCCTTGCTTCCAGAATGGCCTAAAGATTTTCCATTCTGTTTACCTTCTGGTCTCTTTTCTTGCAGCTACTCTATTTTTTATTAAATCTGCTCTGATATAACTGCTTCTGGAAATTATCCAGTCTGTTCAGATTCATCTTATATCTTAAGAAAGCAATGAGTTTGATCTAGTTTGTCTTAGAAAGACATCTAACTGATTTTTTCCTATGTCCAGTATATTAGTACATATGGATTCATTGTGGCAGTACTTTTTGTTACCTCATGAAGAACTCAGTTTTATTCAGTCACCCATGATGTATAGTGACTAGCTTGAATGATAAATTCACTTTCATGAGCTCTATACAACCTATGTTTAGCAAATGAATGAAAAATAAATAAATAAATAAATAAATAAAAAGATATTTCAAATGCTTTTCATCTATATAACAGAATTAAAAATAAAATCCCCAAACTGGAACCAAACAGAAAGCCAAACAAATTCTGCATAGAACCATCTAGTTCTTCTGTAGGAAACACCTATGTTTTCTTTCCTGAAGATCTTACTTTTAGTATTTTTAAGAAATGTGAGACAGGTTTACAGATCCCTTTTTTTTATTTAGACTCTTATTTTTTTATATCCCGTTACACTTAATGAGACTGGAAACTGGCATTTGAGTCTAGGAGCTATGAAACTGGCTCAGCATATTGCATGCAACTCAAATAACTGGAAATCAAGTGGTGAGAGTAGGAGACACATTAATTATTCATAGAAATAAATGTATTGAAGAGCCCACATTACAGCTCACAAAGGAGTATTTCTGAGTCTAGTGAGGGGAGGAGTAACTGCCTTCAAATCCAGTTAAAGTGCACCTGACACACAAGAGGATGGTTCTCAAAGTGACCATGAGAATTTTCAATAAAAGCTAGGGTTTTTAAAGAAGTTTCTGGTTCCCAAATCCCAGTGAAAGTCAGCAAGATATGGGAATTTAATTCCCTTTTTCAAATCATAGCTCAAACAAGTGGAAAGATCTGACCTACATTATATTTTGAATTTCTGCCTATCTAACCTTGTTAATTTTATAACATTTGCCATCATATCTACATGTGTTGTGACTGGAGTCTTGTCAAACTATAGGGAAATCAGAGACTTTTTGGGAAAGTGCTAGTATGTTTACTGTGAATGGACACAAAGAAAGATTCTCTCAGTGTAACACGAATAATTTTTATCTTTAAGTAAAGCCAGGATGAGCTTATGTATATGGATAGTAAATTTCATTTGTGTTTTCCTTCTATATTTTGTAAATATTCATCTGTAGTTCTCAATCTTTTTTTCTTTCACTTCAATAAAAGGTTTCTAAATGGTGCAAAGTGGATTAAAGACTTCTGACATTAGGTCTTTCATAACAATTAGAAACAAGCAAGAGATCCGTGGACCACGTTACTCAAAAGAAAATATGAGTAAGTTTCACTGTAACAGTGTTTCATAAATTATCACTGCTGATATTTAAGTTTTTGTTGCTGTCTTCTAGATGAGGGATATTTCGTTTCTGCTCATTTTACTCCTTAGTATCTTTTTACAGATAATAGGACTGATTTTTCTAAAATTTCTACTTTCCTGAAAGTGTCTAAAAATGAATACTGTATTCTTAGTATCAGTCTATGCCCCAAGGTGCATTATTAGCTATTGATAAGCAAAGAGTTTTCAGTATGCATTAATACAAATATGTAATAGAATTATAAGGTTACATGATACTTCACATGGATTCACTGAACCTTATAGAGACTGTAAACATTCATTACTGTTGTATTTTGGTTGATTCCTATTTCTGAATTAACCAGGGAATAATAATAGTAAGAATGGTGATATCTTCTTTCTTTCTTTCTTTCTTTCTTTCTTTCTTTCTTTCTTTCTTTCTTTCTTTCTTTCTTTCTTTCTTTCTTTCTTTCTTTCTTTCTTTCTTTCT
>NW_020799095.1:120756621-120786621 GCF_003259725.1 Athene cunicularia
ATAATCTATACAGACCAATTATAGAAACTAGGCTGATGGGTTCTCTCAAAAGTGATCTGTGCTTTTTCCTAATCCCTTTACTGGGGCACATCTTCTTCACTAGTGGTCTGACAGGTAGTCTGCCAAAAGAAAAGCATTTTTAAATGGCCATTAATTCCAAATGCTTATCTCCAATGGACAGAGATTCTTTCTGCAGTCAGTTGGGAAAACGGATTGAAGTCTGCTGGACCAAACATTTCTACCTCAGGAGTCCCCATTACACTGATACTGGGTTGAACCCCTCTCATATTTTTACTTCACAGTTGAGGTGCAGGCCCAGAAGAATCCTTGCCAAGATAAATATTTACTTTTAACAAAAGTACTAGTGGCTACAAATTCTATCTGCAGCTTCCATCTAGGCTGTAGACCCCACAGATGAATGAGGGTTGTGGTTAGACTTGAACCAAGCGGAGGGGGGAAATTTTAAAGGCAAGCAGTATGTCAGCTCTGAAGTATTATTCCTTCTCATGTTCTTCAGCATGCTAACCTTGTTTCAATAGGCCATATACAATTGCACCTGTAAAAATGAAAATTGTTATCTTTTTAGTTTGAAAGAATCTTGTAAAGTACCTACAAGATTGTATATGGAGTTGCTTTTACAAGACTTCCACATAAGATGATGTGAGTTGATAAGGTGTCCCATGATCACAAAGTCCAGGCAATAATATGATTATGGTTGCAAGTATTTAACACAAGCATGCTAAGGGATTTTTTCTTTTTTTTTTTTTTTATTTCTTCCAATTTTTGGCTGCAGGAGTGTTTAATAGTCTAGAAATTGACAAACAAGTGGGGTTTGAATCATTTACTTATTATTTTTTCAGGTGAAACTAAAGACTTACTGCTTCAGGAAAAAAAAAAACCCAAACTACACAGTTTAAACTAAATCAGTGGTGATTTATTAATTTATTAACAGCATATAATTAACTAACAATCAGTGAACTACATATTCAGAGTCAATATTGGTACAGTAACACATAAACCACATCACTAGACACCTAGAAAAAGTTAATACATTCCTGAAAATTGCAAAACACCCTTCTATAACTAATCCCACTAAGTTCTAACTGTGCATGCACACATGCACACACACGTACAGAGATACGTGCACCCCTCAGTGGGTCTTGGAGGGTGCAGACACCTGAGCATGAGGGACCCCTACCTGCACAGTCTTGCTGTGTGAGAGCCCAGCCCTGCGCCCCAGCCTTGTGCCATCCCTCGTTACCCCAGAGGTGACAGCCTCCAGGAAGAGACCCTCATGGACCCAGGGTGTGGGTCCCCAGGGTGCACCTATGCTAGCTGTGGGCGAGCTTCACGTGGCTGCTGACAGCACTCATAGAGGGGAATGACACGCAACCACTTCTGGCAGGGTCTTGACTGCTGCTGTCCCCTCTACTATCTCTCCCCACTGTCACAAATTTTCATGCTTATTTTATACTTCCTTTTAGGTTGAATTGTTCTTCGTTTCCAACATCTCTTTGAAATGCCCTGGTTAACGTTTCTTCTGGCTGATGTTCATGTTTCTCTTTAATATGATCAGTTTTGAGCAAATGCTCCCCAGACAATTTCTGTGTATTAAATCCATGTATACACTGTGTATACCCCCATCTTTATGCTCACAAATATTGATGACCAGGCTGTTTCCCAAAGGTGGGCCATACAAGCAAACCCATACATACAGAACACATTTATAGACAGTAGTATACCATCCTGGTCAATGGTTTTCCTGATCTGTGCTTCAGCTGTTTCCTCAAATACCTGTGCTATGTTAACCTTACAAGAAACTATACATAATAATATTCTGGAGCAACATTAGCACATGTATGAACATAATGACTTTACATTTGACACTGACAGTGTAGACTGATTTTTTTTTTTTTCTTATGAGTTGTTTTACAAAGAGATTCTTCTTTTTCCTGTGATTATGACACTGTCTTATATGCATTTTATACATATGCATTGCCTCTTTTGTCACAGTTCTGAGCTCTCGTGTAAAGATGACAGCACCTCACCTGTTTCCATGTTGCTTTGCGGTAATTTGCTACATCAACAAGTGGATAAAAGTAAAATGACATCATATTAAAGGAAAAATTCCATATGTACTCAATCATCCTCTGCTTCTCAGTACACTCTACATCAGGGAAGGAAGTAAACTGAAGTATTCACAGTCTGTGAAATCCTGGAACGGCAAGGTTTGAAGGTTTGGTTTTGGCTTCTTTCGCTGCTTCTCACTTCTCTGTACAACATATTAATTTATGTGTCCATATGATATCTAATATAATTGGACCTAAATTTAGGTCAGTTGATAACTCTTTTTGAAAGTATTAAGTACTTATAAAACCTACCCTCCTTTTTAAAAATATTGTAACATTACTTTTGATGCATATACTCCTACTTACTTACACGCAACACTGATTGCCTTTGCTATTTGCCTGTCCTTAATTATGTCTCAGATTTGTGAACAACACTTGTCAGTGTCAGCTCTCCATTAGTGAGACCACATGTGCTTTGCTTCCTTTTTAATGTTAATATTGTTTGTTTTGCTTTTTCTTCAAGTTTTCATCTTTCTTATTTCTTTTCCAAAACATGATACTTGAGGTATTATTCTAGTGCTGTATTAATAATCAAGTAGGAGTTTTCCTTTGGATTACTTATAAGAACATATTTGACAAGGCTTTTTCCTCCTGCTTTTCAAACAATATTGAAAACAAAATCAGACTCAAAATGCTATTATAATATAAAACTTGCAAGTTTAATATGTCTAACCCAGATTGTTAATGGTAAATTTAAATCTTATGGTAGCTCAGTAAAATTACTAATTTTTTTATACTGCTGAGAAAGAGATTAAAAATCAAAGAAGGGAAAACTTTACTGACCTAAAGTCGATGAGCATACATACTGTGGACTTGGCGGAAGAGAACCTACAATTCTGTTCTATCGTTGTCCTTATGAATAAGAGGTCATACAAATTCTGGTGCTGGAAAAATGAAGGAAAGAGATAGATTTAAAAAAAAAAAAAAAGGAAATGATAAATATATTCTTTTGCATTTGCATTTAACTTTCCAGTTGATTGGTATTAGCATTAGGTTAAAATATTTATGATACTTGTTCTGGATAAATTGCATCAATATAATTTATTATTTAAGAAGAAGTGAGAATAATCTGCTTCAGTGAAGATAATATTGTTATTAATGCTATTCTGATGAATACCAGCTTTAAAGAAGTGGAAGGATGTTAAGTCTTTGCACACTCTTGCTTTAGAAAACTGTAACAATATTATGATTTTAAATATCTTTTAATTTAGAAGAGGACACTCAATAAAGAGAAGGATTAAAATGTGTAAAAAGAAAGAAGATGAATATACCCCGCAGACATCACCAGAGTAGTCTGTCACTGATGTACCACTGTATTGTCACTAGGTCAATCAGATTAGCCCTCAGTGGATTTTGCAGTCCTTCAGTTGTTTAGAATATCATGGATTGTTCCTTGCAAATGGATTTTAAATACACAGTCTTAATCATGATAATATATTTGTTTTTACCTCTATGTAATATAAATATTATTCCATTAGGAGAAGTTAAATATTACTGTGATAACTCAAATAAAGAAAAAAACCTCCCAAGAGTTTAGAAGTAGCGATTGACTAAAAGATATGTAAGAGGTTTGAATTGAAAATTTTATTTATTTGATATTTGAAAGAGTTTTATAATGCAGTTATTATTTGCTTAGCATCAGTCTGTACAAATATAGAGAGAGGAACCAAACCCTAGCTTACAAACTGAAGTTTATCCAAATGAAGATAGCGTATTTCAGGCATATGACACTGTCTTCGGCCAAGTAAATGTTCACATTTCTTTTTAAATATTACTTCACCCCTGGGTAATTATCAAAGAAAGTTTTTGAAAGAAATTTACACTAAAAGCTGCTCTGAATACACAGGAGGAGTGAATGCTGTTTGTAATATGCAAACTGTAAAAACACAGAAGAAGGAAATAATTAGACTTAATGAAGCCATTTGAGATAAATATGTGTGCTAAGAAATAATACAGAAATCACTGGAACTTGGAAATTTGGAACAGATGATACAAAATCAGAGAGCAATTCAGGAGATGACTGTGGAATGGGCAGCACTTTTTTGTAGTACAGATGGAAAAGAAATACTTCAAAAAGTGACAAAACAGCATCAGTAGACGGTTCAGTGAAAAGCAGGTTTCTAGCCTTGCATGAGAGGAGCATTTTGGAGGCGCTGGCTGTAATGTCATCAGGAAAGGGATCAAAACTCTTCAGGAAGAAGATGAAGGGAATATCACATTGAGATTACAATAATGGCAAATGAGAAATTGTTACAAACTCACTGGGACTCAGGTAAAACAAAAACTGGAGAAAAGTTAAGAACAGCCAAAGTATCTGGGAATCATTAACACAGAACCCAGAAAAGTCCAGTGATGACACTAGGGAGCAAAAAGAGCATAATGCAAAGAGATATAGAGCCAAAGAGAAACAACAGCAGTACCAGCAATACTGAAAATAAAGAACTAGTGTGTTAGATATCATAGATGGGAAGAAGATAGTGTAAACATGAAATTTTGGAGAATATATTGTCTAGAACAATAGGGGGTTTTTAAACTTTAGCTGCAAACAATTTAGATAATACAGAGAGAGCAAATCAACTGCCAAGGAATCAAACAGAAATAAACACAAGAATGCAGAGCTCAACAGTAGTTAAAAGTGAAGAATAAAATCAAAGAGGATATAGTTGGAAAATAGGACCATGTAGGTGCGTATGCTGGGTCGCAAACCGTCTGTGTCACTGACAATGTAAAAGTGTCATCAGCATTCAAGTTAGAAGATTAACAATGTCTACATTAATGACGCACTTGTGTTAGAAGACTAACGGCGTCTAGATTAACGACGGCTAAAAGTGAAAGTATTTTTACTCATTAGGGAAGAAACAGATAAGAAAGGAATCTGTAGAATAACAAAGCAGAAATTTATCTACCAGTTGTGCAGGCTTAGTAGTGCTTGTTGAAAGTGCTGAGAGGAACGGGTTTTTGAAATGAGCATGAGCCAGAGCAACACACGGATTTGCTGTCACAGGAATATATGACAACTTGTTTTTCTAATAAAGATCGGAGCTTGTCTGTTGACCATATTGGTGTGTGTCTTGTCTCACAGCCTAGTCCTGCAAATAAGGGGGTTCCTGCTACAGGACCACCAGAAAATAAAGAAAACTTGTGATGGAGAAAGAGTAGGGTGATTTCTGAGAGATGTTTAAGGAGTTTTGTTTAGTGGTTGGCACAGAGCATCAGGGAAAAGTATATATGAGGAAAGATGTAAAAAAAAAAAAAAAAAAAAAAAAAGTGAAAAAGAATTGGATCATTTTTACTAAAAGATGTCTTATATCCATCATGAAGAATCTGGCAAGACCTTGCAGGAACTGAATGTAGGAAGACCAAGTTGCTTTCTGTCAGTTGTGAAGAAAAGCAGATTTCCATGGACTTTTTTCATGTAAACAGAGTAAGAATGGGATTACAAAAGAAGCAGAAGCAAGAGCAAGGTCAGGGTTTGGGATTAGGGAGCTGCCTCAGCTATGAACATTGGAAGGATTGCCAGGAGAGAAAGTATCTTTTTAGGAGAAGGTGACTAAGAAACAAAATAATATTTAAAAGTCATCTAGCACTTCCTATGAACTTTTACAATCCCTTTGACATTGATACGTGTTTTTCAAAGCCTGTTCCAACCTCATAGTTTTTAAAGCTTGCTGAAGCTTTCAGTAATTTTCGTCCACTTTGTTTTTCTATAGTCTTTATATGACAGTCTCCAATACATTTCCCATTGCATGAACATTGCAATTGGGTCTATGAAGATTTGTACTGACCTCATTGTGTCATCAGCTTGACATTATAATTTCATCTCCAGAGAAACATTGAAACACTTTTCATCATAATTTGATATTGTAAATGTGGTGACCATAGATAGTAATAAAAATTCCTTGCAATTGCATTTTGACATCATAATGTAATCTCCATAGTCTTCATTTGACATTGTGATGAGATTGTGGCAATGCTAACTTTGTATGAATGAAGCTGGGGCCATAGAATGAAAAATTTAAAGTACAGTTTTGTGCACAGAGAGCAAATGGTTATATATATATATTATCACAATTAAATTTTCGTTAAAAATTAGAACATACTCTATCCATCTGCAGAATGGAGATCTAGAACAGTCCTTTAAGTGGAGAGATGAGAAGAATAATCACTTTCAGATACAGCTTTATCAACTCATGCAAGAGAAAATATAGCATAGGTTGTGCCATAACAGAGGTTTGCATTCTTTCCATCTCCAAGTTCTTTCCAGTTCCATTATCATCTGAGACATATAGTTCTGCTTTAGTCCTTGAATAGTATAGGAGTAGGAGCCAAACTTAGTATGTTTGTAAAAGATGTTTCCTACCTAGAAGCTGATGAATGTTTAATTTTAAACACATCATTGAAATTATCGTGCATCTTCCTTGTTACATGGACATCACATACATCAGCCGTGGTGCAAAAAAGAAGGGCGTCCCTTGGAATAAGATATCTGGTGCAGGCCTATTTGATCCTTTAACTTCAGTTTTAGAGTTGTTAAATGTAGTTTAAACAGTTTCTTTCACGGTCCTAAATCAGTCATTAGTCTAATATGAATTGGAATGACATTCTTTAAAAGTTAAAGCTTTGCTGATTTTTGGTGAACTCTGAATGAATGACCTCCCGGTAAAATATTTTTACTTTATTATTAGACCTTTGAGACACTATATCACTTGTAACCTTTACATAAAGCATTTTCTTGCAGATATTCTTCTGATTTTTGTAATACAGGCAACAGCAAATACTTAAATGAAATAAAAGGTGCTACCCCAAGATTATAACTGTGGCACTAAACAGACTGACATATTAAAGGTTTTATCTGCTTTATTAATGGACAAAAATATACTTATTTGATAGAGTTTAATTGGTGGAACTGAAATAAGGAACAGATATAACTCAACCTGCCAACTCTTTATATGTTTACTTCACTTGTTTTTCTTGGAGACAACATCTGGGCTCTCTTCTCTTAGAATTAAATAGATAATATATTTTGAGTGCAGAATTATGTAAAGCTGTGGTCAGATGAATAAAGCATGTGCTTAGAATTGTGCAGTTTGAAAGTCTCATTCTAGCTCTTGAAAGAAATCAAGGTGCTGTGCAGTTTTAGATGGCAATGCTTGCTCAATCTACTGACATAAACACACGAAACAACTGGACTATTTTATTTGAAAACAGGTTGTTTGTGGGTTTTTTTGTTTTGTTTTGTTTTGGTTATTTTTTTGTTGTTTTTTTTTGTTTGTTTGTTTGGGTTTTTTTTGTTTTTTTAAAGGGATTGTTTTTTATCAATACTCAATAGCCATGATCACATTCTTTTCTTCAATAAATCACATAAGGTATTTCTTTTTAATTTTGCCTCTATTATCTGTGAAACAATCATTTCAGCCCTCGTCTGTGTCTTATAATACAGTTAGATAATAAAGCTTTCCAATATCATGGTTATCAAGGATACGAAGATACCTGATTACACTGATTTGTTTTCAAAGGTGTTAATTTTCTCATGAGAACAAGTATTTACCTCTGTAAGACATTTAAAACATAATAGTATAGAGGACAGCCTTAGAACCTTTCAAAAAATGAACTAGAATAACATAAATGTATCAAATGTATAAAAATATTTTTTAAAAATTATTAAATGTATTAAAACCTATTTTATGATGTAGTTTTATCATCGAGTCATATTGCTATAGACAAATCATAAAAAAGGAAAAATGTAACAACAGACACATTCTGAGCAAAAGATCACCTAATTGTGCATAGTTTCTCTATATGTATGGTAGCTAAATAAAAAAAAATCTCTTTTCCTAAATGACATAAAAATTATTTTTTCTATAATTGAATTTCTCTCAAGAGGCTGTGGTGATTTTATTTTGAAATGAAATATACTGCTGATCAAAGCAGAAAGTTGAAATGAGCATAAAGAATGTGTGAGCTGGCACTGACTTTGGAGAGAAACTGTGAAGTTCCTGGGAACTGTTTGTAGTTATTTTGGTGAAGTTCAGACAATTAGCAGACACACTAGCAGGTACATTTTTTCATTTGCACTTACTTTGTGAATAAGTAGTACTGTAATATCCAGTACTAGTAATTATAAAACTAGTAATATACAAGTACAGGATAGCACCAGTACAAGAATACCGTGAGAACTTGTTCTTGCAATAGGGAAGGCTAAATTTTCTTAAAAATTATTTGACTTATATTGGAAAATAAATTTATTTAAATTGTAAATAAAATATTATTAGAATGTTGATGGCATTAAAAAATTATATGAAGGTTGGAAATATAAAGCTGATATATTTTAATATACTTTTATTTTAACTTTGAATGTATCATGACTTTTTTTTTTTTTTTTTTTTTTTTTTTTTTTACTATTGAGGAATGCAGTAATGATATAATTTTTTATTATTACTTTGAGTTAGCTTTTAACAGTTTTAAAGAAATGTGTAAATGTGAACTATTGATCAAAATTATGTTGCTAGCATTAACTTGAATGTTTTTTAAAAATCCTGTTTAATTCTCCTAAAATTGTATACAAAAATTATGATGTATTCTGAATGACTAGTCAATGTGGAGAGAACTTGTGAAGATGAAATGAAATTTTTCAGAAAGACACTTTTAGGCCTTAAGATATTACCTGAATATGTCTCATTTGTTCAGGCAGAGTGTATAATCTATACAGACCAATTATAGAAACTAGGCTGATGGGTTCTCTCAAAAGTGATCTGTGCTTTTTCCTAATCCCTTTACTGGGGCACATCTTCTTCACTAGTGGTCTGACAGGTAGTCTGCCAAAAGAAAAGCATTTTTAAATGGCCATTAATTCCAAATGCTTATCTCCAATGGACAGAGATTCTTTCTGCAGTCAGTTGGGAAAACGGATTGAAGTCTGCTGGACCAAACATTTCTACCTCAGGAGTCCCCATTACACTGATACTGGGTTGAACCCCTCTCATATTTTTACTTCACAGTTGAGGTGCAGGCCCAGAAGAATCCTTGCCAAGATAAATATTTACTTTTAACAAAAGTACTAGTGGCTACAAATTCTATCTGCAGCTTCCATCTAGGCTGTAGACCCCACAGATGAATGAGGGTTGTGGTTAGACTTGAACCAAGCGGAGGGGGGAAATTTTAAAGGCAAGCAGTATGTCAGCTCTGAAGTATTATTCCTTCTCATGTTCTTCAGCATGCTAACCTTGTTTCAATAGACCATATACAATTGCACCTGTAAAAATGAAAATTGTTATCTTTTTAGTTTGAAAGAATCTTGTAAAGTACCTACAAGATTGTATATGGAGTTGCTTTTACAAGACTTCCACATAAGATGATGTGAGTTGATAAGGTGTCCCATGATCACAAAGTCCAGGCAATAATATGATTATGGTTGCAAGTATTTAACACAAGCATGCTAAGGGATTTTACTTTTTTTTTTTTTTTAAATATCCTCATTTTCTGTAGGACTTGCTATTTTAAATTCCCAAACTTTTTAAATAGAGACTGAGAATCAGTTTACATACGTGATGAAAAAAATATTTATGCTTGTCAGATTTCATAAGCAGTAAACCTACTCATTTTTACAGATCTCATTTTTCTGATTTTTTAGGATAATACTTTAATTACTAAAATAGTTTAAACCGACTTCAGTGCTCATACTGCCTTAATTCAGTACACAAGTAGGGCAATTGATGTGAATCCCAACATCTGGCAATCAGAGTGCTTTAATGAGTTACTTTTTAAAGAAATGTCTGTCTGCCGGAGGGGTCTATAATGCAATTAGACACATTAGCACTTTCTCAGTCATTTGGGGGTATTTTTCATGAGAAGATGTGATTGGTGCAAGCTGTAAAATGTTTGTACTTATGGAAGATGAAAAGTCATAATACATTTGCATTTCAGTTTTACAAGAAGGATTTTGTTAGAAAGATGTTATGTAATATATTTCTTGCAATTTCTTAGTATCCGTTTGCAAGATGTAAGAATTTAGTCTCAAGTGCTAAACTATCTACAAAAGGTGTACAGAGTTACAGGCTTCTCTGGCCAAAAGTTTGTTTTCAGGTACAAACTCAGGAAAAAGATTGTGATTAATAGAATGAACCATTTTTAATATATAGGCTGCTGATGAATGAAAGTCAACTATCCAAATTTAAAGAAATTCTTGAGAAACATGGAAACAACTGCATATCATTCTTTGGTACTGGTAATACAATTTGGAAAGGATTATTTTTGGTTTTAAGGTTCTTTTTTTCAATTGTTTTTGTTATCTTAGACATATTTCATAGGATTTGTTAACATACTTATTAATTTCGTTCTTAAAGTACATAAAATTTCAGGAATTTTAAATTGAACATATTAATACTCAGCAATATTTTAGCATTTCTGTATTTGTATCTACATCCTAATTTCCTGAATATTCAGTAGTAGGAGCAAAAATTAATCTTGTTTCACTGGAAATTTTGCTGGTATTAATGCTGAAAATTCTTCGCCGATGCTGTGGCTTTTGAGAACACCTAACTTCAGAGAAAATTAACTTTAGTGGTTAGGAACAAAATGCTTACAATAGTAAATTTAAAGATGTACACTTTTATATTACTATATGCATTTTATGCAAATTGTCATTTTATATGTATGTGTACATGAGACAAATGTGTACAAGACCACAGTTGAGTGAATAAAGCTTTTGAGTTGCAAGACAAGGGAAGAAAATTAAAAACTGTATTGAATACTTGCATAATGTGACAACATACAGAAACTTGCAATTATTTAAGAGTTAAACCTATTCTCTTCAGAAATTACATAATTTAAACTTGTGTTTCAAAGGAGTTTATCGCAGCATTTTATAAAAAACTCTGTTGTGTGTATAAAGTTGAAATTTGATTGTAAGAATTTTTTTGCAGTTGGATTTTTGAAGTGTTAAGACAGGTTCTAATTGAACTTCATGTGTTTTTTTGCCGACAGCCTATGAATATAATTTCTGCTGATTTAAGAATCTGATGTCAGGGCAGTAAGTACGCAATTAGCTTTAGTTTAGGTGATAGCAACATGCTGTAAATAAGATTCTTAATTGTGTTTGCAAGATTAAAATTCAGTCTCATTGTTTTTTTCCCATACTTCTTTGGTGGCTTTGTGGTATATTCACATTGCTACCTCTAAATGAATGTCAACTTGTTTTACCTCGACTGCAGCCAATCGATACTTCATTAGGCTGAATTGTCTTGTGCCCATGCAACCTTGAAGCTGTGGCTTAATTACCACCCATATTATGCAGTGGCTCAGAGAGCTGTGCTCAGCTGTGTCAGTTCTGAACAAAAGCCATGCTGTTGCCTGTATTTAGGAAAAAAATGGACTTTTGAACTAAAGAACTATAATATTTTCTAAGTTAACAATTCAGGATGGTAACCTTTTCTATAATGTGTATGTCAGTTTTCAGTAAGTTTACATGTGAATAGATTTCTGCATATTGCAAAACTTAAAAAGCCAAGTAGCTTTGCTTTTCATGTTCAACCCATCGTTGATTTAAGATAATTTTAAATTAATGGCAAAGTAACATTCATCTGAAAGAGAAGACAGGAGAAAGTGCAGTCAAATGGCAATCATGACAAATGACATCTCTTGTCTGAGAGTCATTTTTCCTCACTAGACTGATTTGTCATCCCCACTTTTGACATTTTTCATCCTGCTATGAAATCACATTGACAGAATAAGATATTTCTACACTTAACAGTGGGCCATAGAAGATGGTTCTCTACCTTCATTTATTTTTTGTATTACATTTAAGGGTTTGTAAAATTTGTAAGCAACTAAATTCTGATGACAAATTTCATTTGCTTTATAAAATACAAAGTTCACACTGCCCTATAATCTTAAAGTAAATGTTGCTGGTTTATTTGTGTCAGGTCATTATACAACCTAGAGGAAAACAATCCTCTCCATGAACAACATTTTCCACTTGGGCGTATTCTCTTGTTCTAAGTGAGAATTATCAAAGCCAGCTGGAACAATGAGTATAAACTTCTTAACTTTAATATATTATGCCCATTGCTTTGGACATGTCTAAAGACCTGTGGATAGTATTTGCAGTTTCTTACTTCTGCACTAAAACCAAGGCTCATCCATTGCTGAAGATCTTACGTCCATACAAATAGGTGTAGTTAGCTTTTCCTTCCATATAATACAAACTCTACAGAGGTCACCAGCATTTTCTCTTAAGTTACTACCAAAGATAGCCTCAAACACAGTCCAGAATTCAGAATTCTCAAAGATCACATAAATGCAACGGGAAATGTATTGATTTGTACATGTGGCACAGACTGTGATTCTCTTCTTTGTTGTTTGCTTGTTTTGTTTATTTGGTTTGGTTTTTGTTTTTATCAACTGCCTTATACTATTATACTTCTGTAGACAAAGGCATACATAACTACTACCCTCTGTGCCTAATACCTTACTGAAGGTGAGGCACACTGACCACGGAATAGGAAGGCCATTGTCTTAAGCAAACAATATTTGGATTCTGAGACCCTGACAGTCCCCTTAAAACTCTTTTACAAAAATCCAGTGAAGGAAAATGAAAGACTACTTTCCAATAAAATATTTTTTTTATTTGTCTGATTTTTATGCTTTATTAATCAGATTTGTGGCCAGATATCACTGTTATGGCAGTGTCTTCTAGTGTTCACATCAGACAATCAACGACTAGTAACCTCTAACACTGTTTCTAATTATGACCATGTTGGGAATTTTTACATATTTTACAATATGTAAATGTTACTCTTTATACATTCCTTCTGTGTACAGTTTAGTATACATCAGTTGCAGATCAGATTTATAAAGCATGCCAGAATTTTACCAAGAATGTGAGCTGCAACTTCATGACAGTATTCATGTATATTCTCTTGGATATTTGCATGTGCTGTCTCTTCTATTGTAGCAAAGTATGAACAAACCACTTACAGTTAATGAATTAGCAAAGCTTATGTAATGCATCATATGTTTTAAATTATTATTTTCCTTTTTGAATAAAAAGAGGTAGTCACCCTTGGGATTCATGTTTGTTGTAGACTTCATCTGTCTCTGTTCTTATTCTTCACCCACATTTATCTCCTAACAGATTTCAGGCAAGGTTCAAATCATTGTCTAGTCAGATTGAAGATGACATCTTTCAGAATTGGTGCCTGTCTTAGGGAATGCAGACACCGAACATGTAGCCTATAAAAATCCTTCCTACGTGTTATACAGAAGGAAACAAAAAACGCCTGCTCCAGTACTATGTATCTGAAGTGCCTACAGGGAATTTTTTTTTTCTTATTTGATGAAAATTTAGAACTGTTTGCATATATAGAGAGGTTTGACTACCTGAAAGGGGACAGTCTACATGTCTGCCTCTAGACCTTTCTTGAAGTTCTTGAAGTTTAGCTGACATCTATGAAAAGAACTTATTTGAGCTACATCTCTACATGTGAATGTGGGCATAATCAAAAAAGCAGGATAGAAGAAAGATGCAGTCCATTATTCTAGTCTAAATAAAACAAATTAAATTTGGGAAATTTCCTTTGTGCTAAGGGTTTCACAGAGTTGTTCCTCCGTATCAATTCTTCTGTCACTCCTGTTCTACTGAGTGTGTGTGGGTTAGAAAGACATTGTAATGAGCATGGTTGATTCCATCAAATCTAAAGCAAAGTGTATTTGAATCTGTATAATTAATTACATCTGTTCATAAGAATCTTTTGAGTAAATTTCTTAATATCAAAATATTATTATTTACTTCCAAGATTTCAGTAAATTCGTTTCCTATATAACCACACTGCTGTATAGCAATATACACCCACAATCAATCAGGAATACAAGGTATAGTAAGTTCACTCTTCAGTCACACTTTGTGATGATCTCTCTACTCTCAGTTTCCTCCAGTGGCAGACCAGGTTGAAACTTTTCCCCAATATATCATAGGTATATTTACAGCATATGTAATTCATTATAATACTAAGAGAGAAAGAAAACTTTGGCTGAAATATGAACAAATACGATGTTCTGTACTGAAATAATGTGTACATCTCAGCATTAATCCAAATTCAATTTGGTAGGAGCCATGAACATTTTTTAAAACCCAGTCCTGTTTACTAGAACGTTAAACCACAGGAGACACATGCAACTTTGGAGACCAAAAATGAATGTTTATGGACATGTTTTACCAATACGAAAGTTGCTGTCAAGGTAGATTTTTTTTTTTTTTTTTTTTTTTTGCATTATTTCTTCAAAATTAGTTCCTGAAAAGGTAATGTTACACTGATCAGTATTTACCTAGACAAATGTATATTTTACAAGGATGAAACAATGAACAATGATTTATGCATTTTCCTTGACACAGGACAGAGATTAATAGTGGGTTTTGATGACTAAAACACAAGCAGTAAGCGGTGAGTTGTCTCTTGATTTTGTGATATCCATATGTGTATATGGGCTATAACAGTTAATCAGAGCACAAAGGGCCAAATTGTACTGGAGACAAGTGATCTGCAAATATTGGATTATATGGGACAAAATTCAGTTCCTGCCCTTGTTTACTGGATGGACAAAAGATGGTGGCCAGATAGCTTATATAAATTCTAAGAAATCGCCTGTAACTTCTATCATTTTCCCACATTTGTTTCCTTACTAACACCAAATAGAAGAGTTATGACCCATTTTGCTTTTACTGGTCATCTTCTTCATCAAAGATGAGAGTGAATTCCATGAACTAAAATTCAGTAGGGATGTGCATCACTTTTGTGTACATCAGATGTGGCCTCATGTGATCCCTGGAATGTAAAAGCAGGGCAGCAGCAAGTAGGGAAGATATTTCCTTACATAAACATGATGAGAGAGATATAAAATACATTATCTCAGAGGAATGTCTGCAATTAAAAATTATTGGGGTGAGGGAAAGAACCTTAAAATAGTGTTAGAGTGGGAGAAAAATAAATAACATTAAATTTGCTTTATTTCTGAAAAAAAAAAAAGCTAATAGAGAAAGAATGCCATAATACATTATAAACACTTGAAAGTGTTTTTATAAACTTTAATCTAGAGAAACCGCATAAGAAGGAATGAATATCAGTAAGATAAAGTAAAACAAACTAGAACTAGAAACATGAACCTTAACTAAAAATATTGCTGTAGCAAAACTGAAGCTGTAATTTAAACTAATCAAGTTATTGATCTGAAGATATAGTTTACTGAGTGAAAACTAAAAGACAGTCACTGTAATTAATGATACAGTAAACTCACACCCAAGCATACTGAAATATCTTTCTGAATGTCTCACTTTAAACTCCTCCTACTCAAAAAATAAAATAAATCAAAACATAGTTATCTAGTTGCAAGTTGTTTTCAGGATATAAACCTAGACATATAAATTTTATTTATTAATTATTTTTATTAAAGAACTGGCAGTACCCTACAGAGACAGACAATAGTCAGGAGTAAGTAGTCCAAGTTGAGACAACATAATAGGGTTATTTCATCTCACTTGTCAGACAGGAATGTTTTTATTATTGCAAAAGTAGAAAGTTCAAGAACTTGTTAAAACAGTAGAATTTGGTAAGGAAGAAATCTTGGTAAACAGAAAAACTTTACTGAAATAGTATGTTAGCTGTAGTACATCTTCATTTAAATTGCTGAGCAGATTTGAATGAAATGTCAACATGTGAAAATGTCTAAGTGAAAGAATATAAATTTTTACTTTTGAGAGCAAAAATGTGTTTTAATAATATTTTTTAAAATATTTAAATAGCATAATTAACAACCAAACTAAGTTATAAGGACACTGATAATTTTTATCAATATTAATTACAACACAGGCAGTTTATTCACTGATATTAAAACTCATTTTAAAATCAAATTCATCATTTTACAGGGCTATTTATTTGTTTTCTTTAAAAAAAGTAGAAATGAAATGTCTAGCAATTATTATATTTAATAATTTATAGCAGTGCAGTTAGAGAGGGGTGAGCACGGCTGGATATAATAAAAACTCTCATTGTTTCATACAGTTTAAAGCGAGAAGATTCAATAGATCATCTAAACTGACCTCTTGTATATCACCTAAAATAAATCCCCAGTGAATCCTAGCTTAATCATATACAAACTGTGCACTAAATCAACTGTCATTTTTAGAGGCTTAATCAAGTAATTTTCATTTAACAATATAATTATTTCCAATTAATGAAATAAATTTCTTTGTTACTCTCTAGAACTTATGGTTCAGTTTTGGCCAGAGGTGAATCCACTTTGGAGGTGATTCTTTCTGGGTGATGTCTTATGTTTTAAGAAAACTGGAATATGACATTTGTTTTCCATGTTGGATCAGGATATGAAGTTACTCTGGGATATCATTATAAGCACTATTCTAACCAGTTTTGATCATTAAATATGTTTCATCTTCTTTGAGTTGTAGAGAACATAGTCACAGTGCCCATTCCCATGAGACATTATGGCAGAAAGGGTATGTGCTTCTGCATGTTTGCAATCTATGGATGGACTATAGAGCCTCCTTCCTTGTCAGGTTTTTGTAATACACTGAGCCTATAGTTGGACTTTAGGACCCTTATGGAATTTCATCCATTTCAAATAAACTTTTTCCGAAAATTTTGTAACTTTCAGTTCTTTGGTGCCTTGGCCTTCAAGGCGTATTAAGCTCCTAAAAAGTCACAAAATTGAAAAGTTTTTGCAATGGAGTTCTGGATGTGTTCAGATGAGGAGTAAGGTAGCATTTGGTACTGAAAAAGACACTAAATTATGAAGTCAGAAGAAATGTAAGGAAAACTCTCTGCTGGAATATTTTTGTGTGTTTCAAAACCTTTTTTGATGTCCAACTTACCCTTACCTGATAAAAATTGTGCTTCTTCTGTTTTGTCTGTTTGTCATGGATGACAAGGTGTTTGTTACTGTGCCGTTACATACTTAATAATATTTATTGATATCTCCTCACACACTCACATAAGATTACAGAGGGAAATTACAAAAATATGTACAAGATTCTAATCAAAAAAGGCCATCTTCAACTTCTGAAAGACCTTTCTTTTGATGGATATCCTCTTTAAATAGTTGTAGTGCAAACACATATGGGTTATGGAACTTCCTGGGGTAGATTACGTGGTCTTTACGATCTATAACTTTCATCTTTCCTACTATTCCTTGGATTATCTTGTTTTCTCTAGTCTATAAAATAAGCTCTAAAAAACAGTTTTAAAGAATTGCAAATAGATTTGTCTTTTAAGGTCTTTCTTTAAAGTTACTTGTGAACTGTTGCATTTAGTTGGTGTGCAGCTGAATCTGTATGGAGACAGTAGGGTGTACAGACACAGTGGCACCTTTTATAGTGTATTTCATTGCCAATATTTTTCTTGCCTGTTTTTAAACTAGAATTGTGTGACTATAGCTCTGATGGACTATATTATAAAAAATGGAGAGTAAGAAGATTGGTCAGCAGTGTTCAACACATTAATGCTAGGATACTCATGTGTAAGGAAAGAATAAATATAGTAATGATTTATTGAAATTAGTAGATGTAATTCAGTTTGTCTCATGGTGCTAGAGTCAAGAAAATAAGGAAATAATCATTTAGGTATTTAGGGCTTAAATTTAAGCAACTGGATTTGGGTGACTCATCTATACAAGGACATATTAGACACTTTGAGTGGCTTAGTGCATTGAAAACCAAAGGGGATAATATACCATATGAAATCTGATCATCATGCAGACAGTAGATTTTTCTGCAAAAAGTAAAGAAATACTTACAAGGTTTAGCATATCCCGCAGTATCATGTGAAGTAGATTCTGAATTGGAGTGTTAGACTGGAAGAACTGGCTTAGAGAAATAAGGAAAAGATGTACAATATCAGGAAGCTCATGCAGATACTCATTCATTGATGAAAAGCATGTGAGAATTTGTAATTTAAAATAATTATTGTATGAGGAGTAATTTTAATCATGATCTGTGTATGTAGGCATGTTGGTACTATTTATTGTAGATGTTCAACTTGGATGTCTAAGCTATGAGCTTTATGTCCTAAAGTTCTATACAAAGCTAATTGAGTGAGCCATCTCCAGAAGGCCAGAATGAGTCTCTGCTCTTTAGATCACTTTCTGGATGAGTATTTCCCTTCCATTGACTGTACAGAAAACTTTGATGACTGAAATAAGTGAAATGACTACACCTAGAAAAGCTAAAATTATCACTGTTGTATATTATAATTTGATCAAGGATGGAAATGATCAGTAGTGGCCGTGTCCATTCTCAGATAGGAGAACATAGGTGATGGTCAAACCATGCTGTTCTTCAAAATAATTATACTGTGTTCACAAGTAAGAATGTTGGAATTGGTTATTTATGTTGGATGAGCTTCTCTGCTTTGTGAGGTGTAATTTTTAATAGACTAGCACAAAATTGAAATAAAATTTAATATTAAGTACTAATATAGTTTAAAATTAAGAAGTACTACTGGTGACTCTGAGCAGCTCCAAAGAAACTTAGTTCTGTTGGTTTATTCTCTTCAGTTGTAAAAAACCCCAAAGCCTAACAAAGTTTGCAAGCAATAATTCAAGGTATAAAACATGTTTCTTTGCTACATTTTTATTACCTCAGTGTCAGTTTGACAGCTGACCTTCAAATTAGAAACCTATGTAACAACACTGGTGTCTAAAAAATAACAGCACATATAAGAATTACTTTATTGGTCTTGATTTCTATCATAATATGCCACAAACATACAGTACATAACTTCCATATTTCTTCTATGAAATGAAAGAATTCTTAAAGAGTTTGAGGGATAGTATGCATGCTTTAGCATCCAAGTCTACTTGCTCGGATGAGTGAACTAAAATACTTCCATTAAGTTTACTTCTTAAACTTTCTTATCGGGAAACGTGCCTTCTATCCATCCAGTATACAGATTGAATTCCCATAACATTGAGTGTACCCCAAGATAGAAAGGAACTTGATCCCTTATTATGACAAATCTAACATGCTTGCTGACCATGCCTCACTACATTTTAGACAAAATGGGCAAAATTCTGTAGTTCTGTAAAGAATATTTTAGAGAGTATCACTACTAGTATTTTTCTGGCAGCTAGGTGATGCACAGAAGCCTATAGTTCTGTTACTGCCTCAGTAGTAATTTCGATTTCTCTTTCTCTCATGGGTGATGAGCTGTTGCTTTTAAATCCAGAGTCCAAATCTTGGTCGCTGTAGGTGACCCAAACAGGTTTATCTTCTTGGCTTGGAAATGCGCTACCAACTGTCTTTGGGTTCATTCACAAGTCATTGCATAATGCAGTGATGGAGACAGTATTTTCCATCTGTGGGCTGCACCTCATGAAATACAACAATGGATTTCCCTACAGAAGTTATTTCCATAGCTGAAGTGTTAGAGGTCTATAATCTGACCTTTATGTTACAGATCATTGGAGAACCACTTAGGAAAAGGTGAATAAATTAAGATGAGAACGCAGGAAAAGTTTGTGCAAGTTAGTTGTTACTAAGTTTGTTACTAAAAAGTTTGTTGTTAACTTGACACTACAAAATGTAGTTATGGACACATTTACAGTGTACATAAACATTCTAGTGCTGACTTTTAACAGTCCTACTTGGGACTGAGGATAATACAGCCATGTATGAGAGATGTTGTGTGTTTGTGCAGTTAAGTGAAGGACTGTACTTCTGTAAGCATCAAAAGGTCAGAACTTGATTTAATAAAATTATCTTCCCAGAAAATAAAGTTTCTCCTTGAATGTGTAACATTGTTCATTATAGAACTGCATGTCTAAAAACCTTTCTAATAAATTTGGAGGCCTTTGGCTGTATCCAATACTGTCTTTAATAGTCATACTTGAATTTCAATAATGTTATTACCTGATCTGTAGGCTTTAGATCACCTCTGCCTTACACAGCACCACTTATGAAGGTGCAAACCTGAGATTTCCATATATTCCATATGCCTTTATACTCCACTCTAGCATATCCTTTTATCTCTGGTCCAGTAGTGACCTTTTTGGTTGGCACTAATACCTTACAATCCCTCTTCCATTTCGTGCTCACTGCCCACCAGTACTGTAGTGTTACTGATATGTGTCCTTAGGCCCTCTGTATCATTTCTGATTTTGCCACATGGTAATTTTTCAGCCTACGCTAACTACGTGACAGCACAAAACATCAGGTTGCTCCTTATAGTTTCCTCAGGTCATGATGCCTCTGAGGCAAGATGATTGTCCACTGGAATATATTCTCAAATCCTTGGATGGCCAATAGGATTTAAAGAAATTTCTCATATGAATCTCACCTTCTATGTTCTCTGACAAGACACCTATCTTCTTACTCATTGGACTCTAGCCACTGAGCTTCTATGGCTTCATAGGCAATATATTTGGGATGAGAAACCATGACCTACAGCTCTTAACTAATTTATGAAGCCACTCACATTCCCATGTCCTTGATATGGAGCAGGGAAAATTAACTGAGGTTAAGGAGAGGTACCACATAGCAAACTCTCTAGTGTAAATTTTCAATAACATTTCCAAGACACCTTCATGATTATGAACTGGAGAGGGAATGTAAATAGATTGGGGAATACACTTTCATATGGCTAAATAGATGTTTTCTTGGGATAACTCCTGTGACAATGGACAGGTCTAGGGAGCGTTTTTGAATACCACATTTAATCTTAAGAGTGTGTCAAAGCAAGTATGTCTAGAGGTGAATGGGAAGAAGATGAAAGTTACAACTGGCAGAGACACAAGTTTTGGAGAACCTTCACTGGGAGGTACAGGAATGTAGTGAATAATTTTTTGCATAGTGTATGTCAGTATACCAGATCTTGAATTCGATAAAGTGATCCTGCACTGAGATGGCTTCTGATGGTAGCCTCCAAAACTTTAATTGCCTATTAGGCTAGCTGGTGTCAGCAAACTGTCTACTGCGAGAGAGCTTAATTCATTGTTAGGTAAAATATCGAACAAAGAACTAAAAAAAATGTAGCAGTTTAGGCATTCTTACAGCTACCACATCATTTCAATAAAGATAGTCCTGCCACTATCCTGGAAGTCCTGGGGGCTCCACTGGATTCAGTTATCATTTTTGCATGATGTTAACATGAAAAATTTAGGTCAGAGAAGGGAAATAATTATTTTTAGAGCTTATAAGTTAGCTTTCCTTGGATAGGTTTTCCTTGGGTAAATACCTTGACCAAATTTCAAAGGTGAGCTTCAAACAGTGAGCTGTATTTGAGCTTAAAAATATTTTATATGCTAAGAACTGTTAACAGTCATAAGATATTGCCTTCTCCCCTATAATAATAAAGTAAAAACATGAATAAGTATAACCTAAATATCACTAAGAAAATTGTATTTCAAATAGGTTAGCTTTATACTATGTGTTCCTTCACTGAATGGAAGACAAAATCAGGAAAAGTCATTGTTAAGAATGGACAGTTTTACAAAGACTTAAAAGAACTGGAAGAAAGAGTGATCCTATTGTCTAAGGAAAGATTTGTCTACAACTAGGATATCTACTTGGAATTGTGTAAAGCATTTGACACTGTCCCACATGACATCCTTGTCTCTAAATTGGAAATATATGGATTTGATGCATGGACCACTTAGTGGATAAGATCTTGACTGGATGGTCACACTCAAAAGATTTGTGCTCAATGGCTCTATGTCCAAGTGGAGAGCAGTGATGAGTGGCATTCCTCAGGGGTCAGTATTGTGACCAGTGCTGTTTAACGCCTTTGCTGATGACATGGACAGTGGGATTGAGTGCACCCTCAGCAAGTTTTCCAATGACACCAATCTGTGTGGTGCAGTTGACACACTGGAGAGAAGGGATGCCATCCACTGGAACCTCGACAAGCTTGAGAAGTGGGTCCATGAAACCTTCATGAAGTTCAGCAAGGTCAAACACAAGGTCCTGCACATGTGTCAAGGAAATCCCATGCACAAAGACAGGCTGGATGAAGAGTGGATTGAGAGCAGCCCTGTGGAGAATGACTTGGGGGTATTGGTGAATGGAAAACTGAATATGAACCTGTAATGTGTGCTCTCTGCCCAGAAAGCCAACTGTATCCTGGGGTGCATCAAGAGAAGAGTGTCTAGCAGGTTGAGGGAGATGATTCTCTCCCTCTACTCAGCTCTCGTGAGACCCCATCTGCAGTACTGTGTCCAGCTCTGGGACCCCCAACATAAGAAAGACATAGACATGTTGGAGGAAGTCCAAAGGAGGGCTGTGAAGATGATCGGGGGGGCTTGGAGCACCTCCCTAATGAGGACAGGCTGAGAAAGTTGGAATTGTTCACCTTAGATAAGATAAGGCTTCAGGGAGACCTTATAGTGGCCTTCTAGTACCTAAAGGGGGCCTATAGGAAAGATGGGGAGGGGCTCTTTCTCAGGTAGTGTAGTGATAGTATGAGGGGTAATGGTTTTAAACTGACAGAGTGTAGATTTAGATTACATATTAGCAAGAAATTCTTTACTGTGAGGGTGGTGAGACACTGGAACAGTTTGCTCAGATAAGCTGTGGCTGCCTCCTCCCTGGCAGTGTTCATGTCCAGGTTGGACGGGGCTTTGAGCAACCTGGACTAGTGGAAGGTGTCTCTGTCCATGGCAGGGGGGTTGGATCTAGATGATCTTTAAGGTCCCTTCCAACACAAACCATTCTATGATTCTCTGATTCTCTGATTCTATGTGGATCCAAGAGAAATGGTAATGGAATTTAATCGTGCTCAGGAAAAAGTTAGCAAAATATAAACAAGATGGTGAAATTAAAATTAAAAGTAGAATTTCTTATAGGCTAACTAATGTAAGATATTACTATCAATGAGGAATTCTGTAGCATAAAATGACAAGAACAAAAATATCTTGTTCATAGTATGTTGGAAAGACTTCACACCACCATAACAGACTGGGAAAGGAAAAAAAGAAAAAAAAAAAAAAGGGGGAGAATGATTAAACTAGTTTTAACTGAAAAGTGCACAGTGATTATCTATATTATTTAAATGTTCTGCTAGCATACAAAAATTCAGACATAAAACATGGAGCCAGGACTCCTATATTCTAAACAGATTTGATTTTAGGTTTGAACCTGTGAAGAGAAGAAAGGAAAGATGACAGATTGTTTGCTAGTTTATAATCGTCATAAATAACTTTTTCACAATATAAATATAAGTAAACTGGAGAAAAGGTGATAATAAGTGAATTATGAATTCACATGAATTATGAAAAGTTTGAAATTGCTTGGCTAGAGTTTGTGGAAATCAAGATTCCCAAGATCATATGGGATCACACCATTTTTCTTGCATGAAGTTCTAAGCACTTCCATGAGGCACCAAATCTATCATTTTTTTTTTTTTTTCAAATAAAAATGGCGACTGGATGGCAAACCCTTTGTAACTTGCCAAGTGGTTTCATAAGGTCACTTGAATAGGCTTGCATTGAACTGACTTGAGTCATCACTCAAGTCATCAAATCACTTGACTTGCATCGTGGCTCAGCGGAGCCAAAAAAGACAAAAAGACACAAAAAGTATTTAGAGTAGAATTTAACCTGCGAAAGAGTTGTAGTAAAACAACTGTGTGGATCCTGATTAAAATTTGTTGTGAATCAACTGTGATGATTCATATTAAAACACTTATCTGTCATTATGACTATGTGGCCATGTAGAATAAACTCAGGATTCATCCATAAGAGATGGAAAGACTGATAGTGGAGCTACACAACGGGCAGCAAAAATGGATTATTCTTAGGGAAGAGCAGTACTGAAACAAGTCAAGAGTCTTCATAAAAGAAGATATATCTATATCTAGATATCTAGATTGGAGATTGGACAGGATGACCTTTAAAGGTCCCTTCTAACCCAAACTATTCTATGATTCTATGATTCTATAATATTAGAGAATTTGACAGTTAACTTAATGTGCTGAATGAAATACATCTCCAAGGAGGGCACAAAGTAACTTAAACAGAGGATTGAAACAAGAATCAGCAATCTTTAAGTGGTGACGTAGGTCAGTTTTTAAGTGGCCTGGACAATGACATCAAAGTGTATTTGTAAGAGGAGAAAGTTTTGGACCTTGTTTAAAGTCCTTGAGGAGCAATTTAATCTTCAGATATACTACATGTTCATGTGGTCACACAAATGGCTTCATTTACTCCTGCAACAATGATTTTGCTGAGAAAACCAAAGTCAATAAAAAGAGTTATCAAAGTGCTTTCTTTAGAAAATATGTAAATATGTGGGTCTGGCAATTTAATGCAACTAAGGAATGCTGGGGTTTATTTCTTGAGTTCATTCAAAGCTGTAATTCAGTTTTTGTCTAACAAGATATACAAATAAAAAAGCCTGGAAAATCTGGTTGTTACAGACCTTAGATGATAGAAGCAATTCAAAGATTATTTGGTGAAAATTAAGCATGCAACATTTTCTTCCAACTACTGGGGAAAAATAGTAAGTTATACTAGTGAAAAATATTTTTTTCGTTTTGTCCTAACCATCACAAGTTTGAAGAAGATAGACAAAGAACACATAGTCTAAGAATTTACTCTCGTCTTGTGTTAGACCTTAGCATCTCAGCTGGCCATCCTAGGATCCTTCTGTAATCATTGGAGAGAAATACAAATTTTTAGTGGGTGATCTGTGTCACATAGTGTAGACATTCAGTGTAGGGGTGAAGTGTATCAACCTGAAAGTGTATCTCTCCACTTAGAGGACAACCCAGACACAGATGACTGTATTATCAGATTGTACACTTTTTGGATCCCAATTCTTCAGTCTCATGATTATGTCTATACCATGAGCGTTACCTCAGCTCCTGAATGTTTAATGGCGTTTCTGCAATATAAATATGTACCTCAGCAGGGCAGAATCAGGTGCTTTCTGAAAATTACGAAATTTAGTTTCTAATTTCTCCTTTTAAGTTGTTTAGTGATTTTCTAGTGGAAGTATCTAATTTTAGATATAGGACAATTTGAATACTATTCTTTGAAGCTGAGAATGCAAATTAGTGTAGTAGTGTATGTAGTATGCTCATACTGTATTTTATGTATAGAAGTTGTCTGGGAATGCTGACGAGCTCCAGTTCAAAACATAAAGTGATGAATTCAACAAAACAAAATTTAAAAAGGGAAAATGCATTCAGTAAATTTCAGATTTCTTGTGAATATAAATCCTTATAGATTTTGTGAAACTTCATAAACTTTCAAACAGAGACCACCAGCAATATCAATTTTGGATGGGCTTGAGCAGAATTAATTATTATAAATTAAGAATATACATATATATGTGTGTAGAGAGAGAGATTCAGGAGATGCAGAAGAGTGAAAACAGTCTCATAAAGAAATAAAATATTTTAGTTATTTAAATAAATCAAACCAGCTTTACTCTGGGGGAAAGGATGTGAGAAAGTCAGTAGAAGTACACACAGAAGTTGAATATAGACTTCTTGAGGTATCCCAGGCAGAACCCTGACTTTTGATTACCTGTAAGTATAAAACTTGAATTGGATCATGGAACAATGATATTGAACTGAATATAAATGTTGCCAAACGGTATGAGATATGTCAAAAGCAAGCAAAAAGGAACTTAAACTATAGCTGAAAAAGTACCAGGTATTGAAGGAATATAGAGAAGTTTGGAGGCAGGTGGTCCGGTTTGTTATACATAGTCACTCTCTGGAGTGTATTGCGAGGGAGGACACTGAAACCAGAAATAAGAATCATTTAGGCTATAAGTTCTTTGGGGCAAAGACTGGTTCCTCTTGTCTGCTTGTACAGTGCGTTAAGTAATAGATATTTATGTTTGTACACAAATAATAGCAGGGTTTCATTACAGAGTTTTACATATATGCATATGCATATATATAAACACATGCATATATATATATATGTAAATTTTTAAATAAAAAAAGAAAATAATAACAAATTGGACGATTTAGATGGGGTTCCATGCTTTGCTACCTCCTTACTCACTCACAGTTCCTGAAGGATGTAACATACTCTCTTATTCACTTGCAGTTTCTGCACTATATAACAAGGCATTCGTGGTAAGATATATATCTCAAAAGGTTTGGAGTTTGGGAATAGATTCAAACTATTCAGATTGTGTTGGTCTGTAAAATTGGTTAGAAATCTCAGGAGAACAATGTTCTCACATGAGATTTCTGATATTTTCTTCTCTGAGTCAGATCATAAATACTGCAAGAACATTTTTTTTTCAGAAGTATTTCTGCTGTTCTGTTCTCAGATGGAAATTAGAAGCATGGAGGTGCATGTAAATGAATAATAATGGAGACAAAAAGTTAACCAAACATTTGAGAAAGTTTTTAAAGAGCAGTTTTAAATTTTGGCAAAGATTCAAAGACTGTTTTTTTTCCAGTGTCACTTGCTCATTGAAAGTAATGCACCCTCATTTTTATTCAGACTTCACATGTACTGCAGTAGATCAGTAATACTCCATCTATATGTATACACTATCAGTTTATTAAGGTTTTAATTATATAACTTTTCATGTTTGGCTTGTGATCCCCTCTTCGTGCCTTTCAGAATGGTTCTATTCAACAGCTTTTGATCTGCTAGGAGCTTAAGGACTGAGTTGCCACTGATGCTGTTTGCCAGCAGCAAAGGGAGCTTGAATATGGCATGACTTTAACTCCTGACCATGGAGACTGATAGGCCATAAGATATTAAGCTCCCGCCAATTTCTATTTTCTCTTTCAAAGATTGCTAACCTCATCTCCCCAGGGTCTGCAACTCCTGCCAGCCTTTAAACCAGCAGGAGTAATATCTGTCTCTAATTCGTAATTACTAGGGCTCCATCACAATGAGCTGGATCAAGCATTGTTGGTGCTTGCCTTTATTTAATTAGTGAGTATGTGCATTTGTAGTGGTGAGAAGTACAACTGGGTGGAAACATAATCTCATTGCTTTAAAGTTATGTTTCTTTTTTTTTTTTTTTTTTTTTTTTTTTCCATAATATACAGCAGATCATTATCAGTAGCGTTAATAACATCCAATGCTGTGCATATTTTTCAACAAAATTTGTATTTAGAAACAAGGATTGCACCTTGTAGAATTGAAACAGACAGTCTACTCCTGAATTCTTACCTCTTCCCTGTGTCTACTCCCTATTATTAATGTATATTATTACTTCAAGTATGTCAGAAAAAGAGACAAACAGTCAGAGGCAGAAATTTCTCCCTAATTCACTCTGCCTAGCCAGCAAAATGTAACACAAAATTATTCAGGGGAAAAATACAATTTTCTGTCATCTCTGCCATACACTGATAACAAAGCTACAGGCTAATATGTTTTGATATTTTTGTCACTCGTTTATCATGTGACCTTTCATGCTATCATTAATACAGCTGAGGGACAGAGCAGATACACTGAAATAAGGGTGTGGAGAAGTCAGATTGCTTCTCTAACAACTAACGGTCAGTCACAGCAATTTATGCTTTTCTTCAGTATAGCACTGACTGAAGAAGAGAAATTGTTATTAAAATTTGATATTACTGTCTAGGCTCTGCCATATAGAATTTGCAACTTTTAGCTATGATGGGAATACTGGGAGGGGGGAGGTTTAATAAATTTCCCTTTGAATTATGATATTAATACAATACTACATGCTTGCTCAGATATTCAAAGGATATACATGAATAAAAATCATATTCAGGACACTCCAACACTGGATATTAGTCATAGACCAGAATTGTTATATCCAAGAAAAGTATTTTAGTAACAGGGGTACAATCACCTTGCATTGGCTGAGTTAAACTCTTGAGGGTTTTTTATTTTTTTTGGGGGGGGGTGTTTTGGTTTACAAAATTCTAGCTACTAATGGTGTTGTGTACTATTCCACGATATTTTCAGGACATCCAATGTGTCCTGAAAGCATGATGTGTCTTTTTTTTTAATGTGTGTATATCTTTTATGATAAATGATACCTGGTCTAAATTTGCATTTGGCTTTACACCATTTCTGACAAAGGTCTAGCTTTTTATGTTGCCTGTAGAGTCTGGTTTGTTAAAATTCCAATATAAAACTAATTTATATTTGACATTAATGAGTTAAGAAATGTTTTATACAGTACATCAGAGCTGAGAGAGAACTTTACAGTGTTCTAGTAAAAGCAAATTACTTTTGAGTACAACCATTATGTAAAAATGAAAAAATCTTTCACTAACCTAAACTACTTGTCTTTTCAAAATCCTGTGTTTTTTAATGTTTATATTAAGAAAGGATTGAAAATTTAACAAAGCCAATTTTTCTCTTTTACATTGTATTGGGGGACTGCAATTTAACTACTTGGAAGAAATCTTTTTCCTCTGTGAGTATGTCTGTGCCAGGTCAG
Source organism: Athene cunicularia (assembly GCF_003259725.1). Lineage (NCBI taxonomy): Eukaryota > Metazoa > Chordata > Aves > Strigiformes > Strigidae > Athene > Athene cunicularia. The sequence goes on from NW_020799095.1 coordinate 120,785,146, forward strand.
AGTAAATCATTGTATTCATTGATAAAACATTATTAAAATAATTTAATTATTTAAACATTAAATATGCTGCAAACTAATCTATTTAAGAATTAAATAATGTTTTTCTTGAGCATGGGGAGTATTTTTTTTAAGTGCACTAGAAAATGACCTTTACATGTGAAAGAAAATAAGCAAGGATGAGTTTTAAATAGGAGGGTTTTTAAATAGGTCCCAGAGAGGGGCTTGGGGACTTGAAATGAATCTTTTTACATTAGATCTTATTGCAAAGTGAAAGTTTGATTTTTCTTATTTAAAATGTAAGGACTTGATTTGTGGAAAGCATATGCAAATGATTAATTGAAATTTCCAAAATATCAATTGATTTAAATTTGACTACTTTTGTGAGTAAATTCACAAGTGTTTGCAGTAGTGAAGCCTAAATATATTCATGAAAACAGCAGATGTATTAGCACTACTTAGAAATATGATTTGCTGATTGCATTACTTGAAATTTTGTAATAAATAAGCCCATAACATGTACTGTTTAACATTTTTAGCATTTATATTCAAATAGACTGCATACTTTATGTGTGGAAGTGTTTATATATTTATTCATATATATAAAGTGAATTCATCTATTTGCATTCTTAGGGTTTTTTTCTGTAGGGATATTAGCGTTAGATAAAAAATGAAAAAAGCCTGTTAAAGTCGTGTAAACTTTAGAACATTCTATAGTAATACTTTTATAGGAGGTAAAGGTTTTTTACCTTCTAGTATTTCTGTAACAATGTTCTTAATGTTCTTACTGCATTAATATAACTTCTGATTTGTCTGTAATTAGTAATTTCTGTAGTAATTAATGAGAAAGAATGAAAGCAGGAATAAACCTTTAAGTATAAAGAATTAAAATTTGTGAAAATCCATCATAAAGTAATTATTAATGTGGTTAAAAGACACTTGTAAAAATTTTAGTTAAGTACCAATTACTCAAAAATACTTTTCTGTGCTGATGTTACCTATTAAATGAAAAGCATGTGGTATACTATTCAGATATAAGAAATTTAATTCTCCATTTTTCTCAAATAACAGCCTTAGAAATAGAATATCATGAAGTGCTTTCTTTTGTTAGTGCACACTTTATTATAGTGTAAGCAAGACATTGGCTAAGTGGACTTCCCTTTTACCTCCCTATCACTAACAACAGTCCTGACCTGGAGATGCAGCCTCTTTCAGGATAAGAAGAAAATGTGTCCATGCATGCTTAGTCTATGCCGCTCCTGAGAAGATTATATATCAAGCTGAATTATACATAGTCCTTTTTCTTTTCTTTCTTTCTTTTTTTTTTTTTTTTTTTTTTTTTTTTGGGGTGTGTTTTGGCTACTATCACAAAGAGTTCAGTTGGACTGTGAATCTCCAACCTGTTTAATATGATGCTGAAGGGAAAATTTCAAACCTTAATCCTAGAATGATGCAGCCTCCACTTATGTACTTTATAAT
>NW_020799095.1:120791621-120803972 GCF_003259725.1 Athene cunicularia
AAAATAAAAAATATTCATTCCTATTGTGACTTATTATCAGTGTCCAGCACTGACTAAATCTGAAAGGGTCAGTTCTTAGAGGAAAACATGATTAATAATCTCAACATTTCGATAGTGGAACTTTTAGCCCATAAGAGAAAGAGGGACTATAAGTCTTTGCAGACTAAGAAACATCTCATCTCTGCTTACAGAAAAAAAAACCCAAAATGATTCAGAGGCGGGCTGAGACCTGAAGATTAGGCTGAACAGAGCCACCTCTGATTTATTGTTTATATCAGATGATGCCATTTAACCCTATGTTGGAGTCAATACAGAGCTTGATATTTTGGGGTGAGGGGAGAAAGCAGGATTGTACTGCCCAGTTGTTCACTGTCTAATCCCTCTCTGTGTAATAAAGTAACAGCTTTAAATCTTTGTATCTGTATTTCTTGTGCCTTCTGCATTTTGAATAATCCTTTTTTCCTATTTACTGTTACAGCCTGTATTTAATGATGTGGAAATAAGACAAGAACACATGTATTGACAAATTTCATAACTTTGACTCTTAAATAAGATACTTTCTGAGGAAAATTTTCTGACTTTCCATCTATGCACATTGTTTTGATATTTAATATGCTGTAAGTTAATTCTGAAACATTTACTACAGCAACACACTGTCCAAACAGGTCTTTACCAAGGCAAAATTATTATTGATGACAATTATGACACTTTGGTTCAGTGTTTCAATAACTACAATATGTACTACGGTCATTTTATAGCTGAAAAAATTATTAGTGATAATTGACTGTGAGTTCTGAACAGGCAGCTTATCCAAGTTCAGTTCAGACAACAAAGGTGCAGAAGAGCCAAAGTGATTTAAGTCCTCAGTTCAATGTGTCATACCCTCCCTGACATCACTTTATTTTTTAACCATCATCCAATGGACCATATAAGATATATAGGGGTTGATGGCTTTGGCTGCTGAATTTATGAGTGGAATCTCTTGCTGAATTGTCCCATAATTGGGTTCTTAAAATAGATTTTCTAAGATAAGTGCAGTTGTAGTTGTGTATTGTAGCCAAGTTCAGATTTTTTTCTGAAATGTGAACCAGCCATAGGAATTTATAGGTAAAAGTATAATGACCAGTGATTAATAATGATCATATAGATTAAATGTCATAATTAGACTGGCAAGAAGACTAATAGGCCAAGAAGGAAATAGAATTTTATGAAATTTCATTAATACTAGATTTAAGCCTTGCATGCCAGCATACAAACAGTTGTAGTTAGAAGTGTTTCAGGATTAATTAATTAATTTCAATCTTTTTGAAAAGAGATTAAAGAGTCTGTAGTTTAATACTGCATCTGATATTTTTGTTTAATCTATCATTAACGAGTAATTTTATTATTAGAATAACTCAGTTCTATTTAACATATATATGTACTTAATTCATACCTGCATTTTTGTAACAAACTGGTAATCTTTGCTTAGAGTTTAGATTTTATTTTTCTATGTATATGTTGGAGGCAAAGTAGGTAGGGTTTTCACTTGTTTCATTTTGATTTTGCTTTTTATTTGTTTGTTTAAGTCTACACAAAGTTCTTTCAGATTTTATTTTTAGGGACAATAAAGATATTGAAACATTTTACTAATTATGGTCAAGTAAAGATATTCCTAAAAGCAATTCAAGTAAAAAGTAGAAATGATATACAAAAAAGAAAGCACAAAACTGAAATGTTTCACATTTTGTCACAGATATTCCAATAAAGCAGGACAAAAACATCTACTCTGGTTGTGGCAGTTACTAAAGTCTTTGAAGTAATTTAATATACCTGAAGCCATGCTGAAAAGCATTACCAGTATATTTGGTACAGTTAAAAGTATCTGGTATTGCTGGTCTCTTTTATTGATTTGATAGCAGCTCATCTGCATCCAGTGTCACTTCTGCAGGGTGAAATAGGAAAAACTACACCAAAGTATAACAAGAGGAGGAGTTAAGAGAATAGAGCTAGGGGAAAAAAAAAGGCTTTCTGAGTGTGAAGTGGACTTGATCTCTCTCAGGGATACTCCTCTCAACCCACTTTGTGTCAACTAGCATGGGTGAAGTTCTCAAGTTCTGCAGACAAATGTATCACACTCACATCCACAAGCCTGATAGCAGCATTCAATTGGTGCATCTGTATTTGAATTTTTCCCTTCAAACTACCTGAAATAGACTAAGCAGAAGCCTTTTTTTTTTTTTTTTTTTCTTCCCTGCCCTCCATTTATCTTTTAATGGGAGTACAGAGAGGGAAGAGGAGGGAGGAAGGGAGGTGACAACAGTAGGAGGGGGTTGCAGACTTTGTAAGATTAGCAGCAAAGGTTCATTCACATACGTAAAAAAAAATGAAGAGAGTATTCAACCACTTTGAATAGATCATCATAACTGCTTGTCTGGTCAGCTTTCTCCTCAGAGTTTCAAGTTATAGGGGTCGATGTGTAATCTAGGGGTCTTGTCTAGCTGCCTCTATTAAAAAGTGAGGCACTCAATACCAGCTGCACTAAGCAGGGTGCCTCTATCTGTAATAGTGCCATCAACAATTCTGAAGATATACTTTGAGTGCATACGGGATAGACAGACAGTCTGTTACAGGACTGAAATTTCCAGAGCTGGCCACAGCTGCTTTTATGCTAAATACACTAATCTTTCACATCAGCTCTAGTCCTTTAATCAGGAAGATATTCATTCATTGATATGCTCCTAGTTGAGACAAATTAAGTTTTCTTTGATAGTCCTCTTCTCCCTTCTGAAATAATTAGGAAACAATCCAGACTTTAACTCACACAACAGTGCCAAGAGGGTATGTTGGGGGTAGGGTGTGTGCTGTCATTGGTTGCGTTTTTCTCATTGTTTGTCTTTTTCTTCCTTCACTTTTTTAGAAAAGAAGTATTAATTGTATCTCATCTGGTGATTAAATACCAGAAATTAATGAATGGCTCTGCTTCTTTTTCTTCTTTTTTTTTTTTGTTTTTTCCTCAGTAGGATGTTCAGGAAAGGAAGACTGGCATTAGAAACGGCATTCCCTGTCTTGAAAGAGGGGAATCTCTGTTTTGAAGCGGAGAGGAGCACAAGAAAGTGGGCAGAATCTGAAGCCCTAGGAAGCCGTGTCTAGGCGTCTGAGGATCTGGAGGCATTCCATTTAAAGAAATAAATGTTGCTCTCCTTTGTCAGCATAGTTTCCTAGACACATTTGTTACTGCTGGCCCCTATGCCTTTCTCATCTACTCACCTGAATAAATCTAAAAAGAATAGAGGAAACTAATTACTGTTTGAATCAAAAAGTCTCATGTAAATTTACTCTTTGTGATATATACCATAGATACAGAGTATGCTGTGCCCTCCTGTTCTCACATACCTTGCATTTAGACACAATGTGCATTATTTATCTAATCATCCAGTGAAAAGCTGCCAAGGACAGATGTAAAAAAGGGAGAAAGACAATTGCAGTTTTTCCTTTCCAGACTCAGTCCCATTTCTGTTTGCTTTTTCTTCTCTCTCTTAAAGCTTAAGACTTTAAGCATCAGACCCATGTTGTAAAAGCTCTCAAGCTTGGAGGCTGAGAAGAATGTGGAAACTAATAATGACATGGCCTTCAGTGCTTTGTTTGCAATGAACAGCAACAACAAAAGATTCCCCCAATGATCTAAGCCTGCTGGAAACACAGTGCTGTTTCTTCCCTTGAGATGTGAAGCAAGGAGTGTATAAAGAGTATGCTCTTCCTTTTTAGACTAAGGTATTTGAATCCTAGGACAATTTTAAAACATGAGAGAATCCAGCATCTCATCTAGATCCACATAAATTTGTGGCATGCACAATGAGGATAAGAACTAGCAGAAGAGCAGTGCTACAGCTAATAGCAGCAATCAAATACTACCTGCCTTTACCTTTTTCACATTGATCTGCAAGAACTTGACAAGGCCAAGGCTTTGCTTCTTTTAAGGAACAACATCAGAGTAAAACCATGAAGTTTATTCTCTATGATATAATACTGAATTTTGAGTTTTAAAGGATCAGGAACATGACTCAAGAATATTTCCTGCACAGGAAAGCTTCCCATCTGATTTCAAGGTGGCATATATCAGCAAACTGGTCAGTTCCACTGTTGCTCTCCAGCATGTATTAGGAGGAGAGCCAAGGTTTTGAATAATATTCTTGGCACTCTGTTCCCTTCTGCCAGGGTTCACATAGAACTAGGGGAAGCATAATATAGGTTGCAGTAGCTTTGAAACTTGCTCAAATGCTTTCTCATGCCTGTCTGCTACATTTTCCCTTTCTTCACTTAAGGTCTCCTCTCTGTTCTATGAAACTTTGTGCTTTTTGACAGGTAAAGAGAAAGCTTCTTGTCCTTGCCATTAAGAACTTGTATAAATCTCTCCCTTTTAATCTACCTTTTATTTTTACTGGACAGCTCTCCAGCACTTTTGCTCTGCTACATTTGTCTGCTTTGATATTCTATTTCCTCGTTTGTCTTCCCCAAACTACTGCTCTTTTTGGGATAATGCTTCATTATCATTCACAAGACCAGAACATTCTACTTGAAACTAGCCTGTCAAAAGTGGCATATGTTTTACTGGCTCCTGCAAATGTTTGCCCTGTCTTTCCATCTCTATTGGGTTTCACTGTTTTATTACTTGGGCTCTGGCTCTATTATTCCCCAAATTACGGTCTGAACTAATAAACAAATATCTGTGCAATGCTGCATGGCCAAAGGACTGCATCTGAATGTAGGACTAGAGCATTCACTGGAGTCCTCCTTACCTATAAGGCTTGTATGGTAGGTGCTGCAAAATAAATAAAGTCAGAAAAAAGAAGTCAAAAAGAGCAACGGTTTAAAAAGCCGCCTACCTTTCATACCACTTGGAAAGCTACAGGAAAATCTCCCTTTTCCTGCTTTTATTTTGCACTGTTGTTGATTATTTTATCTTCCTCTTTGATATAAGAGATTACATAGTAAAAATGAGATTTTAAAAATATTACTGCTTCCCCAATAATACCACATAAATAATATGGGAACAACTTTACCATTTACATCTTAAATAACAGAGTTCTGATTAAATGTATTATGCAGCTCCTTTCAGATCACCTCCCTGTGAGAGAGGGATCCAATAGCAGACTGGGTTACTATTACCCCTCAGGTAGTAAGGGACCTTTGATGCTGTTCCAGACTTCTTAACCATAACCATAATTTGTATCAGTTAGTCCATTCATTAAAAAAAAAAAAAAAAAAAAAAAAAAAAAAAAAAAAAAGACTTTGTGAAGTAACCATTTATTTTTACAGGAAAGAAAAGGTTTTGCCAAGAAATACCTTGTTTGAAGATAGTATTGCACTCAAGGGGACATCTTAGACCAAACCATGAATGTAGAATTTTAGTCTGACTCTGTGGTCACTCTGAAGCTTACCACAGGTCTTCCTGAGAAATCTATCCACCCCATATATCTAAGATAACATATGAAGTGATACCAGCCTGAGTGTTATTAATAATACAAGATTAGTAAAAACTGTGGGGATGTTTTTTCCTTCTTTCCTACAATTGTCAGGGTCATGGCAGAACTGGTTTGGTTTTGGTTTTTGGGTTTTTTTTGCCTGGAGCAACTTATACAATATATGCTGCTAATGTTTCTTGAAAATGTGTAATAAAGTGAACTTTGTGTTGTTGCAGGTGAGGATAGTGTTTTTGTAAAACACAGAAATTTAGAAATCCTCATTCCTTGTGCTAGGAATGTCAGTCATCCTGTATATAGTCTGGATTGAGGCAAGTTCTTGATACAAATGTTTATTTTATTTATTTATGCCTTTTTCACAATAAATTAAAGTTTCTTCATTGACTGTCATTGGACACCGAGGCCTCTTGTGCGCCTCCTCTTCCCCAGGGTTAGTTGTATTACTTTGTGTTGAAATATCCTATTTGAGTTCAGGTTTTTCCTGCCCTGAGAAATACAGAAAATCTGTTACAAGTCTTTATATTTTACATGTTATCTCACATTATATCATGGTTTTGGGTTTTTTTATTGAACTAGACCATGAGTTTATCCAGAAGCCTGAGTTAATGAAAAAGTCCTCTCATTAAACATTGCATGTTTGTGGGAGCACATGGCTGCTGTCCTCACAAGGCTACACTGCCTGCCTATTGATTTTTCTTGTTGAATTGAAGGTGGTTTTGACCTATAAAAACCAAAATGGCATATGACTTTCACAATAGCTGCAGGCATTTGAGGGACTTGAACTGATATCTTGTAAATCTGCGAGAGAGGACTGGCAGCAGAGTTTCCCTGAAGGTGCCTTCAGCTGTGAACTTATTAAAACCATCTTTGTAGACCTTCAGGGTACTCTGTAAGGCATTTCTATTTCCTTTTGCTTTTGGAAGAGAGGGAGGAGCTTGAAAGGACTGATACTATTTTACAGATGCAGCCTTTAATAGAAAATTTGTCCAAATAATTTCAGGTAAATTCTTTTGTAAATATGTGTAAAAATCAGAGTTATAAAGGTATCTGAGTACTTAAAAACACATTTTAGAAATAACTGTGTACTGTTTGTCTTGATGGTTTGTTACTGCATGCAGAGGGGCAGGGAAATGGAGAAGGAAAATTTTTCCCATTTCTTAAGACTGATAAAACTTAACTGTTCTGGGTTGAGTGAATTTAAAGTGGGCTTGGCAGGCCATGGATTTGCTGACTCCTCCAGAGTGCTGTGTATTGACCCATGTACTACCAAGTGTAGAATAGACTTTCTAAAGATGCTACTCTATCATCGAAGGCAAAGTGTATCTCTTGACATTGCTGCTTGTTTAAGCAATACAAGGAGATACATTGGGGAAGAAGGAAACAGAAGAAGCAGAACAACTTCATTTGTTAGATTTTTTTCTTTAACAGAAAGGCAGATTTCCAAGAAAGAGTGTCATAAAATCACTGCTCATTTTGCAGAGAGATTGTTTAAGTCAAGGAGTAAGAAAGGAATGTGCATGTGGTTATGTATGGGTAGATGGATGGTAATGTGAACAAATGGAAGAAGTATAGATAGCAAATATAAAAGAGAAATAGTGAATATAATACAACAAAGAAAAGGCAAGAAGAAGAGGAGTGGAAGGAGTATTCTATATATCAAATGAAGGTTTTTGTGGTAGGAGAAATGTGGAAGAAATGAGATAAAGCTGAGAATAGAGTGAATATAAAACTATTGCTGCTATCAAATGAGTTAGATTGTTAATGAATTTAATGTTTTTAGAGAAGTGCTGCTATGAAATGTATTGCACAATAGCACAAATAATAGTTACAATTGTTTCTTACTTTTTTGGGAGTGTATTTGAGTCTTTTTGGGTCTGGTGGTGTTGGCCATAGTACAAAGAGATATGTTAGTTCTGACTTTTTCACAGGGATTACTATGTGTTATTCCTGAGCTAGCTGATGTCAGGTAAATCAAGCCAACAACTATCAGTCATTTTACACAGACCAAGACCTTCCTTGGGGATATGCAAATTATTAGGAATAATTTGGTCTTCTCTATCTTCACCAATAGGTGGCAATATTATTTTTTCCATTGGCTTCTATAATGACCTGTTATTTTAAGTTTTAAATCGTCTCTGATTTCATTGTAACATTTTATTTTGTTTGTCCTACTGCATACGTATTAAGTGATGGGAAGTAAAAATATATTCATAAGTTTCAAGACCATTTAATCTTGTTTTAAAAAAGTTAAAATAAAAGGGCAAGGGACATGAGAACTTCTACTGGATCACCAAAAGTCTGTTCACAATGCTTTTGTAGTTCAGCACCTTCTTTTTTCATTTTCAGTCCAACTCATATTTATTGTCTTTATGGTAGTGTTTACTTTAGTATTGTGTCTAGACTTCCTTTTTGTGTTTTCCAATTAATTTTCCTTTTCAGCTGCTTAATTAGGAATTGGAGACTGTATGTGTAACATGAAAGATCTAAAATCCTGCTTTACAATTTTTCAGTGCTGTTCTTGTTTATATGTGCTCTGTATTCATCTTATTTGTTGTTCAGTATGACTTTTTCTTAGCATGTTACCATCTTAAGGATCAGAGTTTTCCTGGGGCCATTGTCAATACTTAGCAGTGTTTTTCCTTGAGTTTTAGTCAATTGCCAACACTCGACTTTCTAGAACAATGATGATATGGATATAAGACATGACAGAGGTACTGTAGGTGCATCTTCATTTCCAAACTGAATTTATTTCTGTCCAATGTTTTATCATGGTCTCTCTCCACACCCGTTAAATTTCTTCGACTCGCTCAGAAGTTAGAAACCAAGATTTTTACATGCAGAGGGCCAACAATCTTGTAATTCTTTTTAGCCAAAACTAACACAGAGTTAAATGGAATTTTTATATTAATAAAGACTAAAGGATTTGGCTCATGACAAAGATGGTACATGAAATCGTATTTTCTTAAAAAGAAGACTCCATCAGAAACAATACAATAGCATTTTTCAGTAAAATTAACTACTTGAAAGTGATATATTGTAGTGGGTTTTGTAGCATTGTCATATTCTTGGACTGATATATGGTAGCAGTTAAAAAGATTGTCAAAACAGGAAATGTACAGTACCAGAAAGTATCTAGACAAAATATGCACAGAGCTTTTATGATTGTTTGGTTTGGCTTTGTTTACAAGCTCCTTTTCATTAGGCAGTTTTCTTTGTGTCTCTTGAAATTCTCTACAGCAGTTCTCATGGATTTGTAGCAACTCACATTGAAAAGTGTTATGCAAGCCTCAGTAATATCAGCACTTTCATTCACTTCCAGCCTGAAAGTCATGCCAGGTTCATTAAACTCGGCTCACTGGAAATCCGTGGTGAACCTAGGGCATGCAGGGGGTGAACCATGGAGAAGGTAGTGAGTAGCACCCTATTTATGTTGAAATTGGTCAAACTCAGTGAGCTCACCACATTCCAAAATTAAAAAAAATAAAAATAAAATTAAAAAAAAAAAATCCAAAAAACTCATGAGAACTTTTACCAGCAGAAATGACAGCTTTTATAATTCATCTGCTTCTTAGTTCAGGTACTTAACTATCTGAGATGTTTCTGCTTCTCAGGTTAGATGGAAGTTTGTAGCTCTTTCTCTCCTGTCTCTAAAAATCAGTCGAAAGTTACTTCTTCACTGTGGTATCATTTATATCTGGTATGAATAGAGCTGATGTGAAGCACTTCCAGTACAGTTTCTCTGAGATACAAGGTACTGCTCTGCATTAGCTGTGACTGAATAGTTGCTTTTTAATGGGGAACCATTGCAGCTGAATCAACAAGCAATAAGCTAGCAAAATTAAAGGTATTTAATGTCTGATCCTGTGAGTAGTTTTGTTTTTGCCACCCATGATGATGCCAGTAAAATACAGACACATGAAACTTGTTATCAAAGCCTCTAACTGTAACTGTTTAATTAGTACTTCAGTTACTGTTTAATTAGTATTTGACCACAATGTATACAGTGTTTCTGAGGTTAGATGAAGGGCTCTCACTGGTCTTTAAACTTCAATTTTTAAGCCACAGCTTCTCTCAGAAGGCAGTGGGGTGCCTTAAATTCAAGCTGATGAGTTATTGTATGTTATAGCTCATTCTAAATCAGTACTAAAGGCTGGATAGAAAGAGGACTGTAAAGTAACTGCCTTGTAGTGAAAAGGAATTTACCTAATTTGGGTCAGATAAAAGACAAAATTTTTCCAAACCCACCACATCTGTGTAGTGAAGTCACAGATCAAAACAGGATCAAGAATGACTGAGGAAGAGCATCTTATGGATTTCCTAAATAATTGAGATGTAGAGGGGTCCTGGCATCACACAGAATATATGTCTAGGCAATTCTTCTATCTCCAGTAGAGCTGTAGGTGTTTAGGAATGTAAGACACAGCATGTATGTGAAGTTGCCCTTCCCTTAAAACTTCTTCCTAACTTGCAGTTTTCCCCTGACCAAAAAAATGCCCATTAATTGTATCAGACCCACAGGTCAGACTGTCAACAACTGCATGATTATCTTATATATACATAAAATATTGACTGATGTTCTCAAATAGAAATTTTTTTACTGTCAACAGCTGGATGTTGAGCTGAGGATTTGATGCTACTTGTCCTTCACATCTCAATACATAGGCACCAGTATTAACTTCCCAGAATGAGAATGAGAATGTGACTTTCCTGCAACTGAAATGTAGACTAAGACTTTGCCAAACCTGACAGAAGCTGGATTCATGGGTTTCGACTTTCCATAGTCCTATTAGGGACCTCCACACAGAACCATCTTTCCTCTTTCTGGGATACTCAGAGGAAGGGCTGATATACACTCACATCTCATTCCAGGTCTCCTAGTTTAAAGACTTTCTGGGTAGCTATGCAGATGGTCGAACTGATTTGTCTCCACAATGATAATGTCATTAACCCTCTGCCACCCCCACTACCTTGGGAGTATTCCAGGATATCCCAGGACACCAGGACAGCCCTCCACCCCACTCAGTTCATAAGTGGAGCTGGCAGACTTCTCCACTCCAATTTTATGTCTGTGACAAATTGAAATCTCCATGATTCCCATTGGTGCCATTAAATTGGGGCCCATCTTTGCCCAAGTCCAAAGACATGTCTTCAACTCAATTAAAAGCAAATTAAATAAAGGGAATAATGAAAAATTTCGAAAATAATTTCTAATATCTTAAACTGTGTTTCAGCTACATTCTTAGACTTTTTGAAAGAAATGTATGTCAGGTTTTTATGAAATCAGTGGTCTCTGAATTTGGCCCTTAGTTTTTTAGACAGTAAACTTTTCCTAAAAATGATGAATCACCGGCAGATGTTTTTTATTACCATAGTGTAGCTTTGTTATAATTCACTAGAATTGGTTTGATTTTTGCCATTTTCAACAACTTTTTTAGTGTGTTTATAAAGCTAATAAAAATATTTATCAGGGAGAAAATGTTACCATGGCACATATCTATTGAAAAATTAGTCAGAAGAGTAGGGTATATAGCTTTCCTGAAAAATTATGACAAATACCATTTTTATATAAATAAAGCAGTTTTCAAACCCACAACTTCTTGAAATAACAACTTCTAGCATAATTAAATGTTAAAACAGAATGGAAATCTGGCATTGAAAGAAAGAGGGTAATGTTTCATCTGCAAAGAATGCTGCTTTGAAACTTTGGATTCAGCTGCACATTTAAACTTGATGCAATTAGAGAAGTTGTAAATGGTAAAATATAAGATATTGGACATTGGATTAACTCCTCAGCTTCACTAATATTTAAACTTTAAAGCTTTTACACAGAAACGGTGACACTCAGCCCTTTTTTTTTTTTCCTTTTTTCTTTTTTTTTTTTTTTTTTTTTCCACCTTATCTCAATCTTTTTTGAAACAGATGAATCTCAAAAAATAAACAAAAAATACTGGCAGCTTTCAGGCTACCTTTCCATCTTGAACTTAACAGGCAAATGGTATGGAACTTGTAAGCACAGTAGTCAAAGCTGCCTTTGCAATCTGTTGTTTGGCAATTTGAAATTAGGGGGTGGAAAGATTTAAATGTTTTAAGAGATGTAATTTTCCTATCACAGCTCTTAGCACTTCAGCTATGATTTTCTTCTTCGCAGAAAGGAGTGGGAGAAGAAAGGGAGGAGTAGAGTTTTTGAGGTGGCCAAATGATCTTAGCACTTCTTTCACATTTTGGCAGCTTTCATGCCCTGATTTTTGCAGACAGACCTCTCAGCCCAATCTAAGGTTTCTGAGTGCAAAATATGGAAGGATCTTCTGGCAAGAATCATAGCAAAATTGACGTCTTAGTTACAAAGGAATTACGCATCAGGTCTTGGCTCTGGAAATTTCACAGCACCTCTCTTACAACAGTAATTCTATGAGATGCTAGAATATTGGATAGTGGCATAAAAACAACCTAAAGCAGATTTCTGTATTTAAAAGGTGAGAAAATGTTAAGACTGAAGGCATATTTTGGTATATTCTGTATTGAAAGTTATTAAAATGATATTCAGGGTATATAAATCAAAAAGGATTGTCAAAAAATAGCTCTCCAGATGGTCTTGTTAGGTCCTGCAGATTTCATGTCCTGAGTGCCAGCTGCTGGGGGGACTGGCATGGGTGGATTGGTGCCACCAACTGAAGTCAGAGTAGGGGCATAGGGGACTTTGGCCTGCAGTGCCAGCAACTGGAAAGAATGGGTGATTTCAGTGCCAGCTACTGGAGTGTGTGAAGGTCTCTGCTGCCAGCTACTGGGGTGGGAATGGTGTATGTCCTGAAAACCAGCTACTGGGGGAACTGGTCCGACTGACGCAAGTGAGGGGCTCAATGCCAGTGTCTGGAGCAGAACAGGGTGTGCC
>NW_020799095.1:120804022-120982552 GCF_003259725.1 Athene cunicularia
AACCTTTTCTTTCCTGTAAAAATAAATGGTTACTTCACAAAGTCTTTTTTTTTTTTTTTTTTTTTTTTTCCTGATAGTGGACTGACTGGAAGCTGAAATGATCTGTGCAATTTAGAGCAACCTTAGCACAGAAGAGTCCTAAACTGACCAGGGGACAAGCACTTTCCAGGCTGTTGCTCCAAAGGCATTCGACACCATTGTTAGGAAAATTTTTAAATTGTCAATATACATTTTCCAGACCTTAATAGCGTCTCATTACTTATAGTTAAACCACAGAAGCACTGTCATTATACTGTTGGTGTGATACTCCTTCCTCATTGGTGTTTGCTCCCTTCAAATATTTGTAGATTGCTATTTTTCCCTTTTAGTCATCATGACAGCTGGGCAAATACCTCAGAAAATTTTTGCAAATATTTGTGAAGTTCTAAAATGAAGCTGCAGATTCTACTTTTGTAAACCACGGTGAACTTCACTGTCTTCTTCGTTTAAGAGAAAATAACTGCTTTTTCAATAACACTTTCTTCCATATATGTTAGTTATCAGTATTTTCTCCAGTCCTGTGTGTAATATTAACACATTACTGTGCTTGCTTTTTTTCCATAGAGCCTTAACTTTCTGTATAATCTTTATTTCCTGCCTTTTCTGAGGCTTTTGTAACGTTGGACTTCTGAGAATCTTTCAATGTATACAAATGCCCCCCTTGAATCAATTGGCAAGGCTGTTATGCGCCATTTATAGATGGTTTTAGCCCTTCAGATAACTAGCCAGTGCATGCCTAAAAGCAACATATACAGTTGTAACATTTCTTTTTGGAGCTGCGCATTTCTGTATGCAGTAGTGTTTCTTTCCTATAAAGAAATCATGAAGTCATGGCACATTGAGTGTGATTACCTGAAACCTGCTAAGCAGTTTTTATTTCTGCACTTATCAGTTATATTTTGTGATATGATTAACTTGACTGCAAAGTAGTACTTGATTATAAATTTTTACTGTTCAGAATGGGATGTTAAATTATATAAAGAGGTTCCAGGCTTTTTTTTTTTTCTTTTTTCTTTTTTTTTTTTTTTAATTGTTAAATATTTGGTTTGCATGCCTACATGGGATGAATACTAAGCTCCAGGTGAGATGATTTAATGCAATTCACAAACTAGTGACAAGGCTCTGAATGCCAAGAAATGTTCTGTATTTTATATTAAATAAAAATAAATAAATAAAGTCTCTGTGTGTGTGTCTGTGTGTACATAAAGTGGGGGTAGTGCAGCATGCCTCCAGCTCTATTGTATTATGTTTAGTTTATTTGCTTTGTGAGGACTCAGCATCCCCATCATTTTTTGTATTTTCTTGATTCTAGAACACTACCTATTTCCACCCTAAAGCAAAATCTAGCTACAGTCCAATAGTTTCAGCTCTGAAATGTATTGTGTCATGCTCAGCAGTGAGGATCACATCAAGTGCCACTCTCCACAGTGAAGAGAGCAGTAAAACACAGAGCTCCTGGGGCTTATCTTTTTCTCCCCAAAAATATTGAATTTCTATCTGTGGCCCACAGCCCTTGCTTTCAAATCCTACTGATGCCTCTGGCAGGAAGATCTGGTAGGAGGAATATTCTCTAAGCAGAGGCTTAGCACAAAACGTGTTCCTCTTTGGCAGGCCGCCATCATTTCTAGGGGGTGAGGAGAATTAAAGGTTCCTAAACTGTTCTTCTTAAAAGTTGAAGGATTGTCTGGCTCAGTCAAATTGACAACAGAACACATTTTATATTTTTTTTTTTACCATAAGAAGATCAATGTCCTGGAAAATATTTGCAGTCCTTATACTACTAATGACATTGTATTGCTGTTAGGCCATTGTATCAGCATTGTTTTGTCATAAATGATGGAATGATAGTAGCGAGATATAGATTTCTAGCTTTCACAACTTGCCACTTGATATTATGTTAATTGCTTTAGATGAAGTATTTATGTGTAATGTTTAGATTACAGTGTTGTGAAATATTTTTGAAAGTAAAATGTGCTTGTATTTCTGACTGTTTAGACACACTCTCATTTTATCATTTTAACCCACTCTCTGTTCCCTCAGGAATACTCTACAAAACAAGTTATTGATGAAATCTTTTACCCAGACACTAGTGGTATGTGCAATGACTAAGATACTTCCCCAAGCCACCTCCGCTTCTGCTGGCAACCAGAAGAAGTGGTGCTTGTGCTCAGCTGATTTCTAGTAGCTAGGACAACAATTTGAACCTGTTCAGCTTTAATGAGTACTTAGAACAGTTCTGTCAGCACTCTGTACGGGGTTCTGTACTGCTGTTAGGCCAGGAAATCTGGGCCTTTTCACCTCACCTGGTTGCAAAGTCAAATTTCACTCCACTGCATTTATATACACGTGGCATCAGTATTTAAAATTTATTTTAAAATAGTTTGTTGGATCGTATCTCACTTTTTATTAATACAGTTATTATTTAAAATAAATAGGGAAGGGCAAAATAAAATTATTACCAAAAGTGAAGTTTCCTTTTTAGACAAATGATACTTTATGACACTTTAATTTCAAATGTTGTGTGTCACCCAGTGATTCATACTGTTTCATTTGACATTTTATTTGGTTTTATTATTTAAATAGTTTCATAAGACTGACACCATATTACAATGCACATCTCTGATGAAGGTCTCTGAGTGCAAAGAGTCTAACGTTGATACTTTCAGGTCAAAAGTATTTTTTTTTTTCCCTTCTTTAGGTACAATCCCAGTAAGTGACAACCATCTTCAGAGCAAAAGCACAGGGGGCAGGAAGTTCTCTAATGCCCACATGACTACATCTCATCCAAAAGTGTCCTTCATTAATGTGTCACCGAATAGTGGCATGGTTGATAGTAACGGGTCTTCTAAAATTTTATCTAAATATTTTTTTAATTCTATTTTGAAAGACACATGTATCTGGGTACATTCTTTTTCAGCTTTTTCCCATCCAGATTTGGTCCTCTATAAAGTCAAAACCCAACTGTCTTGATGGAATGGGTTAATTAACAGGGATCTGTAACAATTGGGTAATCTCAACTGTCCAGAAAGTTGGCTTCTCCGGAGTTTCCTACCACAAGTCTGGTTAGTATTTACTATGTGGGGAGGTACGTATGTATGGGGGGGTGGGGGGTGGAGGGGGCAGGGGGAAGACAGTCTTTGCGAATCACCAACACCTGCTTAACCCTTCAGCAGATGTGGAGCAAACTGCTGACCCTGCCAGGTACTTCAGGCAAATGCTATGCCTTTAAGTGCTGGAGTAAGGAGTGGGTGCTCAGAGTCATGGCAAAATAACATCTTTTTGGGACTGTCTGTACTTTCTGGTTTGGGGTTTGATTATTTGTGTTTTTTTTTTCCATAGATGGGGGAAGGGTTGCAATCATAAAACCCATGTGGCTTTGAATACTGACATTGAGAATCCATCACCTTTTCTCATGTTAAGCAATGTCTCACTTTGAAAACAGCCCCACAGAAATTGTTGTAGAATAAGTTTCTAATCAAAGGGAGCAAGGATTTTAGAAATCAACTGGGAATGACAGAAAATTAAATAATCTGCTCAAATTTATGAGTGTATATGATAAGTCATCATGCTCCCTCTCTGGATTTGAGATCTGATCTGAGTATCATAGCACTGAAACCTGTTTCTGTTTTGTTTTATTTTGAACATATTTTATGTACTCTGTCTTTTGTCTATGTGAATTGAATTTTTTCTCGGATCTTCTTTCAGCAAGAGGGTATTTTTACAGGAGAAGACTTTTCTCTGCAGTCAGTTGTTTCCATATAGATTGCTATAATTTTGGGTTATTTTTATTCATGTTAATGATTACGTTGTTCCACAGAGTTTGCAGTTCTGTGTTCTTAAGCTCAATGAAGCCTAAAATAAAATAAAATAAAAATAATCTGTTGTAGCATTGATGCTATTCCTGGTTTTGTTTAAAAGTTAAAGGGATTTACATCGAAAAGGGAAGGAAGGGTATGTCATAACTTCTGTGCTAAGTGAAAGGTTTTGTTTGTATAAATCACATACTGGATTCATCATGCTCAAGACAAATGATAAACATTACAATTCACCATTCCCATAAAAATTAGGAATCTGCATCAATAACACTAATTCTACAGTGTATTTGGTTACTTTTATTTTTCCTTCCTCTTTCTCTGACAATGTTATGGAGCAGGACTCATGGCATTATTAGTTGCCATTGATGCTTTCCCACCCTAGGATTGCTGCCTAACTTGAGTATCTTCCTCTGGAAAACCTTGGCCTTTCATTCCTGAGGTCCACTACTTTTATTCCTTTTCTGCTTTTTCTGTTTTCATTTCCTGATGATGTTGTCATCGTCAGTGGAGTTATGATGATCAAGTTTGGTACTATTTATAGATTCTGGGCTTGTAGCCAGCTATTTTCATGCCTCCAGTGCTATTTAAATCTATTGTTCATTTTCAATTGCAGAGCAGCTTCCTCTCATTTTGCACCTAGAGCTGTGAGGTTTCTGAATCTAGCAACAACAAAATGGTGTTTTCAGTCTCTGTTTAACAAGCCCAGAAAATAGAAGGAGTGGAAGTTTTGCTTCCTTTGTTTTTGTTGTGGTTTACATGCTATCACTTAATATTAGTTATTAAAGTGGAGCTTGTGCTTCCATTGAAGATAGAATATGGCATTTTAAAAGTGTGATTCAAAGGGGGTTCATTTAGAAGATCA
This sequence comes from Athene cunicularia, assembly GCF_003259725.1. NCBI lineage: Eukaryota > Metazoa > Chordata > Aves > Strigiformes > Strigidae > Athene > Athene cunicularia. The sequence goes on from NW_020799095.1 coordinate 120,808,739, forward strand.
TTCTTCTTTTATGTGATAAACTGCTATGAACATTTGTAATAACAATGTACTGTTTAAAAACTCTTGACAAATAGGGATAAATATTCAGCATGCTACATGGACAAGTGCTTCTGAGATTGCTGTATTGTTAATACAAAGAGAATACTTATTTTTTTGTGCACTATACTGAAATACATCCCATTAGATTAAGGGTATGGCTCCTGTTCTTATTCCCACAGGATCTTAGAGTTCTCCTTTTGTGTATCCTCACTATTTATCTGATTATGGCTCTCTAAAATAGAAAAAAAAATAGAACGTTTCACAGTATCTTCTCCTTAAATTAAGTCCTTCAGAATACAATGAAGATATCTTGCAAGGCTATTGCTGATATAATAAAGCTGTTTAGTTACCTTGAACTGGTGCACCAACACTTTAAATCTTATGTCAGATACAAGAAAGTTTAATGTTATATTTGTGACTTAAACTGATAATAAAAAAAGATATTTGAAATTTAGAGTGATGCACTGCCTTAAAGTTACTCTGTTGTGAATGCATGATATGTTCTTAGGCACAGAAGCATGAGTAGAGACAAAAGCATATCATATTGCTGGCAAGTTCCTTCCACAGCCTTCTGAAGCTTAGCCTTTGTTTATGCAGGTGTAATTTGTGTTTCTGGCTTTGCAACTGCAAGTGAAAGATAATCTCAGGCCTTGCATCACAACTTCCCTGAATTTCAAGTACAGTTAGGTAGCTGCAGAGGTAAATAATATAATGCTTAAGACAAGCTAAAGTTTTTCCATCCCCCATTGACACTGCTGTTTATTTACCAGAAGAGAGTAAGATTGCCATTTTTAGAATGTGACATCTTTGTCACAAACTTAATGCCATTCCCAAGTGCTAACTGTAATTCCTTATTACTCCAGGAGAGGATGTTTAGTCAAAAATTACACAGCTTGTTGATTTTATAGTTAACAGTCAATATGATAATTTACATAAACTACTGCTATATATAAATTTTTAGTTATTTGTCTAATTTCTAAAGGATTGACAAAGTTATTCGGACTTTAATAAAAAGGAATTATGTCATTCTGTAAATGTTGTCCCTTCTTTAGATCTGAAGTAAAGCACAGACCACTGTGAGAAAATCTAAGTCTTCCCTTTTCTTTAGAAAGTAATTGAAATGAAGGCTACTCCCAGCGTAAGGTATTTTACAAGTTAGGAAACAGCGTGAAAATGTTTCCCAGCCGTCTCTGAGGAAGCTGAGATGGAATGGAGGGTAGACATTTACAATTAACATAAAAAGAGAGGAAGATCATGTGGAGAGAAGAAGGAGAAACGAAAATGGAACAAGAGAATTCGCCAAAGTTTTGTGCTGGTGGCTGAAGAAGGATGAAGCACTAAATGTTTAAACTACCTTGACTTCAGTGCATGAGTTCATGGTTTTACTCTCCTAGGAACTCCCTGTCTTGAGAGTTTTGAGTACAGGTCTTACCCACATAGATTAGTGTTAAGGTGAAACATAGGTATTGATACAATGTAATCAAGGAAAAGTATATGGGGTACACTCCGTCAGCATGGAAATACATCTGAATTTTGTAGGAACGAGAAGCTGGTTGCCTCTCACAATGGGAACCTGTTTCACTGACTGCTTCTATCTTGTTTCTCTGAAAGGCAAGAGGCAAAAAAGACACAGACATGTGAGACAAGTTTCAGAAATTGTCATAAACCACCTGGAGATATTTTTTTTTTCAGCTAATAGACTTATTCTGGGCGTGCAGGAAATGATTATCACATGCCTTCAGAAAACTGCAGCCTTCTCAATACCTAAATCTATTTGGGATTAACAGATGAGGTGTCTGGGGACTATGTCCCCTTATGACTCAGGTTTATTAGGCGTGGCCTAATGCTTTACCCAGACTTCAGCATAAAACAAAAGAATCACAGCTGTTGTCATTCAAAAGCATTTGATGGAGTACAACACCTCACATAAGTAACCAATAATCAGGTTTCCGTACAAGAAGTGGGTGACATAGGTTCTAGGTCCTCTTCAGTTTGAGAAGACATAAACTGTCATCTCTTACTTTCTTAAAGTGACACCATAATAACAAAATAACCTTGAATAGGTCTGGTTTACTGTCATTTATTTGAAAATAAGTTACTTCTAAATAAAAGAAAATTAATGTGGGACTCCTTGGTCCTGGAAGGACAAACTCCAGAGGAAGTGCTGTTGCTCCTGCAGTTAATACGATACTGTTCTTTGGGAGATCCCATACTTCCTAGGACTGTTTATGTGTTTTCCATTAAACAGCTGTCAGAAACAATATATTGTTGTCACCTTCACATTTCCCTCCACCTGTGTTTCAAAAGAAAAAGCCAATCAAACATTCATGAAGGGAAAATGTGAACAGTGACGCCTAGTAGAAGGCTTAGGGTTAGGCATCTGTCCAGAAGGGTGAATTGGTGTTTCAGATTCAGCTCTCCTCAATGTTCTCTATCATTTAACATGGGCTTGCTCTGGTTGCTTTGAATCCTGATCTTAATTCAGTGCATAATTCTCTCTGAAGACTATAGAGAGATTTTCAGGTGGCTATAACTGGGGACCAGATTCCTAAAAATGTATACATTTATAAAGCAAACAGTACTTACATACAGGGTATCTGCACAAATCAAAGGTTGAAACCAATATTGTTTCTGTAAGTACACACCTTATAGCTTAGTGTTTCAGTCAGGTGATACTCGAAACACAATTATTTTGAGTTCCATAAAACCTACCCAGATAGTTCTGTATTTTAGTTGACAGCCAAAGATGGAGAGTGAGCTGAAGTCTAGGGTCGAACCTACAAATCTGAACTGATAATGGTATTTATGAAGGGAGACTATCTTTTATTATTGAGAATGGGGATTTGGGGAGACTAGTGGATTCTGTTTCAGACTTGACCACAAAGTCACTGTGACTTTCTTTATGTTACTTTGGGTTTGTATGCTGTAGAAAAGAAAATCTTAAAAGAGCCCTAGCCCTAGATAAATTTAATACAGAGATCCACTTTTTATCCCTTAACTCTCATGCTTGGGAGAAAAATGTCTATAAGACTCCGCAGTACTTTTACACTATAGTTCCCACTGGTTCCAGCAGTAGTTCATCAAAACTGCTGAAACTCCCAGCAAAGGGGGTATCTTTGCAATTTCCTTAAACAGACCTAGAACTGTCTGGCTTTGTCTCTGTATACACAAATATAAAATAGATATAAACTGCTTGCTTCATTAATATGGTGCATCTTTTGAACCATAATTAATTAGTCTTGGAAAGGATGTTTGCAATGCTCAGATGGAAAGAGAAATGTGTTGTTATTATTATGAATAATTAATTTTCAATGGTTGTGTGGGATTTCATGACACTAGAGTCTCATTGATTTTTATGGAAGTCACATACTAAGCCCACTCACTATAGTGTTTGAGGATTATAAAAAGAGATCAAAGAATCTCCACACCAGGTGTAGTAAATCCTATGTCCTGTCCTGAATAAGTGGGGGCAAAAGTGAAATGCCCGTTTAAAACAGCCAGGTCATACTTGTCTGGTAAGCTGTTGAAGCAATCTGTGTTACCCTAGTAAAAAGCTGGACCAATCAGAGGATTACAATAAAACTTTGATGGAAGGGGCTATTTTAATAGACATACTAGCAAAATTATTTTCTGGTAAGTTGTAGTAAAGAAATACCTGAAATTGGATTGGTTTGTAATGTCAATAGCATATTGAAGTCTTGACAGGTTTTGAAGTACCATGGCCATATATTTTGTAAATGGCTCCTTATGTTAGAGAAGGCTGATAAGGGAGAGATTGCCTCTCTTCCAAGAGGAGAGTGGAAAATATGATGGACTCAACTGGGTAGGGAGTACAAGTCAGAAGTTTTGATGCGATGAAAAACACTGAGCTGGTGGAAGATGAAGTCTTGAGGAGCTATCATCCAGCTGCCAGGCAAAGGTATGTTCTGAAGGAGGAGAAGTGAAACAGGACATAGGACATGCTCACAGCATGTCCAGCACTTGTGGAAGGCACTGGAAATAATGTGAGATGCCCTGTGACTTTACTTACCAACTCCAGTACAGTTGTTGATTTGCCCTTTTGCTCTGGACCAACCATTTCTACCCACCATGATGAGAGGCACAGGCTAGGTTGCTCTCTCACTGATGTCCCTGATCACCTATCCAGCACTTGACTGTTTCAGCTAGAAACAGTACCATGCATTACTTTTTACTCAGCAGCAACCACCTTCTGGCAACACTTTGTCACAACTCATCTTACACTACACTAATCACAAACCTCTGTAATACTGCCATAACTTCCCTCAAGCCTCAGCCTCCATCGGTGACTTTATCTATCAATAATTACTTCCCTACCAGTCCTTCCTCTGCAGCATCTTGTCCATATACAATCCTTAACTTTCATTTTGGACTAATGTGCCAGTGATGTAAATATTATGGAAATGGTACAAATAAACTTTACTGCATTAAAAATCTTTTAAAAGAGAAATTATTTATTTCCTTTTGAACAAACCCTAAGGTAATTTTGGAAACTAAAGTCCAGATCCAATGTCAGCAGAATACAAGTGGAGCTATAGGTAGTGATGTTGCTTTAAGCTGTTTCAGCTTGGGTCACAACAGGGAAAAGCATGCTTTACATTTTACATCCTAAATTCTGAAAACTCAGCTTTACTCCTGCCATGTTACTGGAAAAAAAAAAAAAAAACCAAACCACAACATGTTGTTACTCCATGTGCACCATATAGAGTGATGGGGGTAAAAAATAAAGAAGCATCCTTGATCTTCAGCTTCTGTCCATCTTCAGAATGGAGATAAGCCATTATTTTGCCTTCACTGCTCTTGCTGTTGCTCGTCTTCTCAAAGCTGGATGGGGCCAGAACTACAAACACAAATTGGGAAGGAGATTCCATTTGAGATATATTTCATATGGCTAAATAGAGTAATCTATAGGAAATCCATGGGGAACAACAGTTGTCATATGAATTACAGTAAAAATGTAGGTTAAAGGTTCTGGACAAGATTTGTCTTAATTCTGCTTAAACCTAAAGGGTGCAAGAAACAGAATGCAAATGCTTTACCAGTGTGTGACTGAAGAAGATGGACGGGAAACACTCAAGGTTAGTCTGCCTGTTGTGACCTGAGATAGGGAATGGCATGTGTTGGAGTCATTCCTACTTCTGCCTGCTCAGCCCTGCTGAATACTGTCTGTGAGAAAAATGAAGATTAAGTTGGGGTAAAAACTGTAGCTTTCTATTCATGTTTGCCTAAAATGATGGCACCTGTAATGGCCTGAAGTACAGTAAATGTAAATTACCTTCATAACAGAGGTTAGCTTAATGAACCTTTTTGAAGTATTACATATCTCTGTATTATAAAACTGCCACTCAGTATGTGATCTGACATAGAGCTGGAGACAGTAAAGCAAACCACTTCCATGAATAAATGCTCTGAAATTGGCAGTCTTGCACAGGTGGATTAAACATTTGATACAGCCGGATACACCTGCTGGAAAAATCAGGCTTTCCTGCTGAGTGTTATAGCAACAAGGGGATTGACTAGGTGGACCGGAGCACTTTCTATATTCTTAAATTTCTATATGCTTGTAACATACATCTAGGCAAAATACCACTTAAAATATTAATCCAATAGATATTTAATAGATCTACTCCAGTGCTGAAGGGATAATACAACAAAGAATGTCATTGACAGTACCAATGGTGGGGTTTTTATATTTTCAAGTATACGTCTCTGACATAATTAATTTCTTGCACTGCACCTGTTTATTAAAACATACATAAGGGGATACATTTTAAATATAAATTAGGATATTTTAAACAAAAACTAATTTTTATATCCCTTCCTTGTTATTTAAGTGGTTTATAATTTACAGCTATTGGGACCATTGATGTCTTTCGGGAAGTTGGCCGAAAATCTTTGTTTACTCAAATAAAGTAAAGAATGGTAGTCAAACTTTTTTAAAGACAAACCTTTTCTAATGGATTTCAAATTCATCTTAACCTTTCTTCTCTGCTTTGTGACATTATGCTAAAATATCCCTTTTCCACTTTTCTATTAAAAAAAAAAAAAAAAAAAAAAAAAGAAAAAAAAAAAAGAAGCTATCTTTTAAATTAGTTGTACTAGTGGCTCTGAACTTAAAATTTGGAACGAAGTTTCATGTGTTTGACAAACTTCATATCAATCTACTTGAGTTTTCTATTTAATTTCCTAAACTTCTTGTGATGACACTGTCCTTATTTCCTCATTCTTGAATATATTTTAACTTCAAAGTCGTTTTATATAGAACGCAGACTGCTATAATATCAGGATGACAGTCTTTTCTTCACTTTCCAATCTTGATATGATTTTTGATATTGACTATCTTGAAAAAATTTAGCACAAATCACAATCCAAATTCCACCCTTTGGAGTACATAAAGCAAATAAAATGCTCATTTCACAAGTGTTTTGTCTCATATAAATTAAAAAGTGATTCAAATACCTGAACTCGTAAGTCTTTGAATTTTATGACCTCTGAGTCATCCTAAATACAATTTGATTGCCTTAGGGTACATTGAGTTGTTGTAAAATACAGGTTGCTTTCATGAAGAGAAAGGAATCACAGAAATGTGTGAGAATTTAATTTTAATGCAATTTAAAATGCAACCTATGTTTGTCATTTCTGCTTGTACTAAACAGCACTTTGATTATTACACAGGTAAAATATTCAGTGTTATGTTATGGCTACTGCAAGCATTGATTAAACTCTCCAGTGTTCATGAAAGCTGACAGGGATTCAAAGGAGGAAATGTAAAACTTGAAGGTACAGCAGTATAGTGACATTTCACTCTATAAAGCTGCCAATATTTTAATCCTGCACGTAAATCATTTTCATCAGTTCAATTCCATATCTTAATTTGTGTAGCAAACAAAGTATTGGATTGCATTATGTTTAATAATTAAGAATGTGATATCAATTTCCATATATTTTAAGTTCCTGAACAAGAAATAGAGTTAACATTTTTAGCTTCAATTTGTTTGCTTTACAAAATAGGAATGATTAAGGATTAGGTCTAATTTTCATGCTCTGATCAACCAAACTTTCATTATTTGCTTTTATAGAACCTTTAGTTTCTCTGTTTAAGTGATGTCTTCGTCAATGATCATGTTGTATTCATTTAGAGTGATGATTGATATGGTAATAGATACAGTGTGATTGAAAGCAACCTTTGTCAATAAGAAGGCCAAATATTCAAACAGTGTATTGGTCTGAGTTTGCTCATTATTGGAGATCTTTCATAGTCATATTGACTTGCTGTCCAAATGTTGTTACTTACCTGATGCTTTCATTGTTTAAATGGTATAGACATTGGTATTGAACATGACTTTTCCCAATATTTGTCCTAAAATACACACATGGCTCAATTATCCACTGGAAATGCTCAAGATCTATTTTCAAGGTATTGAAATGGTATTTGGGGAATATAAACTAAAATTTTGTGGCAGAGAAAAACAGGATCCTATACTGGTGATGTTAATGCAATGTGTTCTGTACCGTGACTTTATATTTGTCAATTTTAGAAAATGATAGAAGTTCGCTTTTTCTGAAATGCTTTCTTCACAGCTGCAGAAGTGCAGGGAATCAACCCTCTTGTGAAAAGAACATTCCAGAGTCACAGACAATACTACCATTTCCTGGCATGTAGATTTTGCTATTCAGGAGCTTTTATATTCTTCTTGAAGAAACTCTTCTAGACTCATTCTGGCCATCATCTATTAAACATGACTACAAAGTATGGCCTTGATTTGGATATTAAGGTATTTCAGGAATATCGGAAAGTACAGTCCTCTTCCCTCTTCAGACTCATTGTACTTAGAAAATTGCCAAGACACCAGGCACCACTAAACTCTTGATCAAAATCTTAGGGGTACCATATAAACCAAGTGAGAATTTGTTATGCAAGGGCAGAAAGTCTTCATGAGACTTTGGACTTGGATTATGACATGACTTTTAGTGCACCCCATATAGCAGCAGAGAACTAAGATCCCTGTGGGAGGACACAGAACAGAGATAAATCATGAGTTAGGCACAAGGTGGTTCAGATGTCATGAAACCATGACTCAAAACTTTCTTTTGCTAAACTATTTACAGTGGCTGAAATGGTCTTCAATAATCTCATTTTTCCCCCTCTAATATACTCCCCAAAGTGTCTAGTTCCATTGCAGAGCTTTCCAGGTCCCTTCTGACTTTTGAAAACACACTCAAAAATGAGATGACAACATAAAAGAATTAACCTTTGATATATGAAATATAATATTTTATCCTGTGATTATATTTTCCCTAAATAAAGACCCTTGTCTGGAAATTTCATTCATAATTTAAAATTCATGAACTACCACAAGTTATTGTGAGCAGTACTGAATCAAGCTTTGCTTACATAGTTTTGAATTAAATATGTAGTAAACATTTACCATTTTCTGAAGTGTCCTGTGATAGTTCCTTCAGAAAAATGTAGTGAAAGACTAGTTTGTAAGATTTGCAAGCTAAGGATACTGACACAGCACTACACTTTAAAAGTTACTTTGAAAGACTTCCTTAAAGATTAATTTTTCCTTCCAAGTCCTGAGTAGGTATCTATACTAGCCATGATATTGTCTGTATTTGTTTATTGCTATTTGATTAGAACTGTTTTCCTTTTAAATCAGAGTAACAACTCAACTTAAAAGAGTAACAACTCAAAGTACCATCAAGACTTGTCTAACGTTTGTCAGTACCGTCTTCCCTGCTCTATTTGTTTGCTTTTGTATCTCTGTATAGTAATCTCTGTATTGTATCACTGTATACTCTGTATAGTATCCCAGACTTGTAGCATTAAACATCATCATACTACAGCTACATTAGAAAACTGCCAATAATATTCATGCAACTATCCCTTGAGCAATTATACCTTTCTGTATTAAGATTTGACAATGGATGGTGGAGAATATTTTGGAAAAGGGTCTTCCTCTTGTGTGTCATAATGTTCTCCCTAGTCCCTGGAAATACATGCAGGTCTGGTAAATGCCCAAGGTAAAGTTTCTTTCATTTATTCATTTCTGAACTGAGCAACCTCTTCAAATTGAATGTAGACTCTAGAAGGAAATATATATATATATATATATATATATATATATATACTTGTTAGGCTGAATACAAAGAAATATCATTTATTTCAGAGTTCAGAGATGTGTTGAGCAATGCCACTTCCAAATTTTTATTATTTTTTTAAAGGTAAATAATATAAAATGCTATGTTTATTTCTTTGGACTTTTACTTCACTTTTGGTAATGTTCCCTTAATTAAAAATAAATAAGAAAATTCAGACCTGCGGATATTTATTAAATATCTCAGGAGAGAAGCCCTCCAGCTTCCTACAGCATTTAATTTATAGGAATTGAATGCTGTGCTGTACTCAGCATATTTATTAAAGAAAAATATACTTCCTTCCAGAAAAGAACAGTGAGTTTAGTTATTTGAAGAGGTTTTGCGCTCCCTTCCTTATAATACTAATGAGGAAACATTTCTGTTTAAATAGCAAACCAAAGTAAACAAATAATCACTGTCACTGCATTACTGTCCGCAGATCTCTTGCCTTGCCAGTTTATATTACACTGAAGAGGAGCATTTGTGCTGCCCACATTTAACATCAGTTACGCAAACTCAATTTTTCCCACATTTAAAAAGAGAAACTGTATGAGATTTAAAATGTCCACTACCAGTGAGTGATAAAATGGCATAATCGGTATTGTGACTCATCAGCTTTATACGTAATAACTGAAATTGCCCACTGAGCATCCTAGTAATGTTGGCACAAATTGCAGTGTTTACTGCTAAAATCTTCATATTTACAAAAAGCTGTCACTGGACAGCCCCTAAACACCAAGGTATGTCCTGTTTTAAACAAATGAGAAAAACATGACCTCACACGCTCTGATCTGTGAGGGAAAGCTAGAATGAGGGAAAACTTATAGGTGCTGAAATGTAAAAGAGAAAAATCTGAACAGCAGACACTGTTCAGCAATGTGGAAAGGAGCCTGGAGTATGCAATTAGAAACAAAGGAGATGAAAATGTCCCTGTGATAGGCCAGAGATATACTGAAAGTGTTCATTTTTCTTTCTAGAATAATAACAATATTACTTTCGTCTGCCCTTTTGGGAACATCTACACAGTATTGTTGGGCAAATATGATTCCAGGATTCTTCTGCTCTGAGCTGTCAGTCATGAGGCTTTCTAAACTGGAAACTATTCCAATTATTGAGAGTTTTCCCAACAGTTCAAAAAGGAATAGGAAAACAGGAAAATTCAGGTCATAACATCTTTATTCTCCAGTAACATAAGCCAGCAACTGCTTTTTTTTACTTGATAATAGTCACTTTCTATTTTGTAAGTCAGTCTGGAATTCAGAAGGCTTTGAAGTGATTACCACTTATGAGTAACCTCTTCTAGTGTTGAGGGAGGAAAAAACCCAGATCTTGTGGGATTCCCACTGGTCAGAGGCCTTCTGGAAGAAATGGTGTTCCCTTGGCATGGGTTGCACTGTGGGGGAAGTTGACGGGAATTTACTAGGCTTAACCAAAACGAATTTGCACATCTGTTTTATAACTTTACAGCTTACCATAACAACAACAAGAAGAAGAGAGAGGTTATTTAATGAGAATGAATAAAATACTTATGCTGGTAAAATGTGGGCACTCATGAATCAAGGGCAAGAGGTCACTCCAGCTGTGCAATAATTTGCAATGGGTACTGTGAGCAAGAAGGTTTGAGAAAGCTGTTCGGACTGTGAAGGAGTTGTTTGTTTTTGCAAGGAAAACTAAAGATTTTGTCCAAGAAGTTTCCCTTTGGTGGTGAAGTACTGAAGTACTATGTGCTAAGATCCTTTTCAAAAGAGATGAAGCATTGCAGGGACTGCTGAGAAAAGATGGAGGGAGATGGCTGAAGCATCTGTTTTAAAAACTGAAGAGTCAAATCAAATAGTGTAATATTTCTCTATTCAGTTGTGAGCTTATTCCAGACAGTGCTGTGGAATGATAATGTGCATGTAAGGAAATCTGGTATATCTGATCTGATCTACAAAAAGCTGAGATGTTGCATTTATGTTCTTCTTCCTGAGTGCATGTGCAGCACTGGGCACAGTGTAACTTTGATCTATGATAGGGTACTTACAATAATAATATTTTCCATTAATATGTAAACAGATTATTAGAGGAATAAGACAGTTTTTCATTAGCAAGCATTTCAAGTAAGTGGAAACAGCTAATGGAAGAATGTAAATGATGTGAAGAAAAATAGGATATTGTTGGAACAATCCGACCTATGCTGAAGAACAACAAAAAAAAATATAGGGCAGCAGGTGGAGGATTTAATGTATTAGGCAAGTGCGACTGAAAGGGAGTCTTTTCAAAAGAAAGGATTCAGAACTATGTTTTGCATTGTGAATGATGGGTACTGGAGGAGACATTTGTTTAAAATCTGGAATGTAAAGAGCCTAGAGAGAATATGTGTACATACAGCGGAGAATCTAATAACAGGAGAAATTGAGACCTGGTAAGAAATAGCGAGAAAATTCTGGATTTGATGATTTGAGATTTAAGCATAATGATGGAGCTGCAGAAGGACAAAGTCTAGGGATAAAACAAGAAATAAAATATGAAGAACTGAAGGAACTGAAAACTTGTAAACCCATACATAGCTAAATCAATAGAAAGAAAGTTTGAAGGAAAATTAGAGTTTGTGAAAGATGTAGGGATTAGGAGCAAAAGTCATGTATGTTTTCTTTCAAGAAAAGTGGGGGAAACGAAGGATAAAAAGACAGAGAGGGAAAACTGGGACATTCACCAAGTTCCTTTCAGTAGATGGAGACAAAAACTCAAATGATGAATGCTTGGGTTAGTTTAAGGTGCAGAGGAGCAGACAGAATAATATGAGAAAGGGGCAAAGAAGTGAAGGATATAGCTGAAATTAGAGACCATAGTGATAACAGGGTGGAGTGAGGTTAGGGAGGGAAGGCCAAATATGTGAGCATCACAAAATCAGAGAGGATGATAGCTTCTATATCATAAATACGAATGAGTGACAGGCTGTGGAAGAGTGAGGGGTAGTGAAGGAGAACAAGAGGTGATCTGATAGAAAAAGCACAAGAAGTTGAAGATAAATAGAATGAGCTGGTTCTGATTTTTTTCTTTACTTTCCCATTTAAACAAATAAATGCTTTACCAATACAATTTTCTTCATATTTAAACCACTTAACTGAATGTAAATAGTTTTATCTTGCACTCCCATATATCTCTCTAAAGGTTGCCTCTATGTACTATTAGGAAAAAGAAATTTACTCCAAATAAACTGGTAGGAATACCAGTAACCAAAGAGAGATTTTCCCAGCACAGAGAAGGATAACTTGATGTCTGCAGTCTAATTAACTGAAGTTTAACTTTATGTATTCAATGCAAGTGCATAAAAATTAAACATTTTATTGGTGTCTGCCTGTCTCTGATGTTTCCAGCTCCACCTGTATGCTAATACTGTTTGATAATATATTTTCCTGATGGCATGCGACTATAATTTTGAGTGTATCAGATCTGTTGAGTGTTGTCCAAAATATAATGCTGAACACTGATCATAACATGAACTGAATTGCTTTATGTAGATGAGTGCTAAGTAAAGAATCTTGGATTTTTTTTAGTTTGATTTTCTCCCAGAATACTGATACCTTAGATTTTTTTTCACCTTATAGATTGTCACATGACACATACAACATATAAAATTAATCCCAAATTGCTACTTGCTACGAATTAAGCCGAATAAGATCTGCATCTAACTACCCCAAAGCTGTGAGTTGAGCTTTCATGGATGGATGATTTTAATTCGTGTTACTTATTTTCACTACAGTTGCCCCAACTATGGACTTTATTTCAGAAGGGCTTAACATGTGAGTTCAGGCTGTTTTGACATGTTATATAAGTAAGTGTCATGGTGGGGAATCTACCTCAGATGTGAGATCAGTATTTGTGCAAATGGTCACTCCACTGTACAAATAAATACTTGAGTGACATGAATATCCTAAAGGGATTACAGGAGAATAGCAGAGCAAATGTACAGAGGTCCACAAAAACAAAAAAGAATTCTTAGGAAACACTAAATTCCCACATGAAACAAGACTTTTAAGGTGTGATATTGCACTTCGATGCATATGTCTTTAATACATATAACTTGGAGATGATACACTGTTATTAGAGACTTATCATGCCTGATGTGCAATGCAGAGGCGTTTGCTTTGATGAATTAGAATTTGCTGTCATGAATCCAATGGCAGCAATGAGACACATCGCTGCCACTAACATTCAGAAGCTTATAGCTATAATTACCCTATATTAATATATAGACATATACAGGACAGAAGTGAATCTTTATCTACCTCTACCACAAAATTCTTATTTCCTTCAATGTTCTATACTGCCTATGTGTTTCAGAGTTAATCCTGCATATCAAAATAACACTTAGACTTTATAGCTACACTAAGTGTTCGTATCACTAAATGTGTATATTATTCTAGACTTATTTCTGTGAGATTTATGCATGCTGTATGAAAAAACAGACGAAGAGAAAGAGAAGTGAGAATTCCTTCTCTGCTCAGAAATTATATTCACTATTCAAAATATCCGAGAACAGTAGAAACACAAAAGGAAAATAGTAAATTGTAGGAGCTGAATTCTTTGGTATAAGATGCATATTAATTGGAGGGAAAAAGCTGGAAACGTTTTAAAATTGCACATATACAAGTTACATCTGTTCTGGCTATCCCGTGTGTCATTCAGTTTTAAAACAGAGAGATTGGCTCTGTTTATACAATTTTAGAACTGTTAGACTCTTCCTTAGAAATAATGTAAATGCAAGTTGTGAAAAGATTCCAGATATGGCAAGCCACAAGGAGTTGTAAAAATTTCTAAAGCTTTTAAAGTTCTATGTAAAATTTTAGGGAAAGGAAAAAAACTCCTCTTTGTTCATAATTCTAGAAGATTTGAAAAAGTAAATATTATTAAACATGTCTCTTTGTCTTCTCACATAGATGTGCAAATTACTAGGCAAATTATCTAGATCATGGTTGCCTTACTCCTTTTTTGTAGGTTTTAATGATCAGAAGCAGGACAGGATCTGACCCAGTTTGGCCATTCATGAGGATGTTATCCACACCTGGGCAAATTGCATTTGTAACACACAGGTATATGATGTATTCTAAGGACAGCCTGGACACCTTCTTCAAGATGGGGCTTGCCTGTGGTATAGCTTGTAAACTTGCAAGTACTGTCTTTGGTAGAGTCTGGATGTTTACCATGTGTCTAAGCATGTCCAGACAGGCAGCACACAAACCAGGAGACTTTCCAGAAAGTAGAGGGAAAATAAAAGGTGTGAGCACACTATTGCCAAATGCTATAGAGACCAAGCTTTCCGAGCAGTTACAGAAACAGCCTAATCTGCTGCGCGCTTTTTTTGTGGGTTTTGTTGTTTGTTTGTTTTTAATTTGGAATGAGCTGATAATAAAGTAGTGGCTAGATTTCGCTAGATTCACTACAGGTGTTAAAAGTGCAGAAGGATAGAAACTCTTCTACCTAACCTGCCTTACCACAATCTGTTTTGTATAAAACACTTCTGAAAATTATTGCATTTATCAATTCATGAAGGATCTTACCACTTGGTTTCTTTAGTAGTTTGGTTTTAAAAAGTTATCTTTCTGTTTTAATACAAACAGAAAAAAACAAAACAAAACCAAAACACCAAAAACAACCAACAAAAAACCAAACACCTAACTGTGACTTTATGTCTTGGTCTGTTTTTTTGGTGTTCAGGATTTTTAACATTTGGGGTTTTTTTATTGTTGTTCTACTTAATATCAAATGTGTGTCACACTACCTGTGTATCTTGCTTGTGACATACTATACCTGCTTCACTTTTTAATTTGCCTGAGCTTGTCTTATCACCAGAGATGTAGTCTGTTATTGATTAAATAATTCATTTGGCTGTCCCCAAGATGACAGATCTGCTTATTGTCACAAGAAAGTTGATATACTATACTTTGTTTATGAAGGCTGTACAACAGTCGGAAAGTAATGTATAGCTACAACATTTTTATAGATTTTACATATTATGTGCATTTCATTAACCATTGCATCCAGCAAGAAATGTATATTTATTTGATAAAAATTGAAATTGGCACTAAAATAACTCACTTTTATTGGTTGTGCTCAAAGTAAAGAGAAACAGGAAAAACTCACGTGGTAAATTAGCTTATGAACCTTCTAAAATCTCATCAGGTTTCTTAAGCTCTCACATTTAACTCTTTCAACACTGCTTTGGGATTGTACAGAAATTTCCTCCAACCTTTCATTGTGAGCATATGATATATTGCATATAGCCATAGAGACATACACATTTTGCTGCTCTGGGTGAACTTCTCACACATATTTAATGGGTTAAGAAGAGTTTAGTTTGTTAATCCTGTGCTTTAAAATATAATTCTGATCCTACTTTGACACTGTATTGAAGTCAATATATTTTAAATGACAGTTCTAAGAAATACTGTTCTTTCTTCACCCTCCACATCTGTGCTCAGAACCTGGATTAACATATTGATTGAAAAAGTGATCATCTCCATCACTGACTTTTCCAGCTACAGATCTCCAGCCAAGGCCCACTTTTAGTCTCCACCTGTGGAATCCACACTGTTCATGGATAGTTTCAGAAACCAGCTCCATGCGGAATTTGAAGATCTGGATACAAGGGGCAATGAGAAGGGACACACCAGACTCAGAGGTGTGCTTAGCACCCGACTGCCACCCTGCTGAAAATGCCATATGCAGCAGAGACATTTGCAAGTAATTATAGTAAAAGAATAGTAGGACTAGTGAATTTTTTATATTTGAAAATTGTTCTTTCCTGCATTTGGGCCTGATGCACTTCATCTCAAAGTATAAAAGCTTTGATTTCAATTTAATAAATCCATAGAAACAAAAAAGGAGTATTGTAGGGATTGTTCAAAGCCCCTAAATTTTTCCTAATTCTCAGGGTATTTCCTTTTTTATTTAAATATATTTTACAGAAGTTGAGTATTTTCTTTTTAGCAAAATTTAGCTGAAGAAATTAACAAATATGTTAACTATCAAAACTGTGTGAGTTAATATCCAAGTACAATGTGATAGATAGGTACAGGAATTTATAGCAATACTAAATGATCAGCAAAAAATGTGCTTGGACTGATCAGCAAAATATGAATACTGAAAGTTAAGAAGTTCAGAAAGACATTATTTCACTTTCTAGGCAAAAACATTACTTTTATTTTATTTATGTATTAGTTTAACGGAAAAATATTTTTGATGTACCAGAAATTTGCTCTGTGATGTTCAGTGTTCTATTACGATTCCCCAAACCATGTGAATTGCTTTAGTTACTAAAGGAGTTAAATCAGGATATTTTTATTGGTTGTATCACTCAAATAAAAAATGTATACAGTGGATTTATAAAGATACATGCTTATGGATGTCTATGCCTACTTACATACTGCCTATCCAGTGTACCTGTTATGTATATTAACTAAACATGTAAATAAGCAGTTTGAAGCAATAATAACCACCCAAGTTTTTGCATAATCTATCAGTATTTTCTCACAAGATTTTAGTGCTATTTTCCTCACGAAATTTGAACGTTATTGATGCATATCATTCTGTAGAACCCTTCAGTGGATTCAAATTATATGTACAGATTTTCAATTTGTATATTTGTGATTTTTATAAGACTTCATACACTTTGCTTCAGTAGAAACAATGATTCATATGTGAAGAAAAAAAATTTAAAAGATATTTTCATAAAAAGGACACAAATTATTGATAAACACATCTATGTTTGCAGATTGGTTATTTCTCAGAGGTTATTTGGGGTCATAATTGTAAATCTCATTACCTTGCTTGAAGGAGAAGGTCTCTTTCATTATTACGGTGCTGAGGTCCATATCCCTGAAGCTAATTGCAAGGTATTGCTTCAGAGTTCTAATTGTTTGCCATCAAAATAGCTGTGTAAGCTTGATTAACAGTGTTCAGCAACATTCATAATAGTCCAAGCCTGGTCCTGCATAAAATAGAAACCGGGAAAAAAATCAATAAGATTTAATAAGATCAGGAACAATCACTTACAATAGTACATCAATCACACAAAGTAATAGGTGCAGGATTTGATAGGGTCCTGAACTGCCTGAGAGATTCATAACCAGTACTCGTTAATGATTTGTTCATTTGCATTTTATCAATCCAGCTACAGCTGACAAGCAGAAGGAGCAGTAAGGAAATATGTTGCCTTAAACTCATCAGAGTCTGCAATTAAAAAAATAACAGATAACGTAATAGGAAAATCAGGTGTAGCTATAGATGTGGAGTGTGTATGTATATACATGTGTAGATGTACTCTTTTTTTTTTCTGAAAAATTATAATAAATTACCACACCATAGTGGTTATTAGTATTCCCATAATCCCTCAGAAAGTCTGCTTATGTCTGAGGAAAAAGTACAACAAAATATAAATTTTTAAATTCTCCTCGGTGCTTCACAATGTTTCTCTCTCATTGCATTTCACATAGTGTTATGCCATCATAATATTTAATATGAAACATGCATATTGTCTTGTTTTCATACCCTTTTAAATAAATAAAGCCCTGGGCTTTGCCTTGGGCCAAACCCATATCAAACACAAACCCAATAATAATGAGATGGCTTTCTGGTGATTATTATTTAGCATTATATCCTATATCAGCAGGTTTTATGTCTTTCTAAAGTAATTAAGTTTTGTTTACTATGTGAACATTTTTTAAAATTGTCATGAATAAACATCAGATCTCATTTATCCAGACTCTTGCCTGTTTGTAATGCATCAATCTTTTGTTTAAAATAAGAAACCCAGAGCCAAGCCAAACTAAAATGCTACAAAAAACTGTGAGCTGCCTTGTGCGCGGATGAGTTATTTAGACTGATCTTGTGAGACTATCTGCAGAGCATGTTTGTTTGCTGTGCATGTTGGGCCCATTCTGATGAGTGCCTTGTTATAAACCAGATGACATACCTCCCTTTTCCGAGGAGCAGTTTGTTCTGCTAGATATAGCGATTCTAATTTATATCCCAATTAACATGTTTCTTTATAGTATCTTGCTTTTCCATGTCCTTCCACCAGAATTTATTTTTTTTCCCAGACAAAACCTTAAAATACTGTTTTGGGGTCTCTTAAGAGTATCTCTTGTCCCAAAACATGTGTTGTTTACTTGTAGGTTCCACTTTGTGGTTAATTTTAGTCAGCTTCTACATTTTAAAAGGAGAGCAGCAAATTCTAAATCAATATATGCTCCTGTCACATCATCTTATACTATGACAGCATCTAATATGAGTACAAAGACAAGGCTTCCTTAACACATGGTGTTTAAAATAGAGATTGCCACATGGCAGTATGATATGGCAAGAATTGAATTTGGGTTTTCTGTGCTGCATCAGGCCCTTTGGCCTCAGAGACTGTAATGGTGGACCTTTCCAGGTTAGGTGACACTATGATTTTTGAGCTAAAAGGATGACAGAATTTATAGTCTGATGATGTGATTTTATGGTTGCACCAGCACCATATCCCTTGTATGTGTTTCATGGAGAAAGAATTAGCAGGTTGGTGGCTTTGTCAGAAAATTGGCTCAATCTCTAACTGGATTTCAGAAATTATATTCTCTAAACTGCTATTCTGGGACATGTAAAAACTATCAGCTAGTATATTAATCATGGATTAGTCGTAATAACTATTAATTTTATAGTACTTTCAATTTTTTATAACTTTACAAATATATCCTGAACTCGATAATTAAATCCATGAGCTATATTAAAAATCAGAGCAGTAATAAAGGAAAGGGAACAATTTGCAACAATAATTCTTGTGAAGAGGATATTCTTTTTCTGTTGCTGAGCTGGCCATGAATAATTTGTGATTTTTATGAATATGTTTGTTTCAGTAAATGAATGTTTCACGGAGAAAAACTACAGCCTCTGAATTTGGTAGATATTCTTGGATAAAAATATTACTTTGGCTATTAGATGTGTGTGATTTAACAGCTGTGCTATTCATTTCTCTGAATAGGTTTGGTAAAATAGTTCCTTTGTCAGCTGCTGCCCCAGCCTCCCCCATAAGTTGCTGTCCATGAGTCACATTTGCCCTGTAGCATCTTCTAAACTGCTGGAGTCACCAACTAAAAGTATGCCAGGACAGATTTCCATTCAGGTTGAGTCTAGATTGAATAGTCCAGAAAGAGCTAAAATGTGTCCCCTTCATCCATTGCCTCAATGAGGACTGTAACCTGAGAAAACGGAAACAAAAATAACTGTAACCGTCAATTTACCATCAGATGTGAGTTAACACCTTCAGTACAAAGCTATGTTTTTCTTGAATAAGCATGTATTGCTCTTTCAGAAACAAACCTTAATCCTTGACCACCATGCCCATAATGAGTTCTGCAAACCTTTTCAAAGAAAAATAATTTTAGAAGAAAATTTCTTTCAACACCCTGTCTCAGATTCCCCAAATCCATGAGAACAAGGATATGTATTTTTTAATTTCTAATTAGCTGTTTCTTTTCAGATGTACATGTTCATGGTAGCTAACTGTAAGCTTCCTGCAAAATGTAAGACCTCTCTGAGGGACAAATATGTGACTTGTGGAATGGGGATAGAGTCATCATCTGGCTGCAACTGCGGGCTCTGCCTTAGCAGGACTTCTATTTGTGGGAAACCCTGAGCCATGAAGTCGGCCGCAGTACAGTCCAGGCAGCATGTCCCCGGCTCTGTGCCACAGACCAGATAAATCTTGTACTGTCCCAGCCAGGAAGGCTGGACACATAGGATCAGAGCCAGGGAGAAGTGTCTGTAAAAGCCTGGGATGAGAGAAGAGTGACAAGGAACTGAGACATGTTAGGTGTAGGGAACTGCAGAGATCTGTGTCATGCAGACACATCTACCATGTACAGGTATGTCCAGTGACTGGTAACATCAAAATATTAACATTTCTTTTTAATGAGTATATCACTTCTTGGATACTCAAGAGGCAATATTTATCATTTTTCTTTCAAAGAGCCAACTCAGGGGCCAGATCCTCTAGAGAAACTTCTCAACCAGCCCACTCTATAGAAAGCTTGAAAACAGAATAAATAAAAGATACTCAGAATTTCATGAAACTGGGGGAATTAAAGGAAATTTCACAGAACTTATTATAGAGAAGAGCTATCAGAAACCTATGTAAACTGTGTTAAAAGTGAGCATAAAACCAAGTCACTAATTATCTGAGGTGTCTAATAAGAGGTGGCAGCTTGTGTTTACTCAAAATTCTGCAAGATCTACTTTATTTACCCCATGCTTGTGATGACTCATAGAATCTAAAAATACTGTGTTGTAAAGCTTATGTTTTTTGCTCAAAAAAAAAAAACAAACAACAAAACACCAGAGCACAGGCTTCAGAAGCAGTTCTCCTTGTCTCTTTCCAAAGTGTTATATTAAAAAGTGCTTTAATATTGCTACTGCTGAACTTTTACATGTGACATGATCACATTATTCTAGACTTTATGAGTGTCTAAGTGTCTAATGGCACTATACTGTTTCTTTATAGAAAGAAGTGACTACAGAAAACTCCCTCAATATTCTGGGTGAATAAGAAGCAAAATACATGAAACTGGGCATTCTTCCACAGGAGAGAAAAATATGAAAGATCCAATTCTAGGCAACAATTTCTGGTCTGTAAAAATGTGTCACATTAGAACTATTTCCACGCCAAAGGAGAGAGAGAAAAGGAAGGATTTCAGCAGTATGGCATTGATTTGTGTACAACAAAGAAGCTCAAATAGGTATTATGACCTGTGGCTGGCAACTGGTTCATACACTGGGTGTAATACCCATAGACTCGCGAAATGAGGATCAGGGTTTACAATGGCTACAAAGCAAGTATGCAGACGAGGCTGAAAAAAATAAACTCCTGCTTATGAAATTCTAAATGTTATACATGGAATGACATGCATCTTCAAGGTGTAGTTTTGAAATTAAAGTAATGCAAATTCTGAAGAGGACATGCTAGACAACACTGATACTGACCAAAGTCTGAAACCTCTGTCTTTCAATTAATTCCAGCTTGGAAGACTTTATGTTTGACTTCTATGATTTCAAGCTTTTGCCCTAGAATATTTAAAATATACGCTTAATCTTCTTCTTTGTTCTTGTTCTTCTTGTTCTTCTTGTTTTTCATGTTCTTGTTTTTGTTTTTGTTTTTGTTTTTGTTCTTGTTCTTGTTGTTCTTGTTGTTCTTGTTCTTGTTCTTGTTCTTGTTCTTGTTCTTCTTCTTCTTCTTCTTCTTGTTCTTCTTCTTCTTCTTCTTCCTATTCTTCTTCTTCTTCTTTAAACTTGTCACCATGTTGTCATTTTTTGTCATGTATGTTATTCCCAGAAGGATTTGATGTCTGGAGTGATTGCATAAATCAACTCAACTATGTCACTACTTATAAGTTTGCAATGTGTTAACTCTCTTCATAATTTACATAATGTTTAAATAATATGCCTTCTTTTTTCCTTATCCCTACAGTAATGTGATTAGAATCAGTGGAAGCACTGTAATGTTCTTGTAAGGTGTGCTTTCCACCTACGCTTTCTTATTACAAGAAGTATTATTGCTAAAACTAGCAACCTCTGATCAGTTTAGCTGTCAAAAAATTATTTTTTTCTAAGAACAAAAATACTTCATAAAATATATTATTGTTCCTACTTTGTATTCCTGTTAAGGTAAACAAACAACAGAAAATTGTTGTTTTGTCTTATTTATTTCCATGCCTGCATCTAACTGTAAGTAGTAGTGGAATACATCTTCTGATATATTATGCAATTAAATTGATGGATGGCTAATTGAGTCAGTATGGCATACCATATGTGTACTCCTGACCTGAATGTCACTGGTCAGATTAAGGCTTCACACATTTGGTCAAAGAACATATGCTGTTATTGAGAATGTGGCTCTAGATGGGATAAGGATTTTAAACCATGATAAAAATCATCATAACAGGCTTTGCTCTTTGGTTGCTGGAGCCCTGGCTCCTTAGGAGTCCAGCTGTAAAGGACTTTAAAAATAATGAAAGTTATTAATTAAAAGCTTACTGACATCACGGCCATTAACTTTGGCAGGCTCTTTTATTAATTTATTTGATCTCTCTTATTACATGACATATCCTCATCATAGTATTTCTGCCTTTGCACATGAAGCTTTAGATCTTATTGGATTTTAATTTGTATTTAGGCTTGTATTTTTTTTACTCCCAAAACCTGATTTTTTCAAGAAATAGAATCTTTTCCTTATTGGTGGTAATGATACATACGCAAGCAATAAAGTAGCAGAAGGAGGGAAGCTCATACACCTTTAATGACAGTGACATATAGACATCAAAACACATACAGATGCTCACAGAAACATGCATGTGTATACTATTACATCACAATTGTAAATAACAGGTATTTTTAGAAGTGCCTTGCTAACACTTTGTTTTCACAATGATTAGCTCTAGTTTTTGGCAGATTTATTATTTCTGTTTTATCTTGTTTATCTAAATAATATTTAATGATATTCTATTTTTTGTCAGCTATTTTGCATATTTTTCTTCTAAACCAGCTATTATGGGAGCTATTTTAGCTTCACAAATGTTTTAAAGTAAATTATGTTATTTTACAAAATTATTGCAGTAGAACATACATCTGAGCAATAATGCTTTATCTTTGACATTGCTTTGATGACTCATCCATTTTGACAGGTAACTGTCTGCTTTAAAGCTATTTAGTTTGCATCAACACTGAGATAAAACAAGACTTGAACAATATGTACTACAGAAGCAAAAAATATACTGTCATTACATAGTTAGAAAAACAAAGATTTGCAATAGGAAAAGAAAAGGTAAATAGAGAAATATCTTTGATTCAGTCATTGTTTATTGTAGCAAACTTGTGTATCCTTTGTCCATTGACTTAACCTAGAAAAAAAGTAGTTCAGTCTCTGCTGCATAATTTGTTACTGCCACATTGAGGAACATTATGATAATGTACATATAACAAAATTGACAACAATGGAGGACTCCTGTAATTGTGAACTAAATTCAAGGAGGCTGCTCTGAGCATGAGAACTAACAGTGTCTTCATTATGATTAGCTTACCTTTTCAAGTGTTCTGCTAGGAACCTCTATCACATAAATTGAGGCAGGAACTTTATTATCATCACTATAGCAACTGCAGGAAAATTTATTTCAAAACAGTTGGCTACCTGAAAATTTTCTCTTGATGGAAAGAACAGCAGATGATATATACATTTTAATTCATTTTCATTTATTCCTGTTTTGAAGTGTTCCATAAATGAGTGTGAGGCTGCTTTTTTTTTTTTTTTTTTTATTTTTTTTTTTTTTTTTTTTTTTTTTTTAAACAAGATGTCCAGTTTCATCTTAAATTATTTTTCTCATCCAGCTTTTTCTACTTGGAGAAAAAATTGCTAGCGGATTTTGGTCCTATCATTATATGTAAAATTTTAATTATGCTAAGATATGGAATATTGCAAATTGGCCCATTTGATGCACTATTCTCTTCATTACTTAATTTTTGAGCTTAGCTGTTACCTGGTTTTTCTTTCAACTTTGATCTTAAATCACATAATCTCTCAGCAAGAATAGTGAAGTGGGCAATTTTTTAATTATTTTTCCATGGTGTTATTATATTCTGTGCCTAAAGAAAAAGAATAACTACACAGATGAGTTTGTAGAGGATGTGAGTGAACTGTAGATGCACATAGAAATTGAATTCAAATGCAGGGAAGTGTGTCTTTTTTGTCCATAAAAGGACTGATCACATGTTCACAGCTGGAATTTCTATGCAGAACATTTTTCTCCTAAAATTTCACAATGCCCCTATTGTTGCACCTCTGAAATTACAAAACTAGCATCCTACTGAAGACAACAGTAATGCTTCAGAAATTGACATGTCTTTTATTGCAACTATACAAATGAATTTATTTTTTAATTTTTTTTTGCTCAGTGATATTTTGATTTTCTCTAAAGTGAAAAAAAAAAAAAGACAGTGTTTTGAAATATGTGTTTGTTTAAATGAGCAGAGAGAAATGGAGAAATATTTCAGCTGCCTTGAAACCCTTTTGCTCCACAAAACATAAGAAGTGTAAAAATTCTTATTATTTATGCATTGGGGATGGTGTTCCATTATGAAAGTGCTGTGCATCTCAAAGGTACCCCATACAACACATTTCAGTCACTGCTTTAACCAGTGCCCATTTTTTATTGAAAAATACAGGATAAAGTTTCCTGCAATCTGCATTAATGAGATCACATGATAGGGACTTACTTAGCTCTCTTTGACATTTGCATCTTCCTTGTAGCCAAATTTATCTAAACTCTTTCTAATAAAGAAGAGTATTTTGTGCATTGGATTTCAGTGTATTCTCCCTTCTACTGTGAAATGGAAATATGTTCATTTGCTTTCACAGACAAAGGCATTTAAAGAGTTGACAAAGATGAGAATGTAAGATTAAATGGAAAACATTCCATGCAGTTGAATGCTTTGGGTACTTTGCATAAGGCTCAGCTTCATCTGATATGGTTTGGGGAGTCTCACCAAGACATGTACCTCAAGATTCAAGTTGTCTCAATGTCCTTACATAATTCATGGGGAAAGTTTACCCCTCCAGAACATAATCAGAATTGCTCTCTGGAAGAGCTTTTCTTCTTCTACTGACTATTTAGGAGCCTAGATTTATTGCACTTTTTCCTTACTAGCCTCACTTCAGTAAAAACCCATCAGGTCAAAATCTTTTCACTCACAAACATCTCACAGTGGAAATACATATTTTTCAATTGTAATATAGCTTTTGGTTTCATTTTCTCAGAGTTTTTTTTGTTGTTGTTGTTGAGTGGGTTTTGGGGTGGGTGAGTGTTGGGGTTTTTTGTAGTTTGTTTGTTTTAGAGTGAGGTTTTTTGTATCTATAAATCTTGAAGAACATGCAAAATCCCAAGGGAGCAGATCTTAAATGCACTGTTGTTAATGGGAGCTTTGCCACTGACTCCCACAGGGTCAGTATTTCACCCCTGTACACAAATTAAGATTCAATTAACGAATGTCTGTGTCTTGGAAATGTGAATGGGACAAGTCTGGGTAACTATGTGAATGACCAGAGATTAAGTACTTTTTTGGTGCCACTTGGATAATTGATAAAAGAACATCAGATATAATCCATAAAAATACAAGTGACTGCTTTGTGGAAGATAGTGCTAGTGCTTTGAAAATCTATCTCTAGACATTGAATTAGCCATTGTAAAATGTTTTTCATCCATTTTGCAGATTAAAATATTTTTGAAATTGAGATCTCAATTTATTATGGTAAAGTATCTGTACACAATGCATTTGGCCCAACTCCACTATTTTACTGAAGTCCCATCGGCACCAGCCTCGCTCTATGTGGATTCATCATTCTGCTAGCTCTTACATACTTGTAGTGTTAGCACTTCTGCAATGTACAGAAAACTCTATACTTTTCAGGGTCCTGAGTGCACCCACTGTCTGTTCCAACTCTTCATCCTCTCCAAGGCCTTTGGCTGTCTTTTCTCAGGGTCATTTCTGATACTGTGCATCCGTGGGACCTTGGTCAGAGCTGCAGGAGAGACTCTCATTGGGGGCTCCCACCTCCTGTCACCAACTGCTAAGGGCCAGCCAGTAGGAGATAGGAAAACAATGCTCCAACAGGAGTTATTCAAGAATTTATTTGGATCACTTCAGTCTTGGTGTCTGCTTTAATAAACTTGCACCTGGAAAGACTTTCCTATCTAGAACGTCAGGTTTTGGTCGAGACATAAGAGACAGTATGTGTATCATAGTTTAGCCAATAATGTTGATTGTCGTGACCACAGAAGATCTGAGTGAAATCCCTTTTTTGTTGGATACTAAGGGCAAATCCAGTCAAACTCAAGGACTGCATCATTGACCTGGGATACTGGGACCTGGAAAGTGCTTGAACGTCATTTCTCAAATGCAGATAAATGAAAGAAACAGCACACAGCTGGCTATCTGAGGAAAGCTGAATGGTTTGTTCTCAATGATTTGTCCTCAGACTCTCTTTATGAGGAAAAGGGAGAAGTGTTGTGGTGAAGGATGGAAAATTTTAATTTTTTTATTGGAAATTCCAGCTCTTTCCTTTCTGTCCAATGGGGTGTCTTCTTCATATTGTAATGCACTAATAGTACCACCTCAAACAAAAAAAAATTTTTCAATTACAGTCTGAATTTCATGTCTGACCATCAAATGTAAATTTTGTCAAATGAAGTTGCTTTTCAACATTTCTGCTTCTCTGTCATTTTCAAACTCTTGAAATGTTGGAAATGATAACTCATGCATTATACATTAGGTGAAAATTTTATAAATGTTTTTGGTTTTAATTCATATAGGAATCAATCTGATCTCATTTTTCTCATTGAGTATATTTTTATTCCTTGTAAAAAAAAAAAAATAAAATCATTAAAACATTTGAAATAATAGAGGTGGAATGAGAAAGCATATCAAATATGTAGTTTTAATAATAGGTTGCATTGTGAAGTCAGAAAGAATTAAGTAATTGTAGACAGTAAACATTTTAATGCATGTTCTCCTCGTGGCTTGTTAATTCAGTTACTTACATTAGAATAGTTGCATAAGAAAACCATTTTTTGCTAAATCACTTATTATAGAAAGCAGTTTTTTTAAAGTTTATGCATTTAAGATACATATGAATGAACAATATTGTGTTTATATCTAATTTAAGAAACATGTTTCTAAGGAGTTAAGGATGTGTCCAGGACAGAAGGGAAGGGGAGGTATCTCAATTTGTTAAAAAGAAAAAGGGGAAAGGTTCATCTAAGGTCACCTATTCAGTCTATGAGTTTTGGATAGGGAAACATCCCTGAATCAGGAGCTTGACCAGAAGTGGCCCATGGGATTGAGTGAAAGCTCATCAGTCTGTTCACTTGAGAATAGGGAGAAAGAAAGGAATGAGAATTTATAGACAGGCCTTTTTAGTCAAGAATGTTCCTGATGGTAAAATACAGATAAAAAAGATTTCCATTTGAAGTATTAAACATATTTTTACAAATATAGGATAGGATACTTTGTTCAAAACCTTTGTAACTTCCTATGAGCCTAAATTCCATTAACCCTGGAAGTGATTTAGATGCTTTTGAAAACCTAAGTTTCATACCTAAGTAACAATTAATTTTAAAGTATTTAGCAATATCCAGTGTCTAAATGACTTCTAATGAGAAAAAAATCTATGGCTAGGCATGAAGTATCCAGAGCAAAAAGCAACACTTTTAGTTGAACACACAAGTCAGCAAGAGTAAAATTAAATTGTCTTTTGAATATATACATAGCACTTCACGCTTTGAATGACTCAGTTTTCCTCATGGAAATCCCTGCAGAGTTCTGCTGTTTTACCTCTTGAGGCACAATAGGAGAAATTTCCCAAAGAAATAAAGGCCTCAGTATGTTGCTTGAAGTCATTGCCACTTCATCATTCAATTGGAGCTCTCAATGCTACCTCTTCTGACCTTGGCAAAAACACCAACACAGCACAAACACCACCACCAAACAAACAAACAAAAAAAAGCCTCCTACCTTTTAGGGACTTCATGAGTGTAGGAGGAAGTAGAGTTGAGAGAGCATTACTGACACAGTGTCTCTCTAGAACACCCCTCTCCCTCCCCTCTGCTGAAGGCAATTGCTGACTCCTGGGGTGGAGAGTCATCTCCTTTCCCAAGGTGCTGCAGAGAGCCAGCATTCTCCGTACCCTCTTTTGACCCACTAAATATTACATGTATGTGGTGTTTTGGGCAGCTGGAAGGGGATAGAGGACAGCTATGTGTCACCTTCAAGACCTCTTTCTCCTTCATTTGCAGTAAAATGGGGAAATACACACTTAGAAGACACATTTTTACCCTCATTCCTAGTAAGAGATATAGATAATACAAGTAATATGGACCAGCAGTTTTACAGGATTCAGACTCAGGAACAGTTTTTTGCTCTTTACTGTACTTCGGTTTGGCTGATTTTTATGCATTAGTACAGAACAGACTTTTCAATATTCAAATGGATGCCAAGTACAGTAGTATAGTGCATTAACCTTTCCCTTTGAGATATTTTAGTTCAATTGGTGGCAGAGAAAACCACAAACTGTGGCACAACTGTCAGTCTCATAAATGATTTGTGACTGTGTAAATGCAGATGCCACAGCTGTCATGTAATCTGCACACAGGCTAAACTGGGAATGTAACTTAGACCCTTCTGCTCCAAGAACATGGGTCTTTTCCATTTGTACTGTTCCATTAGCTGTTGAAATGGCTTAGAACTAGAACAATTTATCCTCTCCCTTTTGAACTTTAGCAAAACAGGACAGAGCTCTGAACCAGCTTTCATTTACAAACCAAAATTCTCCCAATGTGATTTTCTAAAGCAAACGTTTAAATCCAGTGATATCTAAATAGCTGTCAGTGGTATTATAGAAAGCTGTACAAAACTTTAAAAGTAAAGCTCAGAAACAGATACATTTTCCTGGTTTCAAGTGTCATGGCAAACCACAGATTCATGAACCTGGAATGAGTATAACATCTAATTTATGGGTTTGGGTGGAAACCGCCTAAAAGCTGCAAATGCCTTGGAGCTTTTATAGTAAAAGACCCAAAATTACAATTCTGGTGAAGATTTGCTCTTTGAGGGAGTTAATTTGAACCAAAAAATCACAAAGCAATACTAGTGTAAACTGAAGTCAGCAAGGGATGTGCCAACATTTTGGAATTAAAACAAGGTACAGACCTCTCATGCACCTCCTTTGCAGCATTAAAATTGAAGACAGTCACAAAGCCCACCAGGTATATAGAAGACAAGTTGGCTACTTACTCTTCTCTCTGTTTAAGAGAGATCCAAGGATCAAAAGGAATTTTACAGGCCACAGGAGTCAGAAACACTATCAGTATGAAATAAATTTGCAAATCTCCTATTATTTCCTAATAAAAGGTAGCAATGTTGACTGAACTTCTGAACAACAGATTATTTACTTCTATGTAGATGAAAAGCAACATTTTTCTGAAACTTAATATGGACCTATTCTAAAAGTATTATTGGAAACAATATATTCTCAGCTCCTGCATTTAAACATAACAGTTGTGCTGAATATTATTATGTATTTTCTTTATTTGTTTATATTCAGGGTCAGTTTACAATTCTCTCCACCACCACCCTTCCCACCCCACTCATTTCATTGAACCTATGGGTCTTTAGTCAATCATATAGCAAAGACTAGAAGAGAGACATAGTGTTTAGTTGTTGCTTCCAAAATCTAGACTGCCAGTAACATAATGAACCCTCTGGAGATATGCTCCCATGTGGAGCAGGTTGTGTTTGAGAAGGTTTAAATTAGTTCCTTCCTAGAATACCCTGTGATGAAGGCACCGCTACCAACAGCTTTTCTTGTCACTAGCTCATCAGGGCAATAAACCAATTAGTTGTTGCTATAGTAAGGGTTGTTTCTTATTATTTTAAATTCTTGGTGGGGATACACAGCACTTCACATATTTGCAGAGTCAGTATTTTCAAGTTAATTATGATTGCAAATTAATGTGTTTCTTCACAAAAGCAGTTTTGTTGTTAAAAAGGACTCGTTACGTTGCTGTTTTATGAAGTGTTAGCATAGGAGAAGAGAGCAGAAGGTAGTCTGCTTCTTGAGATATTTCTACAATTCATTTTTTATGAATGCTTCTGAAAAATATTTGCTCCTCAATTCGAAGT
Source organism: Athene cunicularia (assembly GCF_003259725.1). Classification (NCBI taxonomy): domain Eukaryota; kingdom Metazoa; phylum Chordata; class Aves; order Strigiformes; family Strigidae; genus Athene; species Athene cunicularia. Next base: position 120,838,679 of record NW_020799095.1, read on the forward strand.
ATCCACATGCTGCTCCTAAATCACTCTTGACAAGAAATGCCATTTTATGTCAGAACTACAGCTCTCATCCTTCTGGAGATTTAAGATTCCTCCTTTGAAACTTCTGTCTATAGAGGAATCGCCTTACAAATTAAATGTGATTGAGAACTTAGATTTTGGCTGTTAATTTGCATGAATGTCCATGTACTTATGGCTTTGGGAGGAGGCATCAAAACCTTGTTTTGCAAAATTTGATCTAACAGTGTGCCATGTCCCTTGGAAAGAGCTGAACACCAGTATGTTCTAATATGTTCTCAACAAAAATTTGGAAATTTTGACTCTGGGAATGATCTCATACAGAATAAGTAATTAACACACATGTTAATTGCCATAGAATTCTGTAACAGCACCTACCACTGTAGTGTAGTGTTGTGGTTTAACCCCAGGGGCCAGCTCAGATCCAGGAAGCAGCTCTCTCAGTCCCTTCCAGTGGGATGTAAGAGTCAGAAGGGTAAAAGTGAGAAAAATCACAGGTTGAAGTAAAGACAGTTTAATATGTTAAGTAAAAGATGCATGTGCAAGCAAAGCAAAATAAGAAATTAATTTACTGCTTCCCAAATGTTTAGCCATTTCCAGGAAAGCAGGGCTCCATCACATGTAATGGTTACTTAGTAAGACAGACACCATCTCTCCAGATGTTCCTTCCATTCTTATTCTTCCCCACAAATTTTATTGCTGAGCATGACGTCATACAGTTTGGGTTATCCCTTTGGTCAGTTGGGATCAGCTGTATCCCTTCCCAATTTCTTGTGCACCCCCAGCCTACTCACTGAGAAGCAGAAAAGGCGTTGACTCTCTGTAAGCACTGTTCAGCAATGCTTAAATCATTTGAATGCTATCCACACTATTTTGGTCACAAATCCAAAACAGCACAATAAAAGCTACTATGAAGAAAATTAACTCTATTGTAGCCAAACCCAGTAAATATATTTAGGTTCCTAAAAGTGCCATCATCAGCAAATTAGCTGGACATTGCATTTATCTGTTGGGAATTGGACATTAGTCATGTGATTCAGGTAGGACATAATAATCAGAATTATCACTGAGATCTTGCACTAAAATTAAACCCAGGTCACTTCTTAGATGATTTGAGTAGTTAACAAGTAAATAAGAAGTATTTAAGTATATAACAAGGGTCAGAAAAATGATCCAGGAAATTACAGGCCTGTCAGCTTGACTTTGGTGCCCAGGAAGCTGATGGAGCAGCTCATCCTGAGTAACATCACACAACACATGTGGGACAACCAGATGATCAGACCCAGTCAGCATGGGTTTATGAAAGGCAGCTCCTGCTTGACAACCTGATCTCCTTCTACGACAGGGCGACCTGCTTATTGGATGAGGGAAAGGCTGTGGATGTTGTTTACCTTACTTTACTAAGGCCTTTGACACCGTTTCCCACAGCATTCTCCTGGTGAAACTGGCTGCTCATGGCTTGGATGGGCACACGCTTCTCTGGGTAAAAAACTGTCTGGATGGCCGGGCCCAAAGAGTTGTGGTGAACAGAGATAAATCCAGTTGGCAGCCGGTCACAAGTGGTGTCCCCCAGGGCTCGGTTTTGGGGCCACTCCTGTTTAACATCTTTATTGATGATCTAGACGAGGGGATCAAGTGCACCCTCAGTCAGTTTGCAGATGACACCCAGTTGGGTGGGAGTGTTGATGTGCTCGAGGGCAGGGAGGCTCTGCAGAGAGACCTGGACAGGCTGGAGCCATGGGCTGAGCCCAACTGGAGGAGTTTCCATAAGGCCAAATGCCGGGGGCTGCCCTTGGGCCACAACAACCCCCAGCAGCGCTACAGGCTTGGGGAGGAGTGGCTGGAGAGCTGCCAGTCAGAGAGGGACCTGGGGGTGTTGATTGACAGCCGGCTGAACAGGAGCCAGCAGTGTGCCCAGGTGGCCAAGAAGGCCAATGGCATCCTGGCTTGTGTCAGCAATAGCGTGGCCAGCATGGACAGGGAAGGGATCTGACCCCTGGACTCGGCACTGGTGAGGCTGCACCTCGATTCCTGTGTTCAGTTTTGGGCCCCTCACTACAAAAAGGACATTGAATGACTCGAGCGTGTCCAGAGAAGGGCAACGGAGCTGGTGCAGGGTCTGGAGCACAGGTCGTACGGGGAGCGGCTGAGGGAACTGGGGGTGTTTAGTCTGGAGAAGAGGAGGCTGAGGGGAGACCTCATCGCCCTCTACAGCTCCCTGAAAGGAGGGTGCAGAGAGCTGGGGATGAGTCTCTTTAACTAAGTAGTAAGCGTTAGGATAAGAGGTAATGGCCTCAAGTTGCACCAGAGAAGGTTTAGACTAGATATTAGGAGCATTTCTTTACAGAACAGGTTGTTATGCGTTGGAATGGGCTGCCCAGGGAGGTAGTGGAGTCCTCAACCCTGGAGGTGTTTAAGATTTGGGTCAACATAGCGCTGAACGATGTGGTGTAGTTGGGAACAGTCAGTGTTAGGTTAATGGTTGGACTAGGTGATCTTCAAGGTCATTTACAACCTAGATGATTCTTTGATTCTGTGATTCTGTGAAGTATGGCAGCTGTGAAGAGTTTTATTCACCATAGAGAACTTGTTCTGGGTGATGTTTGGGACCTAGGAAAAGTATTTTCATTAGGATAAGGATAAAAGTAAGTTCCTGCTCTGCTGAGGGTTTCCCTCAACCATAATTTCCTTAGGCATGCTCTGGAGTCTTGGAGATAATAGAGTCGACAACATGGGCATGAATATTAGGCTTTTTCTTCCTTTTGTGCCTGTCTCACAAATTAATTCTCAAACAATACCAACACTAAAAGCATACTTCAATTTCACTACCTAGGGAGAAGATCCTGTATACTGGAACCTAAAAAGTTTTTATGCAACACTTTTTCTTGACACACAGCCTCTTAAGGTGCTGCAGCAGCGTCTAAATGGAAGAGTATTTTGCCTATTCCTTGTAAATGAATCAAGAGGACAAGGGAAAATCCTGATTTTTCCTATCCCTCTGTTGTAGCTATTCTTTCATTTTATATGTTTGAATGTTTAGTTCCACTGAGGCTCACAGTTCTTTAGTTCCATAAGAAATTTGATGTTAGGTCCTGTTGGAACTCCTGAATTTCAAAAAATTTTGGAGCACAGTTTTTCTGTTTTTAAAGGCATAACAAAGATACCATTACTGAAGGAACCAGAAAATCTACCAAATTAAACTGGCAGCCAGAAATGACAAAAGCAAATAAAGGGAATAAAATGAAATTTTTTTGTAAGATTTCTAATTACTTTAGTTAGAAAAAATCCCTAACAGGGAATTCCTCTGCAGGAAGTAGTGAAAAGAAGTCAGGGAGACACTGGTGTAGTGGTTCTTCCACTGCTGCCAGAATTGAAGGCTTTGGTTGCTGCTTTGTGTCTAAATCAAAACCATTTTGGTGCTTTTCTGGGATTTCCTTCATAGAACACACTTCTGAGGCTCTAAAGAGTTACTTTCGAGGACAGTTCTACTTCACTCATGAGGCTAAGGAAGCTCAAGAGATTGGGTTTATAGTGTACAAAGTGCTCTTTCCCACTAGGATTAGAGGTGGACACTTGAAGTCTTCAGCCTGGGGAAGTGCCATGATGCAGAAGTAAAGGCTGCAGCAAAATGGGCAGTTTGAAAGCAGACTCAATAGCTAGTTCAAGGATAGAAAAACTCAGCTCCTTGTATCTCTGGACCCACGGTGGAAAGGGTCACTGAAAACTTTTGAAATGTTGCTTAATTTATTTCCAAGAGCAGGAAACACCATTTGTTTTTGCATGTGTGATTGAAAAAGGGAGACCAAAAAGCTCTCCACAGCTTTGGGACAGGGGCCTGAGGCAACTGGAGGTCTGAGGAAAGGCTGTCATGGTTACTCTGGTGACGCTTTTGCACTGATTCTGGGCAGGGACATCAAACCAGCTGCAGAGTCACAGCAAGGTATAAAAGGGGATAGACAGCAGGAAGGAAATGTGTTGTTATGCAAACAGTACCACCTCTTTTGAAGTAGAGAATTAATCCTGAACACATTCAGGACATGAGACCTGAAAGGCAGGCTTAGTGGGAGGTAACCTGCTCAATGCCCTTTTCTTTTGCATGGCTAAAAACAGCTATTGGATCTGCCTCAGTTTATCTGTTCTTTATTTTTTTCCATCTACTTTTTAATAGTATTTTACATTTTATAGTGCCTTTCATCCCCATGATTCCTAAAATGCTGTACAAATTTAACAAACTAATCTGTAAAAGTATATACTGGGATTATACATCCACCACGGCAGTGCAATCAGCACAGCAGTTCTTTAAGAATAAAAATATTGCTGTACATTGGTCGTGACTGGCAGCTGTTCTTGCCTTTATGTAGGTGGTGACATCTTCACAGCTGCTTCTGAAAATGTTCCTTTGCAAAGTACAATATACTGAGTTGTATGTCACTGAGAAATTGTGAATTTGAGGCAAAGTGTGTGAAGAACACACGTCCACGTGTAATTACAGAGAATGGCTAAGGAATTTTCAGCTGCGGCTATGAAGTGTTTTGGTTCTGCAGAAGTATAGGGACTGATAATCTTGGGCCTAATCTTGACCATGTTCAAATTTACACAGCTTTCATAGAATCCCAAAGGAATTCTCATGGAAAAAGCAGCAGTTCACTGAATGAATGACTTCATTCTACTTTTTTGTGGTGTTGCAGATGATAGGAGTATCTCCTATCAGTCCTCTTGAGACGCAGGCTCATAAATACTGAAGAAACTGAATGGTTTGCCTGCCTGTTGAATGGAAATACATAGACATGTCAGCCACAGCAATCAAGTGATCATCAGGAGAAAAAAAATAAATAAATAAAAGGACCCTCTTTCATGGACAACTGGGAGTGGGGAAGCACGTTAAAAAGCACCTTCTCATTCTCTCATATTTCTCTGAAGCTCTAAGCCTCTGCAACCCTGCTCTCAATGTTTCCTTTTGAGGTCACTTCATGGGTGTTTTTGCACAACAAGGTACAAAAATCTCTCTGATCTCTGCATGAAGGAGGGGAGGCTTTAGAAGTGACAGAGGGCAAGAAGCACAGTACACAAACCTTCTATGTTCCTTTGAAAGGACAATGCTGAAACCGGAAAAGATCTACCCTATCTCAGGATCATAGGGTCAGTATATTTTTCCTGCTGCAATTTAACATGCCCACTTTTGAAATTTTGGCCCACATAAGGCATTTAGCTGAATTAATCTACCTTTGGTCACATCATCTCCTGTTTGGGTAACTGATTACAAATGTGGAAGACATGTGGATGTGGTAACACCATTTGGAGGGTACAAGAATCTTGGCAGATCAGCAGCCTATCATTGAGGCTGCTGGCAGCCTGTCTAACATCTATAATTCAAAATTTTGAAGCTCCTATGGTATGGATGTGAAAGGAGATTGCAGCCCTATGAATTTTATGCTTTGCTGTTGTCATATGGGTGGATGATGACACCAAATATTTGGTCTGGAACCGAGTATGCTGCATATTTATGCATTCAGAAACCTGAGCCAGACTAGAATGCTCAAATCATTTATGAATTTTTAGTAGTCTTCCTACTGTAAATGTTTAAAGCTGTAGCTTAGTAATAAGATATTTGATAGTAGTGCTCAAAAAACACCACTTGAGAGTTATTAAAAAACATCTACAGAGCTTAAATGTTTTTAAGGAAAATAAAGTGATGTGGCCATCTTTCTTCCTCCTCTGAATAAACACCACAGAAGCAGCTAAATAGAGATGTAAACCAAATAGCCGAAAAGTCAGTTTGTAGCCTGACTAAAATCAAATGAGATAAAATAGGTTATAATTGTGTTTCAGTACCAAATAAAGTATATTTTGCATTGAGATTTTATGTGTGTGTGTGTGTGTGTGTGTGTGCATATATGTGGATGTGTGTATAATTACATATGCATGTGTGTATATACACACACATATCATTAAAAAAGCAACTGAAAAGGCTTGTAGGAGGCTTATATCATGCCAGCTGTTTTACCCATGGTCATAATCTGCATCATCCTACCATATATTGTTTTAATAAAATAAAAAAAAATGTAATGAAGCCACTAAAATAGCTAATTTGTTATTTGTATAAAGTATTTATAATAATTGATTTTGTGCCACGGATTTGTGTAAACTTGTAATATGAAGGAAACCATCAAGAACACAATATTTATTTTCCTTGTCTAATGTGCCATAGTGTTTCCAAGATTGCAATGCTGCAAATAAGAGTAATGTGTGATGGGGCACATTGAACAGTTCCCCAGAGACCCTGAAAGGACAGCATATGATAACTTTCAGGGCTCCATTTATAACAGCAAGGTTTCCCTTAATGTTTGCATGTTTCTAATATGAACTATGTAAAAATGATAAGAAACCATATGGAGAGAAGTATTTTCTCCTATTGCATTAATTTTAATTGGCTTTTGTTTTTCTTCACAGTTACAGTACTTGCTTTCCTCCAGAAAGATGCATAAATGCTTAACCTAGCATAATTATGCATATACATTCTTATTCCATTAGTAATTTGTGCTTTAATTATATTTATCATTTTGTCCACTGTATATTTGTGTGACTCAGAGTAATTTAAAGTGTTTCATTTTCACAGGTTTCTACTATTTTTCTATAGATAAATTAGGAAAGCTTGGGAAATTGCATACTGAAAATTGAAATGAGGACTATACAATCCATTTTGAGACTTGCCTTTTGGTGTTTACTTCAAAGCATGCTTCTGTGTGTGTGCTTGATTTACATTTAGCAATATCTAAGTGCAAATAGTAATCATACACCAAAGTAAACCAGACTATATGCAATTGCTTCCTCTGTTTCTTCAATTGCAGTTGCAATCCCATAGATTCCAATCTTGACAGGTAGCATAATTAGAAAATTCTCTTTGTCTTATTAAATGTGACTCTTCTCAATAGAATTCACTTCATTGCAGGCAAAGAACAGAAAATATACTTCAAATCTAAAATGGGAAATCAAGGGGGACTGTTTTATTTTTATCTGTCTTTGTGCAAGCGACATTATTATCAAAGGATATTGTAATGCTGAAAATGTACTTTTGGGATTTAAATCACGTATTAGCCTGGAAAGCAAAAAGTGCTGTAGGGCCCATGCAATATATTTTCTCATTAATCTGATTGAAAGATTATCCTTCCTATAGCTATGAAAAGTCTAATACCCATATATCCATCTTTCCTGCTAGTAAAATTCAGCTTTGTGCGTAGTCATTGTCTCTTGTGTCTGAGGTCCTACACTCTTCTTCATTTCTCTGTATAAGCCTATCTGTATTAAAATAAATTCAGAACAGGCCGCCATTTCATGCACACATTTTGATTATTTCATAAGCTGCTGAGGAAAATGGAAGTATCAGCAAGTCATGCAGTTTCTGGTAATGTAATGCTGTCATTACCTCAGTGGTCATGTGAAAAAGTTTAGCTATAATATCTTTGACAAATGTTCAGTGAGTCAAAACAGTGCATTTAAATGAAATGCAGATATGAATGAGCCATTATTACAATCACAACTCCAGCTTAGAAATTATTAAATATGAATATATACACTTTCACAGTAACCTGACATTTGTAATACATAACTAGCTGTGCATTTCTCACCCCCCTCCTCCCGTTTTCCTCCCCATCATCCCCCAGATTGAGAATAGAGGAAGTCATTTTGATCAGAGGCTGCACACAGTAATTGAAGACACTCCTGATGGTTTCATGCAATCAGAGTGGCACATTATTTGTGATGAAAATTAAGTAAAGAAGGAAAGCAGATTTATAGGTTGTCTTGCTTATGGTCAACTGCCTTTACAAAAGATTAGCAATTCTATTCTAACCACCTCAACTGCATATATACTTTTCCACATCGTAGATTTACTGAAATTTTCATATAACCTTAGTCATAACTTGCAGTACCTCATGATTTTAATGAAACTACAGAAGATGTCTTAAACTGAATGATTTCTATTCTGAGCTCTTTGAGTGCTGATAGCATGAACAGTATAGATGGCTCTAGCCATAACTGTCACACAGATAATATTCTTTTATGCCTGAAGACACTAAGATGGTGCTGTAGATAACCAAAAGGAATAAGCTGCCACCATCACTAATCTGCAGCTTTGAAACACTATAGCTTTTGCATGGTTAAGAGAAGGTAAAATCACCTAGAAGTGTAATATAGGAGACATTTTTCAGTGAACACAGAAGAGAGAACTAAAGGTTTTCATATTTTGTAATCTATATCCACTCTGGATCAAATCAGCTATATCCCCCTTTTTGTGTGTTTATGGATAACAATTGAAAATGCAAAAGAAGCTGAAGCCTTTAAATCCTCCTAGGATACTTTACACTAATATAGTGAAATTGAAATATGGGGAATAGTTAGCCTTATTGTTCCCTTCAGAGTTTAACTTTCAAGATGTTTCATATAGACTTTTGGTTGGTTTTATAATACATGTAACAGATTTTGTCCACAATAATATCCATTTTGTGCCAGAGGAGTGTAATTTCTATTGATTATTTTTCAATATGTAAAAGAAAATGGCACTGAAACCTTTTAATAAGAGACTGAACTTTATTTACATTTGTCATAGTTAAGCTCACCAAATCAAGAATGAAGCTATACAGGAGTACAAAGTAATGCAAAACGTAAAACTTTTACTGTCCATTCCAGTTTAAGGTGGAATTTCCTATAAAAAGCCTTGTTTATTCCTATTCTTTAAGAATATTGCTGAAGAAATGTTTTTAGCATTCATGTTACATATAAATATTATTTGTCATTTATAACACCTCACATGTGCTACCATTAAAAATTGATTTTTAATAAATAAAAACAAGAAACCAGTATAATTTTTGCCACCTGGATTTTTTTCACACACAGTTTAGAAATCCCTAATCAAAAATCCTGTTATTGTGAGAATACAGCCTGACATGAAAGTGTCAGGGAAGCAGCAAAGGAAAAATGATGAACTAAACATCAGCAGAGTTGGACCCACTATAAAACACATTTTCTGTGTGTGTTTTTTAGATACTGCAATATGCTTCCCAGAGAAAAGAGGAATTCCACTTGAAGGTCTCAGGCAATATGCACATTTTTTTAACTGAACATGTGAACTATCAATAATAATCTGCTAATTTGTGTTCCAAAATTCAATCATGGTTGGGACAAAAATACAAAGCATGAAGGAAGCTATTAAATGCACAGCAGTATTTGAAATCGAACCATGGTGACTTGTTGTTATGGCATGCTGCCATTATTGGTTCTTGTATATAGTTACATAACGAGCTCTGAAGCCAGATTTTTAAAATGGTGTGTAAAGCAGTTAAGGGACATCCAAATCTGGCTTCACCATCAACTGTCTAAGCTCCATGATAAGTAGTACTCATGATTCTTCCGTGTAAACAACTGTATGCAGTTGAACTAAACCAAAATATGATTACATTTCTTCCCACTGCAAGAGGTATGTTGTATAATAAAGAATTCCAAACTCCTAATTAAAAATAGGATTTTAATCTCTCATTTTGCCATGGATTCAATTAATGCAGATGCCTCCCACAATTCCATTTGTTACTAATTGTCTTTATATTAATTCCAGAATCATTTTAAAGGAGCTGCCCAGCAACAAGACATATTACTCATGTGCATAGCACTGCCATTTACATATAAGAAATGTCATTTTTTGGTTCCAGTAGTTGGTAAAGGGAAAAGATTTTTACTTACTATTGTGTTGCTGATGTTCACATAGCTCACTTAAGTCTCATTGCCAGAGGAGTGGTCACAAATGGTCTAAAAGAAAGATCTGTCTGTAGGTTTATCCTTATAACTATATCTATTTATACAAATCATACAAATATTTTGTCTGGAAAGAAAATACAGCGTCATCTCAGAAATTAATCTTCTTTTGTTTCATTTGTATTCATCACAAAACACCTGATTTTGATTACTGTACATATTCAGTCCTTAAATTAAGGTAGTTAATGAGAGAACATGATACGAGTATCTTGAAGATGTTTATTATATACCAGCACAAAAATGCACCAAAACACAGAAAGGGATCATTATATTTGTCATTAATGTAGCTCAATACAGAGCTTTGCACTGTACCTTCTCTCCCCTTTCCTGGAAAAAGGTAATTTATTCCTTTTTTGAGTATGAATACTGTACAATAGATGAATAGTCTATGCTTGCAAGCTTTCTATGCTTATGTTGCTGAATAAGAAGCATATAGTTCTCTAAGTTCTGGTTTTGTCCTGAAAGATGTTAACAGATGTGCCTCCTCCATTTTCCAAAGGGTTTGAACCAAGCCAGCCACTTTTTTTTTTTTTTTCTTTTTTTTCTTTTTTCCTGGCTATTTCTTGATTGGCTTTGTGTCTGTGCTGCAACCAGACATATTCTGTATCTGGATATGCAATACTTCATGTTTAAAGAGCAAGACAAAATTGCATATTGAAACAGGAGTGCCACAGCAAACTCTATTAGTGCATTTTCTCTGAAAGCACCTACTGATGCAGTTGTCCTAAATAAATCTAATGCATCTGCTTTACACACTGCCATCTGGGTTATTGCAAATAAAGGCAGTAGAAGTGATTAACAGAGAATTTGGATTCATGAGAACTAAAACAAAGTGAGGAAATGTTAGTACAAGAAATACATTGGCAAGCTGGTCTGAGTGCAGTGGTGGCCTACCAAAGTGGTCAGCAGCTGGACAGGATGGGACAACCAGATTGGTCCAGAGACAGCTTACTACCATCCATTTCTGAATGGGAGGCTTTAAAGACATTCTGACTCTTCTCTAAAATAGGTCATCTCTAGCTGTCCCCATCCATCTTAAAATATTCTGTGATGATATTATTTTATGATATGCTTAGGTCAGTCAAGTTGGCTATTCCACTTCAAATTTAGACAAGTGCCCCCCAAACTGGTATTTTCTGCATAATTCAGAGAAGAAGGTGATACACCTAAGCAACACTGATTCTACAGAATAGTGGCCAGGGGTTCCTTAGAATCTATAAAATAAAAATTGAAAAAACTCCTAGTACTCATGCACAAAATTCAGACTTGAAATCTGTGATTAGGTACAAGAGCTAACTGCTTAAGGTATTATATTCATAATTTCACTTTCATGAAGATTCCTAAACTGTCAAATGGTACTTCCCAACTCATTATTACTAGGCTGAAAGGAATGGCATATAACACTGAAAATAACTTTGAAACATTATGAGTGCTATATGGAATTTCTAAATTACTTTCATCATATAATTTTAGCAGAAAACTGGAATTAGTACAGTATGAGTAATATACATATTGGAGAAGCAAGTACTGCATAGAAGACTTTATATCGGTCCTTGCATTTTATCAAGCATTATAGTCTGTTATTCTATGCAGTAGTAAAAAAAATGATAAATAAGTCATATGGTAAATATAATGTTATGAAAAATATGATTGCACAGTGAATCGGTTATATGCCATTTTGCTTTTTTAAAACTTACAATGCTTACACAGTATAGAATATAGATATTACAGCTGATTTTTTTAAAAGGGCAGATTAATTTATGGCCAAAACCAACATCAATTTTATATTGCAAAAATAAGCTTTATCAGATCTTATCCTTCTGGACGTAAACTGATCATTGAAAAGGTCAAGATATAATTTTTATGCACGCACACAAGTTTTTTTCTTCAGATAAAATTTTTGTTGTTGCTGGTCTTTTCTTTGTGTTTTGTGGAAGCTAGAGAAATTTGTCAGTAAAAGTAGTAGACAACTGTATCTGATAAGACTTTAATGAATCTAGAACTTTCTTTATGATTCTGGAACATAGCTTTTTTAATCAAAAAGAATACATGACCATATCATGTTACCAGTCACTGTAACTCTCTAGCAATTTTTTTCTTTATGCGGAGGCTGGTAATGCTTCTAAAAGAAAAATAATGCTATTTTCCCCTCATGCTTTGGGGAAATGAAATATTAGTAAGGGTACTATAAATCAAGTGTTCCAATATCGCAGAAGTATCACATTGAAATAGGTTACCGGTTAGAAACTGAGGACTTCTGTTGTTACTATTGTTTTGATTTCCATTTCCATTCCAGACAGATCTTGATCAGATGCATCTAGACAGATCTTATGATGCAATAGCGTATAAAACATATGAATAAATTTTGCCTTGTTTAGGTGTAAAACCCCGCCTTATTTACTGCAAGAATTGAGAAGAATGGTCAAGCTATGAAAAGAAAAAGTGTATTAAGTATATTAAGGTATTAAGGCCTCTCTGTAGAATTTGATTCACTACAAAATTATTAAGTTGTTCTGAGTAGTTACTTAAAGCAAAAAACCTTTTACAGTTGGTTGCTAATTGAGTTTATCCAATTTGAGAAACTTGCACTCTTATCTTCAGAAGAACTGAGAGCTTTTAGCTGTAATTAATTTTAGTAGGAACTCTATTCTGAACACATGATATTTTAGAAAAATGGTAATGCTAAAAACTCAATCTGTTAGGTACAGCACCCAAATTTAGTGGATTATTTTGATGTTCTCTCTATGCATTTGACATCTTTTGCAAAATGAGGACAGCAGAGTTTCCAGTACATTTCATACATGTAAAGATAAACCCACGTATGTAGAGCATTTCAGTTCTGTGGTGATTAACATAGAAAAGACCATTATAAAATTAATAATTTTATATTCACTGTTGGTTTGGCTTGCGTCAGGTGAGCAGCCAATGGTAGGGGTAAAAAGAGACTTTAGTCTCTGATTCCTTGAACCTGTCTGTCTTATGCAATGAATCAGTCTGGGGTCTGGTGGGAAAAATAAAACTTGATCATAATATTTTTATGGCCATTTGAACTTGCTCTGCCTCTTAGTTCCATGTGAAATATCTGAAAACAGTCATGGTAGGGTCTACTCAAATCTCTGTGGGGAGACTTAGAAAGTCAGAGTAGTTCTACTGCAACAAACTAGTCAAACTAATCAGCACTACAGGAGAAGCCTAAGCTGGATTTCATCCACAGAAAACATCTCTGGAGAATCTAGCAAAATTTCAATTAGGGAAGTAGACAGTGTAACTTTTTCCAGTACATGTTCTGATTAAGGTGTGCAATGAAATCCTATCAAGGTTCAGAACCTGAGAAAATAACATCAAGAAGAATTATGCCTGTCCTTTTGGTTTCATTTATATTTTAAAATGTGTTCGCTGACCAATTGGTTGCACAACAGGAAAATTCATGTAGAATGTAAATTCAAATACATTTAAAGGGCTCAGTCTTCAAACATGCTGAATAGTCTCAACATCTTTTACATCCCGTAGTAACTGAAGGTTCTTAGCACTCTGCAGTACTGGGAAATTAATGAGCAATACTTTGAGAGAATCTGTGGAATTTGAGAAGGACAATGTAGATAGTATGTAGATATTATGGAGCAGTAAAGGTGTGTCATAGGAAAAAAAAAAAAAAAAGATATTTTGTAAACTCTAGTTGAATGAACAGCAACTTGAATTATAATCCCAAGGACCAGTTCAATCAGTTTGTGATTATAATGGAAAATTAATTGTGCATCCAGTAGTGTAACTGAATGTACATAGACACCATTAGAGACTTAAATAGTACAGCATGGCTCGTGATGTTGTCGGAAGTATGATCCATGACAAAAGGAAAAAGTTTGTTTTCAAACCAATAGAGATGTTTTTAGTCTCCCTTACTGTGACAACTTTTGGTAGTAAAATGGTTAATATTTTTAGTCAGATTATGTAAAAATTAAAAATGCTTAAAAGTATCTCCTTGCCTACAAAACACACCCCAAGTTGCTAGACAAATAATACTTTTACAATGTTGATATAGGTATTACAGTCTCCTAACTACAGAATAATCTCTATGTCCCTTCCTTTATTTTCTTTCTTTCTTCTGCAACCATCCTTTCCCTTATTGATTGGTGTGTTGTGGTTGATGTCATAAGCCTAAATTATTTTTCAGGTACTGTGAAAAATTAATGGTAAACTATAAAATACTATAGTATGAAAATAACATAAAATGTGTGTATTTGAGATAGATGTCCTTACAAATATCTATACATAGATGGGAACTTGAGGGAGGTGGGGGGAGGTGGGGTGTGTTTGGGTTGTTTTTTTTACTGGAAAAGCTCCCTGCTTGTGAATTCTTACATGCAACACCTTCAAAGCCAGCCAAAACTTGCTTTGGACAGACAGCTCAATTTGTTAATATAATAAGACATAATTTGCTTTCACCAAACAAAGCCCCTTCAAAGGGCCAATCTTGATCCCTCCTTTTCAGTAAAATGTGGTTCTTTGCCCATTTATGGAACAAGTCATCAGAGAGGGAAGGCACCGCGAGCACCCTGAGATCTGTCAGCTCATCATCACCCGTGCTGGGGTGTCACTTGCATGAGTGAAAGGACCATGCAGTTCTCCCTGCTGTTCCAGTTGGATGATCTGCTGTGACTCCCAACACTGAGAGCTGGACTGAAACTGGTCGGTAGTGGCAGTATCTAGGCAAGACTGGAAGTAGTAAATCAAAAGGAAATAAGAAAATATGCATACTACCTATTTTCAGATCACACCAGTTGTAGGGAATGGTTACAGGGAAATCAAAGAGTGTTCATGCACTTTCTTCTCAAATGGACTGTAATGGACATATAAGAGCATTAGGTCTTTTGTTCCTCTCTTCTGTTCTTCTCTCTTGTGAGAAAAAATACTTTCATGAAGATTTAATTTAACTGTAAGAAAATCTCTGTGAATAAAATCACTAATATATATCTCAAAGGGGACATTTCTGAGACATGAAAACTTTCAGTGGAAGCACGGTTGATTTGATTATAAGTGTACAAAGCTCAGAATTCCCAGTGGTGTGATAATCCTTAAAATTAAAATGCTTCCTAAACAGAACACTATGTACGGGAGCATCTTTCAACACACACTTATATGAAGTCCTTTACAACAAAATTCCTATCAAACAACAAATTCTTATAGGATAAAGGAGATCGGTTGGAATTAAGGTCATAAGCAAGAGACAAGTTCAACAAGCCTATGGTGTTTTTGAGCATGCGATCAATTTTATTCTAGAAATAATATTAAATATTTCCTCTAGAAATGTGCCTATCTCTAGCAAATTATCACTCTTTTCTAAATGATCAATCCGGTACAGAGGTATACTGTATTGAAACATTTTATTAGTAAATACAAAAATTTTAATGTATGAGTAATAGAGTAAAAATCATGTTGGTCCACTGCTCAAAAGTAGTAAACAATCATAGCAGAAAACTTGGAGTAATAATATACAAACAAAAAGAGCAAAGAAGGCTTACTTGAAAGGCCTATTTTCCGACCTTTATCAACTTGTTATTCAAAAAGTTTTCCCTTCCTTTCCCTTCCCTCTCCTTTATTTTTTTCAAAGACAAAGATACTTTTTTGGTTATATTTAGGGTTTTTCAACTCAATATTTACTGCTTTCCTGTCCTCTGGGAATGTTGCTATCTCATGTACAAATAATGGACTTCTCTGTTTTACATAAAGATCACAATTGTGTCCTTTTTCTTTCTTTCACTCCTCCCCTCCCCCAGCACTTTTTTTTTTTTTTTTTTTTTCTCTCTGTCTTTTTAAAATATCTAGAATAGCAAGTAAATGGATCATGTAGGATGTGTCATCTTTAAGAAGATACTATGGTCTACCGATCTTTCTAGCACATAAATGTTGGAAGCAAAAGTTTCAAATCATCCCCTAGTGATATCAAATATATACAGCTTTGTCAGTGTGAAAGAAGTCACCAGAAAAAAACTTTCTCTTTATTAGAGTAAACGTCACATCAATTAATAATTCAGTATTATTTCTTCAGCTACTATTTTCACAATAAACTTCTATGTTTGCCCAGCATTTGAACAAAACCAGATAATGGAATGATGGTTTATCACCTTATTCAGATAATGAAGTGATGTTTGTCTTAAAATATCTGCCTTTTTTTACAGTACACTGTATTTTGATTGTTGATTCTACTGTATAATCAGTAACTACACTTGATAGTATAGCAGATTTTTCAACTTGTTTAATCTCACTGTCTTGATTTCATGGTGAGATTGTGATGAGTGACTCCCATTTACTCTTGAGTTCAGCATTAAGCTAATTGCATAATAAAACACAATCAATGAGGACCCTTAAAAATTGCCACTTTATTTTCTATTGCTATTGTTTTTAAACAGAAATCTTGACAGCCAATTTTGGCTAACACATATAAAGTGATATTCAGAATGGAAAGGAGTTTTGTATATAAGCATGAAAACTGATACATGTTTTATCTCACTTATCACACATCTTATAATATTTTAGAATTTATAGTCCAAGAGGAGATTAACATGCAGTCAGATCTGTAAGTAATTTAATAAAAAAGTAAACAATTGATCATTAGTTCATATTTTAATCTGTTTATTTTACTGGTTGCTCTATTTTCTCATGAGGGTTTTTTTTTTGAGGCTTGTCTGAAAGAATATATGCTATACATTTGAGCCAAACCACAGTAAAATGATTCTGCCTAACTCTGAGAGACCAAATCATTGCTTCTTATATTTTATAATAACATATGACATGTCAATTTAAACAAAATACACAATATTTGCTGACTGGAGTAAGAGGTTGATATTAAAATAATGTGTTGCTGTTAAGACCAGATAATTGAGCATTCTGAAGTGTAGGTACTATCTGCTATAGCAAATGCAATACAAAAAAATGTTTTCTTAACCAAAGATGCTCATACAGATATTTGGTATCTAGAGTTTTACACTTTCTCAGTGTGACTATTTAGCAGAAATCTCTATTTTTTTCTACATTTACTCTACAATAAATTTTAAAATATGGGTATCAGTCTTAAAAAGTTTAGTGGCAGATAGTACTGTAAAGGATTAGTAAGGTCTTTTTTTCTGGGCCGTCGTGTGTGTGTATATGTCTGTGTATGCATGCGCATGCATTTTAAAAAGAAATCTTACTCTCTTGAGTTTGATTATTTCTGAATTTACCCTGGGTGAACTGCCATGTGTTATTCTACTATTAACAACAACAACAACAACAAAAAAATCCATAAAACATCCAAATCCTAAATCACCCATGTTCAAGTGCAAACAAAAATGCCGCCTTCTGTCAGAGCAAATCTTTTACACAATTCTCAAATTTTTACACAAGCTAACTTGCACTCCTCCTTTTTTCCTGTAAAATTCTGACTTCTCTTTCACTCATTCCATATGGACATGTATCTTATTATCCTTAGTATAACCCAAGTATCTCTATACTTGGCTTCTTGCCACTTTGCTTTTCTCCCAAGTACTGGATGGGACGCAACCATCTGTATTTGCTACTTCATGCCATTTTTCTCAATTCCTTCCCTCTAATTTTGCCTACCTTGTCCAGCTGAATACTTGCCCCTGAAACTCTAGATCCCAGGAGGAGCTTCATTCAGGTCTTACTAGAGGTCTATTAAAACTTTTTGTACCCAGACTCCTTGCAGGTTTTCCCCTCGATTATCAGTCCTGCTCCTGACATATCACTCTACATTATTCCCTACAGCAATCAGGTTTTTCCCAGCGTAGTTCCATACTCTGCTGCCCCTAATAGAAATGAGGACTGTTCAAGAGGGAGGAAATGTGGTGGCAACAGCATAGTCACTTTGTTCATTACCCCACTCAGTGCCACCTGCCACCTTTGCACAGAGCCAGAGGACAGGGCTGCTGTGCAAAGGCTCCTATCATTCTGCTATCTGACCAACTGACATGGCAGAAAACATCCCAGTCTGAGCTGCACACCTTATCTCCCTTCTCCACATTCCCACCCTCCCAAAATTGCATTTGTCTCTGCAAATTGTCAACAGTTTATGAAGAATGGATCTTCTAAAGGCCATTGTAACAGAACTCCATCAGCAAGAAGCAGGTTTTGGATGCTCAGCCAAACAAAACTCCAGCCGTTCAGGAGTTCCGTTTAGCTCAGATTATAGGCTCATTCTTCTAACAGTGTATTTGATTCTGACATACTTTTATGTATAATGCAAAGTTGAAAGTGATATACTACATCTTTTTCAATGCATTTTTACTGCAGTGAATCTGTCTTGTATGTAGAGCTGCAAGAAGTAGAGCGTGTTGCTATGCCTTCCTACATACAGTTTTTGTTATATTAATGATATGAGTTGTATGATTCGTAGGGAAAAAAAAGTTTTTATGGATAAGAGAAAGAGTGCTATTTCAGTTTTGGGTACCTGTGAATAAGAATAGACTCAGAAGTATGCATAATTTCCTATTCATGTTGATCAAACTTCTGGAGGAAAACTAAACAAAATAAAACCCAGTAAATTGAAGAAGGATGGGTTTGCCCTTTTGAAAACAAAATATGAAAATCCACTCCAAATGTTTTTATATTTTATGTTTTTGAACAAAATAGGTATTTGGCTTCTCTTTTCAAAGTAAAAATAAATGTCATGAGAGTTTGGGCTGTTTTGTCTTTTGTCTAGAGATCCTCTAAATTTTAATGTTTTGTGCTATACTTATGCTCTGTCACTGAAATTTACCTTATTTTTTGAGGTGTCTACAGTAATTTGCTTTTGAAAAGGTCTGCTCATCTGTTGCCACATCAGCATGTTAACTGTTAATTAAAGCTATGGAATCCTGTATCTGTGTGCAGTGAGCTGTGTCATAGGTCATTGTGAGCAAGCTCACCACTGAAAATGGCAAGGGGAAATCTTGTTGCAAATCTGCCTACAATATCTACTTAACTTTACCACTTCTCTTTTTATTGTGACTGCTTGTCTGCCACACTGAAATTGGATTCTGAAAATTCTTGAAGGGATCTTGAGGTCCTATAAACTTCAGGATAAAGTCATGGATATGCCCGAACATTTTTTGCAGTCCATGTACAAATTCTGCAACCATAAAACTCAAAATAAATTTACACACAACCAAATTTAAACTGTATCAGTTTAATTTTTTACCTCCTCTCCAAATAAGGTGTAAAGCTGTATACAAATGAAATTCAATCCCCAGTCAAAAATTTTGCCATTTTTTGTGGGCACTGGAAACTCAGGAGGCTCCATAACTGAGATACAAGTTTAGTGTACGATTTTCCAGGAGGGAAAAACAAAACTGAGAAGTTTAAAATAGATTTAAATACAATAAATTGTATTTAATTTACAATTTATGCTGACGTTTCCAGACAGGGGGAAATTACTTGTGTTGTAGTTCAGTTTTATCTTGGGATAGTGTGCTCAGAGGTACCTTTTCAAGGTAGATGGTTATCATCACAAGTATTAGCTGAGGGATTAATTTTTAACATTGTCCATAATTTCTTTAAATACTTTTGCTTCCTTACCTAAGTACTGTGGTCAAAATCTTGATTCTTGCAAGTATTAATAGAGAATAATTTTGCCACAAAATGGAATTGAAAGCTATGTAAGTGAGGATAAAGAGAAATGAGAGATTTCTTCATACTAAAAGTATGTATCTTGAAAACCTTGTCCTGTTTCTTTCCCCCTCTTCCCCTCCATCATCAAAGATATGAAAGGCTGAAGCCCACTTATATCAAGCACTGTCTTTCACAATTTCCCAGTGTGATTGCTACACTCATTTGGGATACTTGGCTGATAGATCCCTGGCTTTCATCTTGTGACAATGGAAAGGAGGGCATTCTCAGCGACAGGCCAAAAATATGAAACAAACTTCCTACAAAGCTGATCCCAAACAAGTGGAGCCTCTTTCACATGACTCTCAAGCTCAGTACAAGGCATATCTGTATTAACTGACATTCCCCAATAGCTATGTAGTAATGACACTGAACACAGGATGAATCAACCTCCAGAACATTACAGTAAAGAAACAGCTTCAAAGCAGAGAAAGAAAAGTGGTACCTTCTAGAAGTAATTTTGATGTATCTTTAATCATTTCCATGTGCTGAAATACTCCAATGATTAGTGCCATAGATATACCTATAAATAAATCACAGAATGTTGGAAAACATCTCTGAAACATAAACTGAAGTCATCATATGTAATGCACGAGAAATATTTAATTAGCTGTGCAAGTGAGCTTACATGCAAGTACAGTATGTTAATTTGCAGAATTTGCTTTGAGAAACACAAGCTGTTCCTTAAATGTACAAAAATTAAAGTAGCTTATACCAAATTAAGTTCTGAAATCAGTGGCGAAACTTCTTTAGCATCTTTAAGTAGCACTTGGTAAAGACACTGAAGTTAAGAGTTGATCAGTATTTCAATTATAATTTAAATGTTGAAGTGTGACGTTATTACCATTATAATATACTTCCAGTAATTGAAAAAAAAAAAAAAAAAAAAAAAAGAGGTTAACGTATCAAATATGTGACAAAGGTGAATTAAAACGACAACAGCAAAAAAAATGACAACAACTAGAGGAAAAAAAAGTGTTACCATTAAAATAAAGTTGTCAAGAATTGGAAATATTATCTCATGATCTGTAATAGTGTAATAAAATGTTAAATTCTGTATTGCCAAATGCTATACTGTCATCTAAAATAATGAGGAGGGGAAAGAACTATGATCACTAGGTAAGGTTTCAAGAGATCTTCAACAAGATGTAAGTGTAATAGAATAGTTTCGTTCTAAGATGGAGATGAAAATCCACCCTACTTGGAAACAATCAAAGAGATTATTATTAACAAGGTGTTTGGAAAGTTAAGAACATAATATCTTTTCAAGAACTTTACCAAGAAATAGAAGGTTAGAAATAGCAGGATGGTTAGCAATGGAATTTGAACTACATAAAAGCTTCATAAGGGAGGGTGCTGAAAAAGTAGCCACTTTAAAAGCCCCAGGAAATGTGCCACTGAAAAAGCGATCATTAATAATAGCTGTTATGTGGCGGGAGAATCAGAAGAAGGAAAATCATCAAACATAAGGTAGAGTGAAAGTGCTCATGTTTTTATATAAGGTGATATTAATTGAATCGTGTAGGCAGAGCAGGGAGCAACTAGACTTGGTAATGGGAGAAGGATAATTAACAGTCACAGAAAAGCAAGGAAAAAATACTTGGGTGATACAGTACATCAGATGTGCCTTGTAATCTTTTGTAATTGGAAAAGTTCTGTTTATTATTTGTTAAACAACAGTTTCAAGTTGATTTGAAAATAGTGACTGTGTGAAAGAAGAAAATGTTTGCAAGGTACTTTCTAGGTGATAGATGTATAGGTCAGAGTATCAATATTAAAAAGGATTTCTCGATTTCAGAATGGAAAATAAGTTACATAATACAGTAGTTTTTTTTATTTCACTATTATCAAAATCTTACACTGTTATTTAGGAGGTTAGCACGGAAAATAGCTATACGTTGCTCAAGGGGGATGAAAATCATCATAAGTATAAACCAAAATAATCTAAATTTTAGGATTATTATACAATGGAATGGCAGCACATATTTGCAATTACACTTACAGTCTCTTCTGATTTTGAGCACCCAGTACTGAGGTAAATTTGGGGTTGAGGACAAGCTTTTAAGAAAACAGGATGTAAGATAAGGTATTATTTAACTGTGACAACTTAAAAAGAAATTAATCTTCCATATTTCACTCCCATCTCTGATATTTTTAACTGGTACTTATCCAGTGGTAGATATCTGTGGATTCAATTTCATCTTAATGAAGAAATATTAATAACATACTTAGAAGATTAATAGAGATGTTTAATTTTACTTCAGGTATTGAGAACAAACACAGTCATCTTTACCAGAAAGTTATAAGCAAAAATTAAATGGTGTTTATCTAAAAAGAAGAGATACAATAACTACTAAAAAGGCAAGGAAAATGTCAGGTTATGGCATTTAAGGAGAGGAGGGATAGTTAGAATGGATAAATAAAGAATACAGTTTTAAAGTCTAAGAAAATTATTGATATATATTTTTAAATTGCTAGGAAAAAATTATGTTAGTGAACAAAATTATAAAAGAGAGACATTTAAAAGAATCCAGTTTTGGGGGAGTGTTTTAGGTTAGCTAGAACAGAAAGGGCCAAAATGTTAAGTTTCCTCAAGAGTACAAATTGACATGGAGAATGTGCAGGTAATAGGATGGGGAAGATAAAAATAGCTTAGAAATAAAGGGCTAAGCAGGAAGTGTAGCAACTATGACAAGGAAGACAGTTTCATATTCCCCTCTTAGGGGAATCTAAATTAAAAGGCAGGATATAGTTTATAGTGCAATAACATTGTGAAGAAAAATGCTGTATTGTAAAGTCACTTACGGAACATACATTAATTTCAACAAATTTTAAAGAAACTGTTACACGCAGTGTCTTTAAGAAAAAGGTAAATGCGCATGAGATAAAAAATTAAATAAGAAGAGAAAAAGGAAAATAAGAAAAAGGTTGGAAAGCCCAAGAAAAACAGGAGAGCAGGAAGCTTTAAAGAAAAGGAAAAAAAAATCCAACAGTGTAATAGATGCATTGTAAACAGAAAGTAATAAGGATGATTAATGAAAGGTGAAATTAAAAGAAGTGATGTAAGAGCAAAGAGTACTACAAGGTCATCTATAGCAATGAGCTATATGAACCCTGACATTCTTACAATGGGTTTTCAACAGAGTGAACTGATCCTAAAGTATAGCAGCTTGAATGGGATGGAGGAGAAAGAAAGAAAAGGTTATGGTGCAACATGATGGAAAAAAAGGTTGTCTTAAAAAATTAAGCCTTTTCAACAGCTTAAGCCTTAGAGAGTTCCTTAGTGACCTGATTTGTCAAATGGATTTTTGTCCCTTGCTTGGTATTTTCAGTTCCTTGCATTCTCGTACCCCAGGTTTCAGTAAATAATATCTAAAAAAATGAAAATGCTGTAATGTTTAATTGAATACCTTGGCTGAATTGGGTTTCCCCACCTACCTAGTGTAAACATTTTAGGATTATTTTAGGAGGATGTGCTTTCTGACTATTGATGGCAATTCAAGGGTCCCAAAATGCAGGAAAAATATCCAGTTCAAAGTATCATTCCCTACAGCTATGGATTTCGACTTGAGATCGTATCTCAAAATCACTTTTTGTAGTAACCTACTGCTCTACTAAACACTAGTAACACAAATCAATCTGGCATTCCCGGAAGTCCAGGGAGAATTCTCACACAGCTTTCACTGTAAGTGCATTCAGGTTGCAACGGTTGATCTAGAATCAGGGTATCTAAAAAAAAAAAAAAAAAAAAAAAAAAAAAAAAAGAGATTCACCTACAAAATTGCAAAGTACAAAATTGCAAATGTGTATACCTGCCCTTCTCTACCAGGCAGGGGATCAATAATAATGCATTGCTTGGAATGCCAATTACATTATAGTGTCTGAGAAAAACCTGAACATTATTATTACTAATACAGGAATTAGAGCTGTGTGTTCTACACAAAAATCACACTGGCTTTTTTGTTTCTTAACTTGCAAATTTTGTCCCTATTTACATAATATATGAAAATCCCTCCTCTTTTATCTTTCAATATCACTATTCCTTTTTGCATGTGAAAAGAGATTGCTGTTTTGTTTTGTTTTCGCAGGCACTTTGACTGAAGTCAAATATGTGAAATACATGCATCATGATCTACATAATGGTCTTGTTTTGTTTTGTGTTTTGTTTCACAAATGAATGGGGGAAAGGGTACATTCTTATTACTTCAACACATTTTTATATAAGCTGAATCTTGGGAAGGGGTGAAGTAGTTCAATCAAAATAAGATCAGGCACAAACTTCAGCTCACCTCTGAAGAATGCTGTAATATTTCAGGTTCAGGACTACAGGGAAAAAAAACAAAACAAAACAAAACAAAACAAACAAACAAACAAAAAAACACAAACCAAAAAAACTTCAATGAGCTTTGGCTGATATCCCAAGGAGAAATCAGGTGATTCTGCTTGTGTTTGTGCAAAGCTTCTGTCACCCCCCTACGAATGTCCTAGCATGGGAAAGGGAGGACAGCATATGAACAGCTCATCAGCACCAGATACAAAGAGGAGAAGGGGAAGAATGCTGCTGAAAGCTGTTTCCTGCCCTTGTCAAACTACAGTCTAAAATTATTGCTTATTTAAAGTTTCTTAGGGTGAGAGGGAGGGACATTTAGGATCTGAATTCAACTAAAGATGCATCTTTAAAATAAATTAGTGCAATTGCATTCAAGCTCTCTTTGGACATTCACATTCAGAATTAAAGCAATTAAAATAAAACAGTGGAGTAAAGAAACTTCAGTTCTGAAAGAGAATGTCTACACAGATATTTTACGTGGTTCACTTAATCCACTTTACAACTGGGTTTCTTGATGGTTCTGAACTGACAGGTCTTTTTGATCTGTGGCAGCTCCCAGGGACTCCTTTGCTGGCTCTGTTCTCTAGTCTTGTGTGCCACATGAGACCCAAGCCCCAGTAAGATTTTGTGTTGTACTATATTTAATTAGGTCGTTACTCATTTTGTTGTTGATACCTGGAATTTAATGAAATTACTTCTAAGAGTGCCAATGGTAACAATAAATTATATCTACCCTGCAGTAATAATTAAAATCTGCCTTTTAAAATGCGGCTCAGAGGTGTTGGTCTCAGTTACTGACTGGGATCTATGTGCTTAACCATAGATGTTAGCCATCTTAAACTGAGAAAATAGATATTGGGAGATATGTATATTTAAATTTAACTGTAAAGTTTGGGGAATGTTGTTATTACCAGTGAAAAGGGCAATGCTTTGCTTTGTTATTAGGCCTCTTTGCAGCTGGGTGTCTTGTATTTTGCTTTTGTAAAATTATTTGGTTTCTGCTGAAGGTAAGGCACCCAAACACTTGGCAAACAGCAGAAATCTAAGGACCTTCTTTACATGGTGTAAGTCCATTGAGTAAAAATGTGGAGACGTATACCCTATATTTCTAGATAATGCTCAGCACTGGCAGCTAACCCACTGGTATATTTTGTTTTATGACTAAACACATATTGATGAGTAAAAGAGGCCTTTGTACTTTTTCTATTAAATTTTGCTACTGGGCAGCTGGTAGCTTTCTTAGTACGTAATTAGTCCTCTTGCTCCTCACAGGAGGGCCCTTCTTCACTTCCAGGATTTTTAGAGGTTGATCTCACTCCTTCTATTTGTAATTTTTCTATTTAGGGAATAAGGATATCTCACAGTTTGAATATAGAAGGCAGATCCCAGGGGAGTCCAGCTTCCAGCATAGTTCCACTGAGCACTTGGAGGCTACACAGGCCACAGTTCTCAGCCCAAATTCTTGTACTGACCTAGATGGAGTCCTTCAGCCTTGAGAGCCCAGCTGAAGATGTTCAGTTCAGGTAAGTTACTCAGGAGATGTCCTTATAATGTTGAATTCTGTTCCTACTTATGCCCCCCATCAGTAAAATTGGGACAAAAATCTCTGCCAAGATCTCAGTAAAAATAAAAGCAAATCCAGTGACCAAATATTAGCTGTGGTAATATAACTTGCAGCTTTTAGGCAAACACAAAGAATTTTAAACACATTTTAATTACAAATTTAAAACACAAAATTTAATTGCATTTTTTATATTGTCTTTAGGCAGCTTTTGAATAGAAAGGATAAAGGAAGAGGCACTGTTCTTTTTTCTTAAAAAAACAGTCAAGTTTTCATGATACCTCAGACTTCCCTCAAGTCTTAAAAAAGAGCAGCATTGGGCCTGTCTCCTGAGGTTTTTCTAAACAAAGTTACTGTTGATGCTCCCTCCACAGACCTGGCCAGAGAAACCCATAAAACATTTATAATTCCCAGACTGTTAATATAGAAACATCATTAAAATATGGATAGTTGTGGTTGTAACTGCCGGTGAAGCAGAGGGAAGAGCAATGTCATTAAGGTAGAAATTTATTTCACTAACAAGGGGAGAGGGTGGAGAGAGACATCCTGTGATGACTTTGGAGCAAGCCCTCGGTTATAAATGGAGAGATGGGAAAGGAAAACAAAGATCAGGTGTGTGTTCCCCTCCACCACCTCCAGGAGCAACATTTCCCTGTGCCTCTCCAGAAATATTATTCTAACTGTTAAACAAAGAAAGAAAACAAAATCCAGCAGGGAGACTTGTGCCTTCAGCAGGCTTTACGAAGATTCTGGCAAGGCTTAGCCCTCTCTCATCAGAGAAAATAAGCCTGATTTTATCAACAGAATGAAAACATTAAATAACAGTTTCTACCCATATCCACATTTTTAGTTCCTCTTCCAGACTGGGGGGTTAGAGGCATAAGCTTTTTCCTGATCCCTGTTACAACACTGTCAGCTGTAAAAAGTCATCTGCTCCATCAGAGAACCTAAATGCCACTAAACAGAACCCACAGGGACGAGCAGAGAATTCAGACATGCATACAAAGGAATCACAAGAACATTAATCTTTTCAAGAACCAACTGACAATATATTTCAGAAAGCACATATAACTCAATTAATGTTTATGCTCACCAAACCTTTTAATTTATGAACTATAGCTCTTGGGGTTTGCTAAACAATTAAAATCAAATCTAACTTCTCCCCTAAATTTTGCAAAGCATATTTTATAAATTTAATTCCTGCAACTTCAGCAGGAACAGTTCTTCTACGTGACCCTGATAATAAGAAAGGAAATCTTATTGCTCAGAGATCTGCTGTCATCAATAGACAAAAATTAAATGCGTTTGCTAATCCTTTCACTCTCTCACTAGCCATTGACCATGAAGCTTTGTTGACCTTGCTGGAAACCCTGGCAAGAATTATTGAGAGGCACTTGAGTGAGCTATTCTGTTCTCTCAGGAAAGAACTAGAGGGTAGTAGCTGATGATTGCTCTTTTGCCTAGATGTGGTCTTATGCAAGATATTCTGTTCCTTCTGTTTGGTATACATGCTGCATTGTTAAAGCAATTCAGAAACATGTTGTAAACACCGCTTTTGGATCTGATCTGAACTATACAGTCACAGCCATGGTGAAACTGGGACTGTAGTTCAAACCAGATAAAACAGAGTTATTGCTGCCAAATTAGCTGAAAAACCTTAGGAGGAGATGAATAAGCTCTTTCTCTGTTAATGTTGATATTTTTAACTTGCTTTTCACAGTAAGACCAACTGTTTAAATGTCATTAAATGCCTGGGTACTTTTAAATGGTCAGCAGCAGTTATTCTTTTCTTAAGTGGTTTTTCAAATACCACTTTGAGTTAGGGACTTCACTGCAGTAATCCCTGGTGTGCCTCTCCAATGCTGGAATTTCAATGTTCTACCTTTCAGCTGTGGCTACATACATACAATTTCAGTTTCTCACCTGTTGTCCTATAGCTATTTGGGCCCATCCAACTTTAAAAATTACTTCTGTTTTAAATGGACCTTAATTAGCCAAGCTGAGATGACCCAGCCTAATAGCTTGCTGCCACTCAAGGAGGCAGTTGTGCTCTCTCCATCCCTCAGATGCCTTCTAGGGCCTCCCTAGTCCATACTGTAGCACACCTCTGGCTTTTTGCTGAGCTGATTCAGTTTTCTAAACGGGTATAAAATTCACCTAGGAGCGAAAACTACCTTGTTTGCTAAGAATGAGCTGCTTTGTTGATGCATTTTTATCTTGTTCAGTTACATCCTAACAGGGGATGAAGAACCACAAATTAGCACCTGTCATACTGTTGTCAGGGCTTCTTAAGAAGTCATTTGTCAGTGTTGTGGAGTTTGATGGCCTCCAGAGGATGCTGCAAGAAACATGGACATTACCTTTTGCCATGTGGGGAATGGGACATAGCCCAGTGGGTAGATTTTATTCCTTTAGTTGTTTTAAGTTGGTTTAAGATTTTAATTGTTAATTTTCTATAAAATTATCATGTGGTTCACATTATCTGTGAATACAGAATACAATGGGTGGTTTTAGAAACTACATGCAAGGTTTATTCAAGAAATGAATCTGTTCTGCAGTTTCTTTAAACTTTCATAATTCCTATTTACAAGAATACCAAAATCCCATTAAAAAAGGGGGGAAAAAAATCATCAGGGACCTTTTTTTCAGTGATGAAATAGGTTAATTTCATAGCTGACTTGAAATCTTGTGACAAGTTATGGTATTCTATTATGCCATTATTAGGAGAAGACATAATCCCTTGCAGCTGTGGTAACTCATGATAACGCACAATATATACCCATCAAGATATCTCCTGACAGCAATGAAATTAACTCGTGTCACCCCTGTGTCTAACAGAATGTGCTTGCAGCTTCTTCTTAGTATGCTATTTCAGATACCAATGAATTGATATATGAGGAAAATGCATCTATTAGAAACAATTGCTTATACCAAAATTTTCACTGTCTGCATCGTACATTTGATGACAGATGTTTCAAGCAAGGTAAGGAGACATTATAAGTAAGTGATCAAAAGTAAAAGAATTCATAGTTAAGTCTTACTTCTCAAATGTGTGTTTTCTCGAACTTCAACAGGATCTGCATAACTGCCCTACAGTTACTGTGACTCCCAATATATACTTGGTGAGGTTGCAATCTGTTTCTGTGTCCTCTGGCTCAGAATCTCTGTGTGAGTCAAACCCTGAAGCCATTACAATGTCTGCTGTTGCAAGGAGCAGTTTTGAAATTACAGGATGATGAAAAAAACAGTTACTTACACCTTCTTTTTACTGCCTAAACTAATACTTCTAGTACAGAATTATCTATGTGTCTATGAAACTCTGGGAACATGTTCTTTATGGCTATTTCTAAATTGCTGGGATTAAAATATACTTCACAGTATTTCTAAGCAGAGGAAGAAAGCAAATCAGATGAGAGCAAACACATTTCAGCAACACTATTCTTTTAATGGCTTTTGAAAATAAGTTTTTAGAATAACAACTGAATAAACAAAGAGATAAATCCCATTATTTACTGCCACACATATTCTCACTTTCTGACATGCTTCCATAATCAAACACTTCCCACATCACATACACTTTGTAGTCCAAACTTAACTTCAATCGTAACTTGTAGTTCCAAACTTAACTTCATGTACCGCTTCCCTGATGTCTAGACAACTTCTGACTTTCATTTTTTATTTAAAAACAATGACAACTGAACTCCAAATAAGACTCATGGAATACTCTCAATTTAGCTCTTTTAATAAAATAAAAAAGTTGAAAGCAGCCTGGTCACAAGGGGAAGTGTTACTTAAATCTTGAGTTTGGCCATCAACATTACAGAAATAAAAGACAGCTTTAAAAATAGAGGTTACTGGCTTTACTGCTGTTCTGTGTTGCTTCCCTTGTGGCTAAGCAGCTTTTAGCTTTAAATTTTAATTAAATAAAAAAAAACCCAACAACCAAATAGAATGCCCTTTTTTTTTCCCCCTAATTTGGGCAGATTCTATTTTGGGAAACAAAAGTCAATAACTGTATAAAAATAAACAAAATACTTACTGTGCAGAAGGTGTGATTCTCAACATTTGTAAGGTAGAAAAATATGAATCCTTCCTATAAATAAAGCATAGATTCATTCTGATACTGATGGGCATTTGACAGCAGAAATGGACACAAACTGGATTTATGAAAATCAGGGTTTGCAAACTGTATTTTGTATATTGTGACATTATAAATTGTAACCTTAGAACATGTAATTAATGAAGATGTAAGAAATACTGGAGCTGTGTCCCAAAGAGTAGTATAATTATATTTTGCCAGAAAAAAAATCGTTATTGACACTAGAACTCTACCAGTTAGGTTTTCAAAGTGGCATGTAACATTTTAATGGCAGTCTACTGAGAGGCTAATATCCTTTGCTGGACTTTGAAAGTGTAAGGATAAATGTTTTAAAGCCAGAGGTTATTAGGGGAAAGGTGTGTCAGTGAGAGTGTACAATGCTGCAAGAGTTTTGATTGCACAGCTTTGGGATTGCTATGTGGGTCTTGCCTTCCGAACCTTCAGGCACCTCTACCCCCCTAAGACATTGAACCTCTTAACCGATACATTGATTTAAAGCTGTTTTAGAGAGGCCAGCTGCGATCCAGATGAAAAAGGTTAGATGCCTGGACCTATAAAATCAAACATGAGAGAGTATCCTTGCTACACTAAAGTGTCTGACTCCCACTTTTATTTTCAGTCTGTTTGCAAGTCTCTATACCTGGCCCTCCTCCCAGAAACCACCTGCTACTCTTCCTGCAGATGTTGTACTGCTGTGAAGAAAAGTTTGCAGAAAATGATAAATGGGATGGACACAGGCAGCATTT
The DNA here is from genome assembly GCF_003259725.1 of Athene cunicularia. Taxonomy (NCBI): domain Eukaryota; kingdom Metazoa; phylum Chordata; class Aves; order Strigiformes; family Strigidae; genus Athene; species Athene cunicularia. The sequence continues at coordinate 120,868,873 of NW_020799095.1, forward strand.
TAATAATTTCAGGTAATTTTCATAAATTGTGTGTATTGTTCTATTGCTAACTGTTGGCCTTCAGCTTTAAGCTGCCTTATCACCTTGGAGTATTACTTATTTTCCTCTCCTCAGTTTTTCTCTTTGTACTGCCTGGGTTGGAAGTACCTTTCAAGGTAGGTGAGAGTCTTATGTTGCATTTGTCAAGGAGAAAATGTACATTTGGGGAATCATGACACTGACAGAAAAGGTAGCATGTGGAATCGCAAGTATCATCAGAGGCATTGCTAAGAAATGAGAGAAGGTACTCTGTTAGTTTAAAAAAAAAAAACAAAAAAAACCCCAAACCCAACACTTTAATGTAGTAGTTTTATCTCAGAAGTTTGCGAAGAGTATTGCAGGGGCCCAAACCATAACAAATCTGTAAAACTAATTGCCAAGGATCAATTTTTGTTCAGGAAAAAATTCAAACTGGAACAAGTACAGAGGAAGGTTACTAGGATGATCAGGGAAAGGAGAAGAGGAGATGCTGAAAGAGCTTGTATTGTTCAGCCTAGGAAAATGAAGGCTGAACATAGGATGCTTTGACATAAAAACCTCAGAAGTTTTGAACACCAGGCAGACAGGGGAGCTGTTATAAATGGGTGTCAACATTGTTAACAGGCCTTAAAAATGTTTTGCCTGGAAATTAATGTAATGATATATCATGTCGGTTTGTGATAGTAGGGACTTGAATTGATGAGTCAGATTGTCACTTCCTGTCTAAAATTATGATGTAAATTATTATAATTTTAAAATCTTAGTTAAATATACACATTAATTAGGGCTCCAAGCTCAAGACACAGAGCAGATGTCTCAGATCTGTTAAAATAGGTCACTTGGCCCACCCAACAGAAAGGTTGAATTAAGCTTTTTCAATAATGCTAAAACCTATATAAAATTACTAAAGTCTTCAATTTTCTGAAAAGTTGTAACTGATCTGACTAATCTGTAGTCTTTGGCAAATTATTTTGCTGATTGAAAGTTTCCCTTATTTTTGCATGCCTCAATTTTCTTTGGCTCATGCTTTAAAAGGGACAAAAGGATAATTGAGAAGGCACAGAATGCAGCATTGTTTTCATCATTCTACCAGTGCCATGGTGAAATATGTTTATTTTGGACACATAAGGAAGAAAGTAAATAGTCAGTATGGAAACTCCAATCTGAAATTCAGATTTTTTACATGGATTTTTGAAGTAATTTTCTTTTGCCATACGATAATATCTTCTTATTTTCAGGGTACTTTTTTTTTTTTTTTTTTTTTTTAATAGAATTAAATGTTGTGAAGCCAGAGAAGTTTTGTAGCAGTAGAAGCTTCAGGGATGGAGAAGCAGCACCTAAACTTCTGGAGAAGTTAGAGCTCTAGTATTTGAAAAGACAATCTATGCTTGCAAAATGTTTTAAAGTATATTGCTTAATAAGCATGTTCTGTGTCACTGCTTACTCTGGTGTTTTATTCTGAAAAAGCAAGGTATATATGTGAGTAGTTTTGGAAAGTATTTTCCAGGGAATGAACAAGGCTGAGAGCTAACTGAATTAATTGTAAGTTGATGATGCAAATTAGGGGAATATATTTTTTCCCTGATTACTAATACGTTTAGTGAAAATCAAATTCATTAGTAAAGAATAAACACACATGCTGTAATTAAACTCTATTTACTTTTGACGTATGCCTGTTAGCTGAAAACATCCACAACTGGTGGTTATAAACTTTCTGATGAAAGTGTCTCCTGCCAAAACCCTGGTGTTCTGTTGAAGATTAAAGCAAATAACTTGTGGTTTCTTTATTATAGCTGGTTCTGACAGAATATATAAACTGACGGGAAATTTCCATTGAATACATGGTGTTTCAGGATTCTGCTAGATGTGCATATACATATACAGCAAGGTTCAGTGGAATTTCAGCTTTAACAGGAAATAGTGGGATATGAAATGCTGAGGAGACAGGGCTTTGGGGATGTCCCGATTCCCTCCAAATTCTGTAGAGGGACGTGAGAGTACCCTACTACCTACTTCAGGCTTGGCAAAAAGGCGTATTTTCTTCTTCCCTCCCTCCCACAGAAAACAAAATGTAAACATGTACCTGTTGGAGCAATTCCTAAACAGGCATTAAATGAGCTAACTCTGGACCTGGAAATAATAAAGCTGCTTCAGACTGAGGTTACGCCTGAGCTAATTGCCCAGGTGCAGTACCATGCTTGACAGGCTACGCTGCTTTCAAGTAATTGTAAATTTACCTGCTCAGGGATGTCTAACATATTGCTTCATTGTAATATTTAGACATAACCCAAATGAATCATCAAAAAGCCAGAAAATATTAAAACTGAAGCTCTTTGGGTTATTTTATATAATCCTGTGTGGTATGTGCATTGCAGTAGTGTTGCTAATTAAACAGCGACAGTATATTATTTCTGTGGGATCACTGCCTCATTCATGGAACACGCTTGGTGTCAAATAAGTCTAAGCTGCACAGTGAATTGCTATGATATAGAGTATTGTGTGTTATACTTTGTAATGTATGAATGATGTCTTGTGAAACAGAATGATGTCTACTGCTTCTTACACTGAAAAGCATATAGTGTGTAGTGAATAGAATAAGGATCAGCTGCAAGATAAAGATGAGTTTCATGGTTTCATGGACATCTGGCTTTCATGCCTTTCTTTAGCAGGTACTTTGTGTATGACTTGCTAGAAGTTCCTAAGGATGTCTCTATTTCAGTTACTTGTTAGTAAAATTGGGGGGGTCATAATACTTCTTGATTAAACATGGGATTTCTTATGGGTAATATATAAACCTTTATGAAGCAAACTAAAAGCTAACGGAGCATCAAATGAAAATCTAAGAAAATAAAATCTTTATTCAGTGCAGGGCTTGGCCAGTATGAAATACAAGAGCCACAGTTTTGAACAACAGGCATTAAAAGTGGGGTTGAATACTTTTTTCTTTCAAGATTGAAGGGACAGTATGTATTCGCATAAGAATGCAATATAACATGCAAATTAGTCTGTGTCATAAGATTTTTGAGTGTTTTGCTTGCAGACCTCTCATGTTCTAATGTAGCTTTCCATACATCGCCTCTTCCATCTGTTAATATATCTGAAGGTACAACAGTCTCTTTTCAATAACCCAATTTTAAATCACCTGACTAGAAAAAGAAATGAGAGGCCAAATATTTAAATGACTAGATTTCTTTACTGGGGATGTAGAAGTCAAGTTCTCTTTGCAGTTCTATCCCTATCTTTCTAAATGGCTTGGGAAAGGCTTACTTCGTGTCCCTGTGACTCCATTCACCTGGTATCTCTAGGTGTATATTTAGATTATCAATGTGTATATAGAGCTGGGTTCTCAATATAAATTTGAATAGCACATAGCACACCGAAGGCCGGGTTTCATCTGGATTATGTAGGCATTTGTAAATACAAGCAAACATACTAATAAATAAATTGGTTAATTAAATGTTTAAAAAAGTATCAACTGGAAACAGGTAACATTTAAATGGATATGGATTCAAATGCCAGAAAAGCTTGTCTCATCTGACCAGTAGAATACATTATAACTTTCTCCCCAAGTTTTTCAGAACCTGAAACTTCTCTCCTAGAAGAGTTTGCTAATTTTCTGATATTTTTCCAGGCATATTTTAGGGTCAGACATGTGAAAACCTATAAACATTAATCCAAGAATCACTTTGGAAAATCTGTTGCTTAGCCATTCTGTACTTCTGCATTTACAGTGGTAGAATAATAAATGTTTTCTCATTCCACATTAGTAGAGGTGCTTTGTGCCTTGTTCCTGGTTGTAAAATTGCTTTCAGATAACTCAGTACCAAGTACAGTAGATATTAGACATTGAAAGTAGCATTATTAAGTTTCTGTGTATTATGTTCTGATTACTGTATAAACATAATGTCCATTAGAACAAAAAATCCTTTAGACCTAACCCACTCAAGTAGATGCAAAAGAGTATATCTGTTCATATATAATAGGCTATTACAACTCTGTATTTTGCAATTGCAATGGAAAATTGCAGGTTTAATTATTGAGTCAAAAGGGTTTTTTTCATCTTTTTTGCCATCTTACCCTATGAAGTTGAAAAGCAAAATCCTTTTTCTACTGCATGTCAAAGAAAACACAATCTAACTTAAGTATGGTCCCGTGTAAATTATGTATGTTCTTTCCTGTGTATGTAGCTAAAGTTGCACTCTATTATTTGTGAACACCTTCATGCTGACTAAGTTACCTTCTTAATCTGCATAAACCATATGATATTGATGATTAAGAGTGTGGCCAACAGGACTAGGGAAATGATCGTCCCCCTGTAAGTACTGGTGAGGCTTTTCGTGTCCTTCTCAGACAAGGGAGACAAGTGTCTCAGATTCATAAATCCCCAACGGAGTGGGGAATGGTGAGACAAGTCTTAAAGTCCAAACATTTATTAACTACCCACAATGTACTAATTGGATACATGATAATTGGCTAAGTATATAACGAGTTATATAAAATAACTCGTTATTAGAGTTTACAATCAGTTTACAGCAATTGCACTTCCCCATTTTATGAATTCCTACCAAACTCTAAGCAATAAAATATGCCTTGCATTGCTTAATGGTAGTGAAGGGAAAGGGAAAAAAGGGAAATGTAGAGAAATAGAGGAATAGAGATCACCGGTCTGGGTTCCTGCATTGAAACCTCTAGAGAGGGTTCCAGGAGGCATCAGTCTTCTTTGCTTCACTTCACTCTCCAGTCCTCCATATCCCATGTATGGGGAGAGGTAAGATGGTTCACAGGATGATGTAATTAGCACGACCTTGTTAGTCTTCATTAGCATATTGATGGGTGTTAACTTTAATATGCATTTCATGGATAATGAAGCAAAGGTCATTCACCAGACAGATGGCCCTTGAAATCTGACCAGGTGCACCAGAGCAGAACTGTCCACAGGGCTCCCCCCTCCAGCTGCATCCTGTGTTACTCAGGCAGCCTTATCAGCTTCGACCTCCGCATTAACCACCCCATGGCTATAGTTTTGCTCCTTGCGAGTGTTTGAGACATTCCTTAGTTCGAAGGGCCTCCACTCCACCTGCTAACCTTTATCTTTTTCTCAGGCTATTTTTCTCAGTCCTTGTTTCTCGCAGGCCTGTTTCTTTCAGGACCTGTTTTTACAAGTTATCTCGCACAAGGCTGCACCTTGAATACTCTGTTCAGTTTTGGGCCCCTCACTACAAAAAAGTCTTTGAGGTGCTGGAGTGTGTCCAAAGAGCAGCGAAGTGGGTGAAGGGTCTAGAGAACAGGTCCTTTGAGGAGCTGCTGAGGGAACTGGGGTTGTCTAGTCTGAAAAAAAGGGAAGCTGAGGAGAAACCTTATCACTCTCTACAACTGCCTGAAAAGAGATTGTAGTGAGGTGGGTGTCAATATTTTTTCCCAAGTAACAAGTGATAGAACAAGAGGAAATGGCCTCAAGTTACACAAGGGGAAGTTTAAATTCAATGTTACGAAAAATTTCTTTCCTGAAAGGGTTGTCAAGCAACGGAACAGGCCTCCCAGGAAAGTGGTTGAGTCACTATCCCTGGTGGTATTCAAAAGATGTGTAGATGTGGAGCCTCAGGATATGGCACATTAGTCCACCACATTAGTGGTGGACTTGGCCATATTAGGTTTGACATTGGACTTAATGATTTTAAAGGTCTTTTCCAACCTAAATGATTCTCTGATCTTGTTTCCTAATATGGAAAGAATTCTCTTGGAATCCAGGTTAACTTTGCCTTGTCTACATTGCATTGCAGCATATGGTGTGTATATACCGCAAGCCTCATGATAAACCTGAGGGTCATGGTCTTCACTTCACAGGTAAAAAATTGAGTTCATAATATTTTTCATGGCTTTTAATTAAAATAATACTTGTTCCCTTTTTAAAATTCTATCCCCTAGGAATTAGGGTTTGATTTTATGACTTATGACCAGTGATATTTTAATGTATTTTGAATTTTTGGGAAATTTATTCCTATAATTTCACACAGATCAGAGTTTCAGTCTGTACTTACAACCAGCAATGGAGTTTTAGATTCAGGAGCTGCAGGCCCTTTCTGAACTCTTGTGCCTCATGAAGGTTAGATCCAGTGACAGCTGCATCAATGACTGAAGCTGCTACACACACTGCTGGAAAAAGGGCTCAGTCATCCTTATATAATTGCTTTTCTCTTTGTTTTGGTATGGGAGAGAAATTATAGAACGCTTTTTTCTTTGGGAGAAGTGGAAGGACATTATTTAGAAGTTTAGGAAGTGTTTTAAACCGGAAGATGAAAAAATGTCCTTGAGAGTAACAAACAGACTGTAGTATACCTGATACATGTGGTAGTCCTAAGGAAAAGAGGTGCTAGTGATGGAAAGTGTATTATTTGGAAAGGAAACTTACAGTAGATAGGGGCTTCACATTCCATAGAATCATAGAATCTTAGAATGGTTTGGGTTGGAAGGGACCTTTAAAGGTCATCTAGTCCAACCACCCTGCAATGAGCAGGGATATCTTTCACTAGATCAGGTTGCTCAGAGCCCTGTCCAGCCTTACTTTGAATGTTTTCTGGGATGGGGCATCTACCACTTCTCTGGGCAAGCTGTTCCAATGTTCTACCACCCTCACTGTAAAAAATTTCTTCCTAATAACTAGTCTGAATTTGCCCTCTTTTAGTTTAAATAATTACCCCTTGACCTATCACTACAGGGCCTACTAAAAAGTCTGTCTCCATCTTTCTTATAAACCCCCTTTAAGTATTGAAAGACTACAATAAGGTCTCCTCAGAGCCTTCTTTTCTCCAGGCTGAAGGAGTCAAAATCTATCAGCCTTTATTCATAGGAGAGCTGTTCCACCCCTCTGGTATTTTTGTGGCCCTATTTCTCAGAAATGAGATAAATACCTTCTTGGCTTGTGGGTTTTTTGGGATTTTTTGTACGTTTTAAGCTGTCATTCCTGTTCAGTGTATGTCCAGTTCAAAATAAGGGCTCAGAATAAGAAGATGGCCATACAATCCATTAAGACATTCTCATAATATTTTTGCTTGGAGTATATGTTCAGGCTCAGAAGATAGAACATTTACTATGCCACATAAAAGTGGATTTAAAATGCTAATAGAGTTCTTTCCCCTTAGTTTTTTCACACCTTCTTAGCACATGGTAAATATTATATAAAATGGTGGAGGGTCAGACTCCTCTTCTGAGTGTATAAGAGGATTCTGTTTGGATAACTGACTGTAGTAGATTCTCCTACTCAGGGTTAGCCACTTACCCTTCTAGCCTGTCCTCTGTATCTCTGACCTTGATCTTCAATTTCAAAGGATATTCAGTAGCAGGGGAGCAAAAAGCTGCCCATTTCTCTGCTGCACAGTGCTTTAGAATTAGGCAATCAGTTTACAGCAATTGCACTTCCCCATTTTATGAATTCCTACCAAACTCTAACTTTCTCAGTAAAGCCACCTTCTCCTCCTTTTCTCTGATGGCCACACTTCCAAGATGTATGTCATAGAGCTCACACCCAGACCTAGTGTGTAATTGTTATTCCTAATCTGACCTTGCTGTGACCCCAGGCACTCACTCTGTGCCTTCACTGATCTGGTTAACACCACACAGATAATGAGGTCTTCAAATTTTTTTTCCAGGGATTGTTTCCTGCTGCATTATTTTGATTATAAAATACTGCTGTATCTGTACATATGTATCAGGGTGTCAGAACTTACATACCAATATGTATTAGCATTTCTTCAATCAAGCAAAAACTTGCACATTTTTTTCTTCTTTAGCTCCTGCTTCATTACTTGTGATTCATCATTTCCAGTGTTTTGTTCTGATAAATCTTCAACATGGTTTCATTTTTCTGCTATTATACAGTGTCAACTAGCTCACAAAACCAGAAGAATAGTTATTAAAATGTTCACGCTTCACAAATAATATTTTGACTGTTGGATAGATATAAAAGTCCAGTAGGAAAAATATTCTGACATGATTTGTAACATGCTATCTTTCAAATGGCAAAAAATATCAAAATATAATTGAAACAGCCGCTCATGATGCAATCCCCTTCCCATTTTTGAATGAATGAAGGAAGCACACAGTATGCATTTTTCTGTGAATCTCAGGGCTTAGATCTAAACAATATATCTATTGAGGCAGACAGTTAAGCAACTTTTCACAAAAGAAAAATAAACAAATACTGTGATTGTTTTGATAGTGTGTGACAGATTTCATTACTGAAAGTATTTCTATATGTGTTTAATTTCAATACACAATTATGAGATTAATTTGTCTATGAGCATTTACAGGCTTTGGGCCATCATTTTTAATGGAATGAGAGAGTGAAGGTAGAACTGTGAAAAAAACAAGTCTTGTTAAAATAAAACCATTAGCTTAATACAGGATGCAGAAAATATACTGAAGAGATGAGAAATCCCTCTTGTTAAATGTTTACGACATGCACCTTGTTTGAAAAACAGAATGTTTAGCTCTCCCTCTGTAATGTGTTGGCCAGATTTCTCTCTGCAGACTCCTTTGGGCAGGGAAGCTACTTTGTGTAATGTAAGATTAACAAATATCATCTGAATGAAACATTGTCAGACTTGTGCATGAAATACAGTGAACTGTGCCTTTTCTATATACTCACTGTAATATAAAAAGTGAGATGTGATAGACCCGTATGTCTAGAATACATAGTTATGCATGGACACATATGTCTGAAAATAAAATATACACATGAATATGTTATATAGGTGTCTTTCTTCTCCTTGAAAGGTTAAGCTATCTGATTAAATCAAACTATATTCTTTCTGTTTCATCCATCACTACCAGAAGATAGCAGAAACAGCATACACCTTCTGAATTTTTTTTTTTTTTTGGTTTTATGATGTGTGAGGCAGAAAGAAAGGAGGTTTAATTTAATTTGTTGGATTGACTTTGCAGAGATGATAGTAACAGAAGCAGTATCTTCAGCTAAGTAACCTGAACAAACATGAAATGGAAATCAAAAGGAGTTTATAAATATAATATTTAAACTCCACGTCTACCTACCCCTTTTACTTGAACAAGCCAGCTCCTATTACAAGCAATTTTGCCGTAAGCAGGCTGGTCATTTTTATGTGGTTGGGGTTTTTTTGGTGGTTTTGTTTCGTGTTTGGTTTTGTTGGGTTTTGTTTGTTTGTTTGTTTTTGGTTTTGTTTTTGTTTTTTCCCCTTATATTTCTTTCTTCCTTGCTTCTTATTAGCTTTCTGGAAGACCCCTTTGATGTACATGCTCATATTATTTAATGAATTTTTCATTTGGTTACAAGTAAAAATAGAAGACCCAGAACAGCTATAATGTGTTCTGGTCTATACTGAATCTAGTCCTTCAAGGCAGTTATTGCTTTGCATTTGTTTTTTACAATGATACATATTTATTTAATGAAACTATCTTAGCAATAATGCAGGTTCTGAGGAATGATTTTCAAGTTTAAAAGCTTTTTAAATTGGAAGTGAAATCAGAAGGGTTTGATTTTTTTTTTTTTTTAATGACTCTTCCATGTAGAATGGTTTGGTTCGGATGCCAATAAAATTTAGAGTAAAAGGAAATTTAGGGTGTGTTACAGCAATAGAAACAGCATATGTTTCTTTGAGACCTTTATCTCACCTCTCTCCACCCAGATAAACTGAGCCCAAATTTGAGTTGTGAATTAAGAAATGCCTAAAAGCTAAATGCTTTCCTAGTTTAGCACTCACTTCCAGTGCTTGCAGACTGCCATATCTCTGCAACAAAAGGTAAAAATACTCTTGACATTCTAAGTATTCAAATAAATGCTTATTTTTATTAGCAAAGTAGTTGTTTAAATCATTAAGATTTCACTTCTGTTTTTAAATCAGTTTCATGCTAGAGTGTGACTTTCAATGTACCAGCAATCTCAACTGTTTATGGAGAGTCAGTCCCTAACACTTGTCATTCTTATCTGCATCCACCCTGGAAAGGACTCCAGTAACTAAGGTAGTTATAAAGCTCTAAATGCATTTTATAGATACGGCAAATGTAACTTTGGACATGTCATAGTTTTCATCTCTGTGTAAGGAAAGAGTTAAGGTACATTTCAGTCACCTCTGTATTATTTCCTATTTCAAAACTGACTGCACACTGGCATGTGAAGTTGAGCCACTGTGTAATTTTAGCAGCTTCCTCCAATACAACAAATGTTTGGGGTTTTTTGCTGTCTGTGAATGATAATTTACTTTGCTACTTCTGAAGAATTATGTACCCTAGATTTCTGCAAGGCAATGCTGAGACTTTGGAAAATGTTTGTACAAGCTTATACGAGTTCCTCTACAGAAACTAATACAGCAAAAGTTCTCCTTCGCTCGGTCCAAGCTCTGGCTGTGATTTTATGCTACCACACTAGTGTAAAACTTCTGTAGTCCATGTGAGATCTTTCCTCACATATTCATTAATTGTTGAAATTACCCTAGGGGTATAAAAGTAGAGATTGACAGTATTCAGAATTCACTGATATAGAATGTCAGCTTTATAAACTTGTTTCTTAATGTACTCTTCAAATTGTCAACTATCAGCTTTTTTTGCTTCCTTGCCAAGCTATTGTAACTTAGCAATGACAAAAAGTTTTAGTAAGGAACAGTGTCAGATTTTTACACTTTAAGAGGAGTTGATTCTGCCTATGAAGTCTTCTTGGGTAGCAATGAAATACACTCTTAAATGGACATAATACAGAGAGAAGCAGTGGTGTTATGCTAAATCTCCCATGTTAACCTTATTAACGGAAGTTAAATGCAGGATAATTTAGCAATGACTGCAATATATAAGAACAGATGGCTGGTGGATAACTTCCTTCTGTGTACTGAAAAATTCCAATTAAGGCAAAATTAAATGAATTAATAATATCATAAAACTGTTATTCCACTTTTTACTATGGATTATGTCCTCCTTAGCAGGGAAAATTGCATTAATTGCTTCAAGAAAGGAACCATTCAGTGGCTGCAGAGAACTTGGTGGTGAACTGTTCCACTTCCTGTCATTGCACAGTTATGCATAATGTGACCACATGGAATTCACAAATCATAAATAGGAAAAGAACACAGTAAGTTTTTTGCTCCAAAACCAAAGCACTCTGTCATTTAAGTAGCTGGAGAATCTCCAGGAGCTGTATCATAGTGTAAAAAGTTTTTATACATGCTGGGTAGCAACTAGAAAGACATATGCATAAGAATACCTGACAGTACACTCATTAGAGGGCATTATCACGCTTGGTGCATTGCATAGCCTGCAAAAGTGTTCTTATACCATGTTCTATAAGCAGCACTAAATATGATTTTACTAATTAGCTTTCAATACATCTAGAAGGTCATTATTTTGGCTGTGGAGAGGCTTAAAAGTGAGTGAGGAAGTACCTTATATTGCTTTCAAATAGTTAATTTCAATTGATAGCATTTTGCTGTATCCTTGAATAGGCTATTTTGACCTTCATTTTATGACTTAATTCTTTCTAGTGAGCGAGACACTGCATCAATGATTACTATTTTCTAGGTTTCTGTCACCCAGACTTGTCCAGGTCTCTGTGCCCTAGTTGTGCTCAGGGTACAACAGGGGTACAATCTATCTGTATGCTGCAAACAGTATAATTATTGTGGCATCAAAGCGTGGATTTGCAGTTTTTATTTATTATTTTGTGATTCATATCCAAACTCACCTCACATCCAGTCTGTTCAGATGTGAGTCCCCACCTCGGTAAGGGCTTGAGGTAAATTCTGAACCTAAATTTGGAGTGGTTTTAACTTTTATAGTCTTTTTGTTGGATCTGGCATAGACGGTTTGGGTATCCGGCACTCAGCCTAGATTATACGTACTGTCCGTCTGCCCAGCAGTAGTGCATTTGGCTTGAATGCATTGGATATAGTTACAGCTGTGAGAGTCCTTGAGGGTCCTTCTTTCATCCCTGATGTCTCAAATAGCAAGGGCTGATGTGGTATGTGGCAGCCTGCCCTCTGAGTGCTCTTGCTGTGTAATAGTGTGGTCATACCTGACTTTGGCTGGAGTAACCCTGCAGTTGCTGGAACTGTAGACAGATCTTCGGTCTCTGTGTCTAAGCTAATGTTCCCAGATTTCCTGTATAATCAGTGGAGAAAAAGATGGACTTTTAGGGAATGATTAGGTGAATCACACTTCAGAAGTGCATGTACTCTCTAGAAACTGCACAAACAAATGAGATAAATGAGCTGTGCGTAACTTCAGGTAGCTATAGGTGGTCTAGTGAATCCCACTCAGGCACACTGAAGATTGAATATAGAAATGCTCTATGGAATACTTTCCTCTTTTAGTGTTTCATAGCAGCATGAATTTTCTGGGAGCGTATATCAACCATGTGGAAAGAACAGAAGAAAACACATTAGCCTGTAATTGGACCCTGACTTGTGTTAGTTATGATATGTCTTCAAAGTAAGTTTGGAACAATGGCAGTGGCATCCCTATAAATATGTGCAAATAACATCAGAGAAACTAAAATGAATCAAGGCAAATCTCTTAAACTGAACTTTATGAGAAAACATGTTATCAGTTACAGAAGAAGACAAATCGTTTTATGGCACCTGACATTTTGTACTACAAGGATTTCTATTAAGCCACAAAGGTAACATAGAATCCTTAAAGACATAGATATTTGACTGTAATACACACTAGACTGTGTAGCTAATTAAATTGTGACAATTGTCCATACTAGATGCTTATATCAGCATTAAGCCTCTATACCCATCACTGTAGCAGGAGTTCTAGAGACCCCAAAGGAGATGAGTGATATGCCTGCTTAGTGTTGAAATGTACCACTCAGTTGTTGCAGCAGCAGGAGATTGTAAGATCAAGAGGCTTAATAGCTTTGGTACAAGAAGTAGTGCTACATTAAATGCAGTGAAATGCAAGAACTTACTGTACATTCACAGCACTGCAAGACCCTTAGCTAAATATAAAGGGGAGGACAAACTGCATGTCTATAGAGTCTGTAAGTTAAGTAGGTTTAAGAAGAGTCTTACTATAGGTGACTTCAGACAGTGGTTTTACTTGAAAATTATGTTTTGTGTTTCTGAGAACTTTGCCTGCCAAAATGTTGTCTGACATGATTGCAAGCCCATCAAAGCCTGGGGTTTTTTTATAGCATGAGATTCAAAATTTAAACTGTAAACCTATTTTTTAAGCATATTTTTCAATATAAGTGTTAAAGGTCTCGCTTTTACTTATTTCCTAACTGTTTCAAACAAGTTGTGACATTTGTCACTTCATTGGTCGTGGTGCATCTTCATACCTTTACTTTGCTCTTTTCATCCCTATTTGTGTGGTAAACATGAGGATTAAAAGAAAGGATGAAATATTTGTATTTTCATAAATTATTATAATATTTTGCTCTTTTTGCTTTTTTATGTTACTATGTAAAGAGCCCCATTTTAATTTTTCCTGGCAAAACTATTAGTACATAACAGTAATGCAAAGGCTTTCATAACATATCTTGGAAACCTGAAAATTATTATTGAATATAAAGATAAGAAAAATTCCATCTCAGATATTACACAAGACCATAATAACTACTCACTCTTTTACTTGATCATATGCACTCTGTCACAAACTGGCATGTTAACTCAGGTGCTTTGCTATAACAAAATCCCTTTCCACAGCACAGACCTATTTTACTGACACAGGTCTCCAACCAGAGGGAATTAGAAAATAAAGGACTGGAGCTATAGCCTTTCTAGTTTGTGGTCACTCTCAGCCTTTGCCTGCCTGTGGCTGCTCCACCTGTACAAACTGCCACTAGTCCTTTGCTGCTGAAGCTCTCTGAGCAGCAGCAGCAGCAGCAGCTCTTCCCACCACCCAGTCTGTCTCTTACTTCTTCTTTGCTGTCTCCAGCTTGTGTTTTTCCATCTTGGAATACAGCTGTTCCTGCTGCAGAGTGAGCTCGGTTAACAGTTCTTGTGCAACTAATTTGTCAGGTTGGGGCTGATTGCCTGAGGGTAACTTTGCCTCAACAGCTTCTTTCAGGCCTAGTTCTATGAGCAGCATTTTGAGCTCTTTTAAAGACTTTCCTGCATATTTCAATTTTCTTTCTGAGAGTAATTGTTCACATTCCAGTTTACCGAGCTCAGAATGTGTTTTTGACTGGCTCAGTTTACTTTACATAAGACTTTTTTTTTTTTTTTTTCAAATGAAATTCCTTTATGAAGTTTTTCTGGGGGAATTCTGCCTTTTCTCCAGTGAAGGGTTTCTCGTACATTGTTGTGGTTTGGTTTCCTTTTCCTTGCAGACTGGCACCTTGTGGTTGACAGAAAGCTTTGGTTTGTTTTTTCTGCCTTATGTAGTTTTCCCAAAATGAAAAAAGCAAGCAAACCAACCAACCAACCAACCAACTAAACAAACCCCAAAACCCCTGTAAAATGGGAACAAAACATTCTGTGCCTCATGTGGAGGTCACAGGGCTTGCAAGTACACCTACCTCTCAGTTATCAACCATTTGAATGAGAGGGTATAAATGTTCATTACCTTACCTGTCTGTTGCATAAAAGAAAATAATGTTGCTAGTATTTATTAATGTGAGCAAATTACGCAAAATTATGTGGAGTTACAAATATTTACTAGTGGTGTCATCTGGTACCATAAAAGCAAACTTCCATACCCTTTCTGCTCCTTTTATTCCAAGACTTCTTGGCCTCTTACAGTAAATAGAAAGGCAGAGCAGAGAGCTTGCTTCCAGCTTCCATCTTGGAAAATTCTCTATGTCCCCACTGCAGGGAAGAGCAAGCACTCAGAAGAGTGTTAATTATCTTCACACCATGGTATTCCTGGAAATCCCCTGACAATAACCACTTTGCACCTTTGGAAGTGCAGCCAAGATAATGGATTTTGGCACTAGGCTGTTCAAGGATCATTCTTAGAATAGGATGACTTGAACATGTGTGTGGACCTACTTCCTGCTCTATTGGCTTTTGAGTTTGCATCATCCTTCCCTAATAGTCATTACCTTAAGTAGACCTTGACAGCCATGGCTTCTTCCCAAGCTCTCTTCCTCTGGATCATTGTTCAGGCATGTTCGTAGGAAATTTCAGGTCTTGAAAGAAATATTAACCTGTATCTGGGCATTCAGATCCATCGTAACTTGTGACAGCTCTAGTTATGGAGAGGGATAACAAGTAATAAGCAGAAAGTCCTCTGTTATTAGACACTACAAGCACAATGGTTCTTTCAGCAAGAAATTATATCTTTCCAATTTCACATATCTTGTTCATTTGTCAAGATATACTTGACCAATTCTTTTCACTTCTAATTTTTTCTCAAGAGTTTTGCAATTATTCTGAGGTATTAATAGCTGAAGGAATGTTTGAGAATATAAGAATTGTGTTCTAAACCCCATTTAATACTGTAGACATGACTGCTAGTACTTTATTCACGGTTGTGGTGTTGCAGGTAATCAAGGTTGCAATGCTTTAGTTTCCCTAAGGAGGCCAAATCCACAAATGACTATGTCCTGTCTGAGGGAAAAAAATCTATTCAATGATGAAGTGCTTCAGTCATTAAACTGCAACATTGCAATCAATGTAAATCTTCCACTGGACCAACAAAAGAAGGCAAAAGTATGATCAGTGCCCTGTGAGGCCTAATTTCCTTCAGCTTTCTTGCCTTTTCATACTAATTAAAGGCAAAAAATCTTGTGTACTGACAAAAACTTCTGGTTTAGGGTCATTGCCTTTTTGTTCATCAGCACTGAGATAGATCTTTGTGGAAGGTCCATTGAAAAGGCACATAGTGATTTTCCCTTCCGTTCTATATCAGCATCTTTTCCTGCTCTATATCTTTTAATGAACAAGTTGTCATGCTTCCACGTGGAACAGCACTTTGACTAGTGTTGACTATTAGCATAGAGCTACACTAACCAAAATTTTATCTAGAACCGCCAAATCCTACTGATATTTCTTTGGTTGTGCTTCCTATAAGGCCATGCTGTAACAAGACTTGGATATGCATTTCTGTTAATCGCAGGGGAGAAAATTCTGCAATGGCTGTTCCAAGATTTTTTTTTTTTTTTTTTTTTTTTTTAAAAAAAGGAAAAAAAACCCCCACAAAAGCTGGAAATCCATATTGACATAAGAAGCTTTGAAGGCTTAATTGGTAATCTGCATAATGAATTATGGTATCTGCAGTGGTGATTCTGTCACTTCAGAGGGAGACTGAGTCGTATCTTTCAGCCTGCAAGATACTCTACATAGGCCTTCACTGTTAAAAAAAAAAATTCACCATAAGTCAACATCATTTCCAGTCCAAGATCATACCATTCAGTATGGCACTAGAAATATTGACCTCAGCTCCTGCTTTTTTTTATCCCTGTATTACTAGACATTATTCTCCAGAAAGTTTTTATGTATTTTTAAAGTTAATGAATGACTGCTCTGCTCTCAAGTGTATCATCCTGTCCCACCAGTTCTGTATCATCTGCAAATGTCATGGGGGTACACTCAGTTCCTTCTGTCATATCATTGACAAAGATAATAGAAAGAGGTGCAGAGGTAGACCCCTGTGGTCCTGGAGGTTCCCTGCCTCCAGTTAGAGTACAACCCATTAATTGCTACCTGCCGAGCCTGACCTTCCCACTAGTTTTTTTACTGATCCAGGGTATAACATCCTAATATGACATACATATGACTATACTGTGAGAGATTATGTTGAAAGTTTTGCTAAAGATGAGGTAAAAGACAACCATTGCCCTCCCTCACTCACAAATCCATGACTCAGTTTTTATGTTTTCATCAGGGTCATCATATGCAGATAATAGCAGATTAACATTCTGTATCAATGCTTGAGATCAAATGAAAAGTCATCCACATTGGAAGGACATGGTCAGTCTGTTGACGTACTGCATTGAAACACTTTCTCACAGTTTATCTGCATATAGCCCTAAAGATACTAACAATAAGTTCAGACATTTTGAGAAAACAGAGTATGGGATGGTGTCTTAAAATATACATTCAGGAAATGGGAGTATGTCAAGAGTGAAATTTTTTTCCATAGAAGTGGAAAAGAAACATGGGTCTTCCTGCTTGTTTTGTCCTAGACAGAGCAGTTGATCTATTCCAATTTCCAGTTCCTCTTATGTCAGAAGTCATGGAGAAGTTGGCATGTAGCAACTCTGAATTTCCTGACTCCAGAATGGATGAGACCGTATTAGTTAAAATCTTGAAAGTCTTTCAGTGTGGGACACAGTAACCACATCACTACTCCTAGACTTTCTTGGGTCAGATACATGATGTCATTAAATTTTCTCCACTTCCTGAGGATGGTGGAGGGCTCTTAAGTCTGGGTTATATATTTTCTAGCATTCTAACACCACAAAAGATTCAGTCAAATGGATTGTATTTTCCAGGAAGTGAAAAGATAAATTTTTTTCTCTGTTTAAGTTCCTACACTTCCTACAGCCAAAGTTCTTTAAGTTCTATTTAAATTTACTTGATATTCTGCCCCAGAGTAAGCATTGCTGATTTTCTTTCATTCAGCTGCTGAAATTATTTTGGTCCCTTTCTACATCAGAAATGTTAACTGTAAATAGACTAAAGATCTGGTGAGCAGGCCTTTTGAAAGAGGAACCCATTTATTTCTCTGTCATTCAGATTCATTAAAACAGTTGCATTGACAGCTAGAAGAATATAAGAATTTAGTTGATATAGCTGATTCTGTTTACATTCCAACTTTAGGAAAGATACAGTTCACTTAAAGTAGTATCAGAAGCTCAAATCCAGAAGCTAATGTGTCTTAAATAACAACTTATATCTTCAAATCTGAAACCATATTCTACACCTTAACTTTGAGCATACATCATTTCTGTATATGGATTAGAAGAGGCTATTGGCAATTCATCACCTTGTGTCTGCAGTTAAATTGTGATCTAAACTCAGAGTACTTCTCATTGAATAACAAGCTCTATAAGGAGACCTTTGAAAAAATACTGAGTAATTATCTTGATTTGATTAGGGGACGCTTTACTTCAGGGATCTAGCAAACAAACATCTTCATGCTTGATCCTTTCAAGCTGTCATAGGGAACTCAGTTCATACTTAGTGTTGCTGAAGTCTCATGGTTTGAAATGCCAGGGGATTGAGCTGGTGAGTTGGATGCTGGTTCAAATGGGGGAGGGGACATTGTCCTTGTGGCTTGATTCATCAGTTAGTGATCCTCCTCTAAGTAGGTGGTGTTTTGTAAGGAGTGTTGCTTGGGGTCATGTAGAGTTGTAAGGAATAAATAGACAGGTGCTTTAAGCGAAGATTTACTTGTAACTTATTTGTCTAAACCTCCACTCACAAGCCATTCTTCATCCCTTCTAGTTTATGAAGGTTTCTAGGGATTTAGGAGCTGACAGGAAAGAAGGATTTGTATTGTAAGACTATGTGTTCAGAAGGGGGTTGGTTGATGCTGGAGTTAGGCCTATGAACAGGTAAATGTAACTGACAGAAATTGCATGTAGGACTATCAAAAATTGTTCTCATATATACATTCACACTACACTAATAAAAAAACTGTCTAGATGGATGTACATGTAAGTCCTAACAGGCCTCACCATAACTTCAGCTACCTCCCCCCTGAGTACCTTCTGTATAGGTACAGTGTGACAATGTATTTCAAACACCAGCTATAGCTAAATAACCCTTGTTTTCATGCTGAGATATATCCTTCAATTAAATATTTTTTAAAATTAAAGAGGTTATATTGACAAAGAAACTTCTGTCTTGCCGTTATATTTGTTTATACACCTTTTGCATACTATTAATGAAGAAACAGAGTTAAGTCTTTATTTTTATTAGTATTTCTCAATCTTTAATCATCCAAATACCTCACAAACTAATGGCCTAAATATGGTTATAAAATTTTTAGGATAAAAGCTTTGCCCTGATCTGATGACTCCTTTTAATTACCTGCCAATAAACACATACTTATCAAGACTATATAGTTCTTCATCACTAGTTCTTTTTATATTATGTTTATAGTCCACCTTTTATTTCAAAGGACTTTACAAGCTACAGAACATGTACAATAGTCATTTTCTTTATATGGTGCTTAGGGGCATTACACAACAAAGTACAAATAGCTTATCCTTCACCCCCACTGAAATGTAGTCACCTCTGAAGGGAAAGGTGGCTGCTTTTTAATAGCAAAAGAAAAACACCATATCTAATTAAAGCTGCAAGCTACATGTAGTTAGAAAGAATGTGGTTGTTCAAACTTGAATCTTACATATGACTTATTATTCATTTTTCTGCTCTCCCTCCCCCTCTCCACTTTACATGCAAGGAGAGGAAAATGCCTTAATGTACAACCTGCTCTTTGCTTAGACCCTTTAGTTATCCTCTGCTGTTTTGAGGGACTTTCAGGACTGTTTGAGCTTGATCCCTCTATGTTAGCTGTGAAAGTATCCAACAGCTGCCGCTTCATCTGAAGGATTTCTGTGGGGAAAAGGGGTTCTTTTAAACTAATTCCTCAGGCTGCTCACAACCTGGACTTTCCCCTTTAGATGTCCTCCGTGGCTCCCTAACACTTTTGGGACTCTTTGAGCTGCCTGAGCTGTCTTCCTTTCCTGATGGTGGCATTTTCTCTTCAAAGAACAATTTTTGATGCCTCTCTATTCTGTGCAGGGGAAAATGCCTTTGAAATCAATGTGGTTCTGCAGCCAGGTAATAAGTATTTAAAAATATATATCTACTTCTCATTTGTTTAAAATTTGCTAAATCCTATAGCAGTTAAACAGGTAAGAAGTGATTTTCCTTTAATGTTGCTTCCTTCTGATAGACTGTGCAATGAAGCTGCATCGATTTCAAAGGTTTTCCACTCCCCGCCTACAATAGCTGTTACAGCAATATCCCTTAGAAAAGAAAATGGCAAATGGCACCAGCAGGACAGGCAGACAGCTTAAGCCAGGTTCATGTTGCCCCAGAAGTGCTTGGAAGCAGCAGACGACATGTGAAAGAGGGCGGAGGGAAGAGAGTCCAAGTTTAGAAAATATCTGTTGGAAGAATTAATTGACAAAGTCACCCCACCCCAAACAGAGCAATAGCAGTTGAAAGCAGAAGAGCTGCAAAGAAGTAGCTGTAACTGTAGAGGGCTCCTACACTTGTGTAAACACTGCAAGATCTATTATTTAAAACAAAATTTTAAAAAAACAACCCACGTGTTCAGACAGGAATCCTCTCTTTTCAAACAGATTATTAGGTACACATTTGGTTTGTTTTTATAAACATTACTTTCTTTTAATACGACCACTCTATCTTAAGTTCCTGGATGATCACGTTTATTAGCATGGCTCTCTCTAAGCAAGGGGCTTTCAGGATTTTTAAGGCCTTACTAGTACATGTCTATTGTCTGCTGTACATGGGTTCTAACAATGACACCTAGACTTGTAAATAAAATAGATCAAGATGTAATCAACACACCTATGGCCAAACTCTCTTCCCCCCTGCAAGCCTGCTGGACTTAGTACTGCCTCTTGGGAACAATTACTGACACATCACAACCAGCCAAACCATGGCTGGGCAATACCTGGGACAGAGCTACTTGAAGCAGAACAAAATCATTCCAGGGAGCATCCCAGTATTAAACAGTATGGACACTCATCTACCACTGCTTACATCCATGACCTAACCCTGTTCACTTTACTAGCATAGGCATGTTTGATGTCCTCCAAACAATGCTCATCCTCCCACCTGCCTCCACTAAGTAGTAAGGACAATGGTCAGAAACCTCTGCAGCTGTGAAATCCTGACTATCTATGCATTGGGAAACAAATAGGAAAGACATAAGAAAAAACTTTTATGCTTTTGTCAGCATGCAACTGCCTAAAGACAGTTCTTTCAGACAGGATGGATATGTAATTGATTTAAAACTAGACCTATATGTAAGTGTTTTGTTGAATGGACACAGGAGCATTTTGTTAATTCTGTGTAACTTGGTTCTTGAGCTTACGGAAAGCTCAACAGATCAGGATATTGGAAGACTTTGTTTTATACTTTTCAAAAACTGCCATCGAAAGATTTGTGTCCATCTAGAAAATTTTCCAAGAAAGATGAGCAGGGAGAGTACTGCCTTCTGCAGTTAATTTTAAAAATGTGGTAAACAGGTAATCATAAAAGGTTCCATCACTTCAATATTGCTTCTAAAAACTGTGAAGAAAGAGTTGTAAAGTTGACAAATAATTTTATCTTCAATAGAATCCTTTTTTTTTACACTTTTTAAAAACATGGAATGTGGAAAAAAAGTAATTCTTATTCCAGAAAAGAATATCAGTTTTTATAAAGTATGGGCAATATTGCTTGATATAATTTTTGTGCTTGATGATAGGGAAAAATAACATTGAGGAGGTTGGTTTGTGTTTGGTTTATTTTTATTTGTTCACCTGTTTCAAGAAATGGCTGAGTTTAAAACCACAGTAAACAAGCAAGCACTTAAGGATGCATGTGGGAATTAGGCACAGATTTCTGTATACTGTTAATAGGAACTGTGCATCTAACACTTGCTCACTGTAGTGGAAATAGACTTGAGCCTTAATCTAAAGTGCTTTGTGAGAAATTACTTTATTTTTCCATTGGAGACTATTGTGAATGATGCAGCTGTAGTGGACAAAGCAAATCTAAAGGCAAGTGAAGTAAACTGAAAGACCATCATTGGATCAGGGGCCACTGGACCAGGGACCATAGGCAGAAACAGATGCTCCTTAACCTATCATCATATTAATAATTTAAAACCACTGATCTCCTATAAAGGACTGAAATGTATTAGTTTTTCCTTTGAGACTACTTCTATCATTTCTTTTACCCCCCTGACTTAAATTCCGTTTTATGTAGACTTTCAACAAACTAAAGAACCTACCCAGAGTCAGTGGACCTACTGTGTGTAAATGGACATGACTCTTTATTTAGGTCTCTTCTAAGCTTGTATACTGATTGTGCAGGAGCCCAATCTCTGCAGTGTTTTTATTCTTTCTTATTTTGTTACTTAACCAGAAATGTTATTAAAGTGATTGAAACACTAATGTGAGAGATAAACTATGGAGGTGTTTCCTGACTGTCTGATAATGAATTTTCCAATATTGTGCACAAGTTTGCTCTTTCCTTCTAAGTGCCAATATTCAGATATGAATAGCTACCATGATACACTTGCTTATGACCAAATTTTGGAGTGTTGATTCCCAAGCATAGCTCAGCAACTTCAAAATTCCTGTGTTTTACCAAATAAGGATAGATTACTAAATTGCTAATAGTCAGGAAATGCTTTTAAGCACCCACTTGTCAATTTAATAATTGACCCACTTCTAATTTAATAATCTTTTCCTGGAGACTGAAGAGGAGCAGATGATGACATAATAACATCACCACCTTAGCAGGTCATGTACCACCTCTGTGGTCTGCTGGTCACCAAGAAGCAACAAATGATTCCTGATTCCAAGTTCCTACAGGTTCTCAGCCTCTCTCTTAAGCCTTCATTTTGCCTATAGCTTAAAATATATTTTTTTAAAAAGTCATAAAACCTAAATTTTAGTTTTATTCTAAAATTCACGTTGAAAATCCCTGTCCACAATAAATTAGGTAATATTTAATAAATACTTCTTTATGAGCATATTAATGAAGGAGCTAGATTTGGTGAACAGCCTCTCATTTAAGTGATTGTTAACCCTAGTAAGACAGCTAACCTTACAGCCACACATTCATTCCCCTGCAACGGGATGGAGAGAATTGGAAAGGTACAAGCAAGAAAACTTGCAGGTTGACCTAAAGACGGTTTAATAGGTGAAGAAAATCTGTGCACGCAAACAAAGCAAAATCAGGAATTCATCCACTACTTCCTGTCAGCAGGCAGATATTCAACCATGTCAGGAAAGCAGGGGTCCATCATGTGTAATGGTTACTTGGGAACACAGATGCCATAGCTTTGAGCATCCCCCTTCCTCTTTTCCCCCAGGTTTTATTGATGAGAACAATGGTATCCCATGTGGTGTGGGATGTCCCTTTGGTCAGCTGGGGTCAGGTCTCCCATCTCTGTCTCCTCCCAACTTCTTGTGCATCCTGAGTCTACTCATTAACAGGGTGATACGAGGAGCAGAAAAGTCCTTGATGCTAACTAAGACATCCCTGTGTTACCAACACTGTTTTGGTCACCAGTCTAACACAGCACCATACAGGCTTCCATGAAGAATACTTAATTCCAGACAAAACCTATACACTGTCTCACCTTTCCATACTTACTTGGATTTCACACAATCATCTCAGTGTTGCAAGGAACTAAATCCTTTTTTGGGATTATTTTTAGAAGAATTAGCTCAGATTGATTTAGGGAATTTTGAACAATGGCATAGTTTCAGGTAATGCACCACAGTTTCTACCAGGAACATAAACATGCAATGCAGGAGGTCACTACAATGAGATAAAGTAAATATAGTACATTTTAAAATAAATCCTGTGGGTCAAGGTAGGATGCTGAGAGGAGAGAAAATCACCAATAAAATAAATCAGTAATTTAACCAGTGAAGGATAAAAATCTGGAGTGATAAAAGGAAAAGAAAAAAGAATATGTTAACATAATAAAAAGTGTGAAATTAGAAGAATAATGAAATTTAGGATAAAAAATGCCTTTCAGACCTCAAGATTGAAGAAAATTCCTTGAATAACATGAAAAAGTATCCTGTGGAGATTCAGAGAGTATGAAAGTTCATCTCAGGAAATTTTAGTGATATAGATCAGGAAGCAAGGCATTTTCCTGGAATTACCTAATGTAGATTTTCTAGGAAGAAGTATATTAAAGGACAAATGAGATCAAAACTATCTAAATCCTTGCTGAGTTCCCATACAAAATGTGCTTAATTATCCAGGACAATATATCAACTGATCATGAACTTTTGCTGTCATAAACTGAGAGTTTTTCTTATCTGAGAGGATAAGGCATTTTTAACTTCACAATTTAAATTGCAATAGTTTCTGAAAGATAATGAGAGCAAATGACACTATTCTGGTGGATACACAAGCTGATGACAAAATATTATTGCAAAAGAATCAACAAGCATCACAGAAACAGTAAAGTGTCCTCATAGGCATGAAATTTGACACATTGATCAATTAGAAACTAAAATGAGGTAAGATCTCATTCTTCTCTCACACATGTTCAATATTCCTTTGATGTAAGTGGAATTTATTCCAGCATAACTGTTGTCAAAGGAAACTTAAATCTAAAGAACGTACACTGTATTATCTTGTAATTTTGATTGCACTATCATGTAGAATAATTTTGTAAGCACGTTTTATTTGCTTTAAAGTTGTTGAAGGCTTTGTTAGCATATTGTTTTGAAACAGGAGGTATGCATGCCTATGCATGAATTTTCTGATTATATAATCTAGGCAAAACAAAGCAATTAACAGTGGCAAAGTAAAAATTTATTTCAGTGAACAAAATGCTTGAATCATAGCTCAGTTTTTATTCAGCAAACCTCATATGCTGTTCTCAGTTACACTGTAAAAATATTCTCAAATAGGTGTTTCATTGAATTGATTCTTTTAAGTGCAATTAAAACTGATAAAATATTATTGAAAGTAGTTCAACACGTTGGACAAGGCGCAACCCTTAGAGTCAGCTTGATAAGGATAGCCATACTATCCTTTCGTGCATGTAAAGCTTGGTTGGCAGCTCTCATGGTTTGAAATTGACTGTTTGCAATTCTGGACTGCTTAGCACTAATGAAGAATGAACAAAGTTTTAAGTTAATTTATACTTATCTAGCTCTTTTTTGCTGACTTCCACCATTCTGTTTCACCCAGCATTAAACCTGAAAGTGTATTACAAGCAATTCATTAATTGTGGTGTATGATACATATGCATCAGAAGAGCTTTAGAATATTAGCAGAATACAAGCCATCCACTTTGACTTGTCAGCAGCAGCTAAGTACCCACTTTAAAGGGTCATGTACAAAATACAGACTGATGCCTGGTGGGAATAATGATTCCTTAATTTCAGAATGAAATATCCCATAGATAGAGCCAATATGGAAAGCAAAATACCAAAACTGCCTGCAAATGAGACAGCTGGTATCTTTAGTTCAATAACTGAACTAATGGAGGGTAATTTGGCACATCTTCAAGATCTACTCTGCTTAGAGTTACTGTCTATCTATAATATGTTGATTATCATGTTTAGAATATTTAGACCAAGCTTTATAATTTATTTGAAACATGTCTGTAAATAATTGCACTGAGTAGGTAGACTGACATCAATCAAAAGAGAAAGAAGTTCCACATGAATGACAAAAAAGGACACAAAAAATATTTGTGATCCTTAAAACCATTTCGCTTAGAAAAATATTGTTCCGTCTCTTTGAATTACCAGCGTTAATTTGCTCTCTTTCATTCTACTCACTTAAGATACTTCAGATTGTGGGTCTAAACAAAGGCTACTAAAAAAAAGGTGAACAGTTACAGTCTTGATTCATACATGTGCTGCTTTTGGCTGGATAGATTTAATTTTCTTTGAGTAGCTGGTATGGGCTTATGTTTTGGATTTGTGCTAAAAACAGTGTTGATAACACGGGGATGTTTTCATTACTGCTGAGCAGTGCTCACACAGAGTCAAGGCCTTTTCTGCCTCTCATACCAACTCACCAGTGAGCAGGCTGGATGTGCACAAGAAGTTGGGGGGGACACAGCCAGGACAGCTGACCCCAGCTGACCAAAGGGACATCCCATACCATATGACATCATGCTCAGCAATATAAAGCTGGGGGAAAAGGAAGGAAGGGAAGGACTTTCGGAGTGATGGCATTTGCCTCTCCGAGTAACCATTACACATGATGGAGATGGCTGAACACCTGCCTGCCAATGGGAAGTAGTGTATGAATTTATTATTTTGTTTTGTTTGTGCAACTTTTGCTTTAGCTATTAAACTATCTTTATCTCAACTCACCTGATTTTTTACTCCTGCTCTTGAAATTTTCTCCCCCATCCCACTGGGGGTGAGCAAGCAAGTGGCTGTGTGGTACCTAGTTGGGGTCAAACCACAACAGTCATTTTTGGCACACAGTGTGGGGCTTGAGGGGTTTGAAATAATGACAGATTTGGTTGGAATATGCCAAATCGAATTTAGAGCTTTATGGCTATTTAGCTGTTAATTGGCAGGCTCCTGTGCTTGCCATGGGGCTTGCTTGCTTTACTGTAAATTAGTCTTGTGTTCATTAGTGATTGCTTTTTGCTTTGCTGCTTGCTGCACTGCTGTACTGCTGTTCATCTTACTCTGCTGTGCCTGGGAACATTTTGATAACAGCAATGGTGATGCACCTGGGCTAGCAGATGGTCAGGACATTGCTTGTGTTTCTGTGCTGCTGCACTGGGCAGGCTGGAACTCCAGTGTGAAATCGAGTCAAAGGGACTGTGACCTGTGGATGAGTCCACACAGGAGCAGGACACCCTGAAGTGTTTGCGGCCATGGATAAGCTCATGCCAGAGAAAGTACATCTCAAAGTGTCTGTGGCCATGGTTACATCTGTACAGCAGCAGGTATGCCTCTGAAGGGATTATGGCTCAAGAATAAGTCCGCACTAGAGAAAGTACACCTCAAAGCATCTGTGGCCGTGCATGGGGTCATGCTGGAGCACCTCAAAGCGTGTGGCCATGGATAAGCCCACAAGAGAGCAGGTACATCCCTGCAGCCATGGGTAAGGCCATGCTGAAGCAGGTTCACTCCTGAAGGGACTGTGGCTGTGGGTAAGGCCAGGCTGAGGCAGCTATTTCTCTGAAGACATTGTGGCCCATGGAGAAGGCCGTGCTGGAACAGGTGCACCTCAAAGCCACTGTGGCTGTGGATAAGTCTACACTTCAGCAGGTCTAGCCCTGAAGAGACTGTGGTGCATTGATAAGGCCACACTTGGAGCAGGTACAACCCTAAGGGACTGCAGTTTGTGGCTAAGTCCAAGTTAGAACAGGGGCAAGGGGAGGAGTTCATTGCATTGTTAAACACTATGAACTGGTCCAAAGGGACAAGGGGTGGAGATTGTAAGGGAAATACCTTTAAATTGTTGTAACCTGGGATTTGAGTTGTATGTTATGGGAATTATTCTAGCAGAAACCCCTGTTGCTAGGAGCAAAGGGAAGAATTCTTTGCAATGTTGTCTTCCCAAGTAGCTGTTACACGTGATGGAGCCCTGCTTTCTTGGAGATGGCTGAACACCTGCCTGCTGATGGGAAGTGGTGAATGAAACCCTTGGTTTGCTTTGCCTGTGTGTGTGGCTTTTGCTTTACCTATTAAACTGTCTTTATCTCAGCCCACGAGTTTTCTCACTTTTACTGTTCTGATTAACTTCCCCATTCCACCAGGGGACTGTGCAAGTGGCTGCGTGGAGCTTAGTTTCTAGCTGGGGTTAAACCGCAACAGTAGCATATTTTAAATGGATAAAACCCATATTTTAAAGTATCAGTTATCAAAATATATGTTCACTGCTTTGATAATAATTCTTGTTATTGTATTTTCAATATGACAGATAGTTTGGATGGGAGGCATATCAAATCCAAAAGTAAATTTCAGTTGTTGTGATGCAAATTTCTAGTGTTTATTAAAGTATAGTATAGTGTTTCTGTAAATTTTTGTGACTGAACCAGGGAAGGTTCTCTGCAAAAATCCCACAGAGAGACAGAAAAGGTAGTTCAGGATTAATAGAGCTTTCTCTACACTGTTGAAGTTTCATGTCCTATGTTAAAAATTTACAATCTTTCATTGATTTCCGTGGTCATATGAAGGAATTCACTATGTATCTTTGTACATTTTTAACCATGATGTAAAACCTTCAAGTATTCCATTTTCTAGAAAACAGTCTGGTTTTAATTACCTTTCCATAAAAACAAGCTACAGTTTAATCCATTCATTTTTTCATAAGAAATCCATTTAGTCTCTCCAGAATTCTGTATGATAGAGGCATGTATTGGCTCCCATTTGCATGTCCTTATAGAATGCAATGTAATAAATGTTATAGTAAAATGAGTATATCCATGTCTCATATAGTTATTCAATCTTAAACTGTAGAGAAGAAAAAAATGTACACTAAAGAATGAACTAAATTGTTACTACCAGAGACATATTAAATATACATTCATAACTTAGTGAATCAGTTGTCACTATTCTGTCCTGGGCACTGGGTGACCTATAATTCATTGGAGTATAACTATTGTTACACTGACACATGGAAATAATCTATGAATGTTTTTGTCTTATCTACTTTGATCTAATTTTGTCAAGACAGCAGTGGAGGCTTTTTTGCTTTCTGATTTTACCTAAATGAGTACTATGTAACATAAATCTGTCTCCTTCACTTCTCTTCTAGACTTGTGCTTCCCATTTGTCTCTATTGCTTTAACCTTGATGTGCACCCTTGCTATGGCCACAGCTCCAGGATCTGAGAATCCTTCTCTTGCCACATTACAGCTCTCCTTATCTGTGCCAGGTTCTGCTCTCTGAGCTGACACTCCCGACCTGACACATATTCTGGCAAGGTGTCCTCCTTCAGCCCAGGCTTCCCCAGAGCAGGGTCCCAGAACTTGGTGTTCCTGCAAGTGCCCCCAGCTCTTACATTACACACAGCAATGCGCTGCAATGTCTCTCGTATACCCTACTTGTCTAATTTTGTTGCTGTCCTGTAGGCATCTGGGGCCTATCTTTTTTTTCAAGATACTGTTCCTGTTGTGCCTCTTATGTCGACCACTTCTGTGTCTTGAAACCCACCCCCCCCCCTACATCTGCAAGCGTATGGAATAATCTTCAAAATTTATGTCTCCCTGCACACTATCTGTTTTAAATGTCAGATGAGAATGTATCCTTTCTTCCTTACCTTAATGCCATTGGTATTTGTTTCTTACTCAACTCTGTATTTTTAATTAAACCTATAAAGTAGTCATACAATTCCTTTAAATACTCTATTCAAAACTAAGTTATATTTATGCATTGGTAATTTACACTGCACAGATTTTATAAGCCTATTCCTTTACCATTCATGAGAATACCTACTGTTTATTTAATAACTACCATATTATACAATACATATGCTATCTATAAGCTACAGAAGTCTTAAAAACCACACAACCACACACTAATTTAGCATATAAAACTTTGATTTCTTTAAGAGTGATTTCACAGAACATGTGTAATAACGAAACCACATGCTTTTCCAATTTGCCAGTTATTGTTGTTGTTATTTGTTGTCGTCAAACTTTGAAAGTTGTGTTTGATACTAAGAGAAAATGTAGGTTTTGTTGACAAGAGGAAACTAGTGACTTTTTTTTTTTTGTACCTTTTTGTTTTCTTATTATGGAAAACTAGCAGGAGATACATCTAAGTAAACAATGTAGATGTTACCGCATGTAAAGTCGTTTTCTTGCTTGGTGTAGGGAATGACCAGTTTGTTTTAAGCACAAGCAGATGTTTCTATCTGACCATCTGGCCTTTATTTTCTTTATTTTTTTTTTTTTTTTTTTTTTTTTTTTATTTTTTTTTTTTTATTGATTGTAGTAGCAAATCATGATTGTGCTGTTTCTTGGTAGCGATAGAGAGGAAGCATGAAAATAAACCATTGCAAGTAAAGAAAAGATTTTTTAAGTGATGTATGAGAAAGTATTTATCCATTTAGCGAATCAGTACATTTTACAGGTTCTGATCTGAAATGTCATGAAGTCGCCTCTTCTCTATTCTGCACAGAAACTATCCCTGAATGCCCATGTGCAGCTGACCTGTAGGGAGAGCATGACTATCTTCAGTTATATGTAAAGCCTTGTATACACAGTCTGCAAAAGGGTATGTTTTATTCCCCATTGACCAGTTTTCACCACCTCTGTACGATTTTAATCTATTCAGCTGACATTCTTTTTGGCTTGATTAAGCTTGACAAATTGGAAATACTAGGGCCAAGAAAGAAAAATTCAAGTAAATAAAAACTTGCTTGGTTTGGCTTTAAAACTCCAGGATACCTCCTTGTACTTAAATTTTCAGTGACTCTGCAAGGCTATTAATAGTCATAAATTGATCTTAAATTATCTTAAAAAGTAATGTTAATATCAACAGGTCCTTACAATGATTTTTATAAAATTCAAAAGTTTCCAGAACTGACAAATTTCCTTGCTCTTTACACTGCAGACAAAGCAAGTGGTTTGGTATTTTAATCATAATGCCAGTGAGTAGGATTGAATACTGCCTACAGAGACCAGAGATACGTTTCAACCTATCCAAAAGTACTTTTTCAGATTTGAATCACATTCAAATCCATTGATAAATGTAGTTAATATATTATAACCTAAATTTTCTATTGAGAGATCTAAATATTTCTGCATCTCCTTTACAAGCTGGAATAAAATGAACTTTGTGCTGGTGACACCTTTGTGTCAGCAAGTGTCAGTGGAGCAAAGCTACAGATTCTCCTGCAGGCCACTGCTTGAAGTTAGCCAGGTAGATACTTTCACTGCAATTACAAATCTTTTCCCTTATGTTACATAAAAAGGTTGGCTTATTTTTCTTTTAATATTGGTTTACTTCAGAAATTGTGCTTGGCTACCCTTTTGTTCTCTGTGAATGTTAAAATTTCCACATTTCTGCAACAGGAAGATCGGCAACCTATAATACAAATTCCTGCAGCAAGCAAACACTCAAAAGTGTTGTTTTCTATGTTTATTGCAGCACATTAGGTTTTCACTACTTCCATGAGTTGCATTGCACATTTTGTGCTTAATTTTCTTTAATTCACTGTGAGACACAAAATATTAACACTGTCAGCAGGAAGACTCAGACCGAAAGTGAAGTTGGTTGCTACAGTAAAAAAGCCACTTTGTGTTCTCCAATATATCATTGCAAATCAAGACTAACTATATTGACTTAAGTGAGGAAAGGGGTTGACAGACTTATTGCTACTTCTACAAAATGATCCATGCATCTCTAAAGATACAACAGCACAGTTAATTGTTTAACTCCTACTGAAGGGATGATGGCTGAGAACAGCAATGTTGACTTCCAAGGTTAGAGCTACAGGTGAATTTTATGCAGATTTCATATGGGTGAACCTAGCTAACTTAAATGACAAAAACCATCTGATTTTTTGTGGGGTTTTTTTGTTGTTTTTGGGGGGTTTTTTTTTGTGTGTGTGTGTGGATTTTGTTGGTTTTGTTTGTTTGTTTGTTTTGGTCTCATATGTTGCCTGTCTTAAACAGGACTTAATCAATGAGAAGTTAGTTTAGGATCATTGTTTGGCACAAGCCCCTAACTCTTTTTCCCATTTATACATTCTTGTCTGAACAGAAAGAGATTAATCTCTTAATTAAGCTAGGCTTTTATTTATCTGTCGTTATTGCTGTATTTGAGTGCATCACAAGCATTAGAGAAAACTTCTCTGAGGTGAAGAAACAGCATTGTAGAGATCAGAAGGCTGAAATACAAAGAAAGTAAAGTCAGAAGTATTGTTTTCAAAGGCCCAACATCAGGCACCAGCTCTCTGATTCTTTCAGAGATCTTGTGCTAGCTCTTCATTTGCCCAACCATGATATCCATCCAATTCTGCTGAAATCAGGGGTTTCAGGTCATACATGGAGTGAAATGTATGCTCTTGAATCAATTATCCAGAGAAAAGACAATACTCTATTAGCTTTGAAAACACTAGTCTGAGTTACCTGCCTGCTCTCACCCAAGAACTTTGTGTCACAGCAGGCTGCAGAGCAAATCGTTTCATGACCACCCAGTTTCTCAGGGTTATGTTTACCTAAACTAGACAGGAGGTTAAATTTGTAGTTTTGTTCCCGATCTCTTCTATTGCACCTTCTATTTTCTGCAGCATATGAGAAAAAAACAAAAACCAGTTCATTTATAGACTAAAATATATTAATGTAACCTTTTATTTGAATCAGGCAGCAGTTTTATGAGAAAAATAGTGTATGATTATGGAAGCAGACTGTATCATAACACTGGTATGGGCAGCATTAATTACATAATTTCCTAACATAGTGAGTCATATAACCTATACCAATATCTATACATACATATCTTATAGTTTATCATGAACTGGGGACTCATACAGTCACTAACCAGACCTTCACACTTGAATTAGCAGATTAGAAATATCACCTACTCTGCCTCAGAAAAGGAGGAGACATACTGTTTTCCACTGGATTTCACTAATATTCAGTGACATTTTTTTCACAGCTTCTCATCTGATGTGATTTTTATCCCTACTTGTTCTTAATTCCTCAGCTCTAGTAGTTGTAAGGTAGTTTAGTTTCCCTTCAATGAGGCATGACTACTTCAGATTACTTTGCTTTCTCTTCACATTAATATTATCAACATTGGCACTGGAGTGTTAGATCTCTACCAATAATATTCACCCTGAATTTGAAGGTGAAATTGCAACTATAAAAACAATGTAAAAGAGTACTGGGACTTAACATTGACAATGCACATTCAGTAAAGTCTCTTTTAAAAGTTATTTCCCTTCTTTTCCATCAGCACAATGAGATCCCAGTCCAGCCATACCTCTTCAGCAAGGCACGAGCTCCCGTATTTCCCAGAGAGGGCGTGCTCCTTGAGCACCACAGCTTTGTGCCCCCACACAACAGGGTTTTTGTAACTGGTGTCTGAAACAAAACACACTAAAGACAATGCAAAAGTTCAGAGTGATTTCAGATGTCTTCTGAGCAAGCCTTCACAGAACGTGCTGTTATATAACCATTTCTTCTTCTTAAATCTGCTTATTCCCTGATCACCTTTAAGGTGATGTGCCATTACTTCTGACTGAGTTTTTACTGGCCTTCACTTGCCAGTAGTGACCAAGCATAGAACTAAATCAATCTTTGTCAGGCCTGTAATTGAGCACTTCCCTAATTTATGAGACAGCTTTTCCATTAACAACAAAATCTTGAGAATTAAATAAAAACAGACCTTCACAAGTGCTGCTGCATTGGTGAATAAAATAAAAACATTGATAAATGTATGCCCCTTTTCCCAGGCTGACTTTGAAAAATTCTGTGTCACAGACCCAGGTCATATTCTGACAACAATTAGGAACACTAAAATAAATAGTTGGCAATTCTTTGTTATGACAGGCTATGCAAAGTTGGGGGTATTTGCCAACTAATACAGTAGTCTGTGACTATGAATTATGTTATTACAGTGTGTTTGCTATTTCTTATGTATCTGTACTGTTATGCTCCTTTCAGAGCATGATAACTTTTTTGTTTTAAATCTGACACAGCTGAGACGATGAAATTTTACACAGAGGGATGGAAATATTTCCTTAAGTTTTGCTGGAACTGTTTCCATTGTTAAACTAGAGGACTTACCCAGAACTCAATCTGAACAATTTTCCTTTGGTCTTTCTCATGAAACTATGAATGTCTCATCAATTAAGACACTTAAACTAGACTAGATAAATCACTAAAAAATGCAAGAGCCATGACAGGGAGATGGATTGATTACCTAATAGGTATTTTCTACATCTAAGGCCTGCATCCTTGAAACTTACAATCATGTGAATAGTTAATTGATGTCAATTGTACTGTTTTCACCAAGCTTAAATCAAGCCTTATATTTTATGATTTTCAGAAGTTAAAAAATAATATTTAGTTTTTTCATTGATTTTTCTACAGTTCTCTTCCACTTTCTGAATGTGTTTGGATTTGGAAAAGTAATCTCATTACAGAACTTGTTGACACAACATTTTGAAAATCTCTTTGAAATGAAAATTATGTTCAGAAGGAACTTACTTTAAAGAAATCCAAATACTAACTCTTTGAGATTTATTATGCTTAATAATGCTGCATATTGTTATTTTTTTAATTTATGCAAAAACACACACATGCTATCTAGAATATTGGCAGTTTATAAACTTTTGTAGACTATGTAAAGGTTTTGGATAAATCAGCATTAAGGCTAACAGTCTCTCAATCAAATCGAACCTGATTTTTTGAAGCATTATAGGAATCAAGCGAAAATAATACATCATACATGTTTTAGAAGCAAGAAAAATAGGAAGTTTAGGCACTAAACTCCTAGATGGAAGTAGAGGAGTTAATTGGCATTTGATGTTCCACAGCAAGCACTATAGCATTCTAGTGGATATCTGTCCATTTGAAGTATTGTTTACATACACAGAAAAAACCTAAACATCTCAGATTGGCAGTTGCATGTAAGTAGCACAGTCTTTCTAAAGTCGAGCCTGAAACATAAGTCCTAACCTCTAAAATTTTGAAGTACTAGAAGAAAAAATCAAAACTGGAATCAGAAGTATAAAAGCAGAACTGTTAGAGGGGGGAAAAAAATCCCGAACACACATTCAGTGGAAGTGAAAAAATTTGGAAGAAATAATTTTCATAATGCAGGGACAAAAATGAATTTTATAAGCCTCATACTGCTGGAAATGATATTGGTAATTTGGTGTGTGTTCTGTATGTAAGGTACTTTATTAGGAGACATCTCAATCATAGAATCACAGAATCATGCAGGTTGGAAAAGACCCTTGGGATCATCAAGTCCAACCATCAGCCCTACTCTACAAAGCTCTCCCCTACACCGTATCCCCCAGCATCTCATCTAAACGACCCTTAAACACATCCAGGGATGGTGACTCCACCACTTCCCTGGGCAGCCTATTCCACTGTCTGACCACTCTTTCTGTGAAAAAATTTTTCCTAATGTCCAGTCTGAACCTTCCCTGTTGGAGTTTAAAGCCACTGCCCCTTGTTCTCTTGCTAAATAGCTGTGAGAAGAGACCAGCACCAACCTCTCTACAATGTCCTTTCGGATAGTTGTACAGAGTGATGAGGTCTCCCCTCAGCCTTCTCTTCTTCACACTGAACAGTCCCAGCTGCTTCAATCACTCCTCAAAGGATTTGATCTCCAGGCCCTTCACCAGATTCTTTGCCCTTCTCTGCACTCTCTCCAGCACCTCGATATCTCTCTCATATTGAGGTGCCCAAAACTGGACACAATAGTCCAGGTGTGGCCTCACCAGTGCAGAGTACAGGGGGACTATCACCTCCCTGCTTCTTCTGGTCACACTATTTCTAATACAAGCCAGGATGCTGTTGGCTTTCTTGGCCACCTGGGCACACTGCTGGCTCATGTTCAGCTGTTTGCCAGTTAGAACCACCAGATCCTTCTCTTCCAGACACTCTCCAGCCACACCTCCCCAAGCCTGTAGCCATGCAGGGGGTTGTTGTGGCCCAAGTGCAGGACCCGGCACTTGGCTTGTTGAAGCTCATCCCGTTAACGTTGGCCCACCAATCCAATCTATCCAAGTTTCTCTGCAGTGCCTTCCTATCTTCATGGAGATCAACACTCCCGATTAACTTGGTGTCATCTACAAACTTATTGATGATACACTCTATGTCCTTATCAAGATCATCAATAAAGATGTTGAACAGAAATGGTCCCAACACCGAGCCCTGAGGAACACCACTTGTGACCGGCCACCAGCTGGATTTAGCTCCATTGACCACCACTCTCTGGGACTGTCCATCCAGCCAGTGCTTGACCCAACAGACCGTTCGTTCATCCAGGCCATGGGCAGTGAGTTTTCCTATGTGAATTCTATGGGAACTGTGTTGAATGCTTTTCGAAAATCCAGGTAGATAATATCCACAGCCTTTCCCTCATCCAGCAGTCACGTCATCTTGTTGTAGAAGGAGATCAGGTTTGTCAGGCAGGACCTGCCTTTCTTTCACCCTTGCTGACTGGGCCTGATCCCCTGGTTGTCCATTATGTGACTTTTAATGGCACCCGAGATGACCTGCTCCATGACCTTCCCTGGCACTGAGGTCAGACTGACAGGTCTATAGTTTCCTGGATCCTCCTTTCTGCCTCTCTTGTAGATGGGTGTCACATTTGCCACCCTCCAGTCCAATGGGACCTCCCCAGTCAGCCATGACTTCAGGTAAATCAATGATCCTATTCTCTCTGTAACTCAGACTTGCCCTCCCCTTCGGTTTAAAAAGAGGGACAGCTGGGATCAGCAGCAATTCTTCCTATATTTTGAGTGCTCCACCCTCACTAGAGAAATAACAATGGCAGGAAACCTAACTTTGGCACCTTCTAGTTGTGGCTCAGTGTTGAAGTCTTATTCCTTTGGTCCTTAGACCCCATGCAGTCAGCTGCACTCCCATGCCTGCTGCTGTTGCTCTTACTTCTCTAGGGGAAAGTGAGGGAAACAGAGCCAGAAGTGAAAGAAATAGAACAAATGTAAAGTTGTCCAAAATCTCTTCATGCCAAACCAATACATCTTTTAACAGTGGCTGGTGAATAAGGCTTTTATATCACTACTCTTTAGACACCATTGATTCAGTTTCTTTAGCCTCAGTTGCACATGCCTGTATTATATCAAGGCTTTACTCTTGATATTTCCAGCCTATTACTAAGTATTTTTTTTCAGTTACAAATGTCTAGTGACCACAGTAGTGGTCCTGGGCTGTAGTCCCCTGCCCAGGATTACTTTACCATCCTGAAGCCAGCAATGACAGTGGCTCTTGTGTCCCATCAGACATGAGAAAACTTTTTTCTTCTGCATCCTTTGGGCCTCCTGAACTACAGTGAGCTCCTCTGCAGTCTGTAGCTCCAGATACTGAGGAACAGAATTGTGCCATTTTGTGGCAACTGGAACAAACTTTTATCCCTAACAGTAATGTAATGGTCCATTCAGAACAGGACAGTGAGCTCTTTTTGGTGGTTTTCTCCCTTGGTCAAAGATTAAATCTGGAATTTAACTAGTTCTGTTGATGACAATAAAGAGGTACAATAAGGCAACAGCTAGGTAAAGATTATAAAGCATGTTATACAGTTCTCCACCAATTGATTCTGGAGGATCTTATTTAGCTCTGACATCTATGATAACATCTTGCTGACCATTTGACTAGTTTCAGTTTAGACATTAACTTTCTAAAGGTACCATATTTAATTTGAATGTTTAATTCACCTCACCCTCGGTGGATTAATGAATATTGTTTAGCAATCACAGAAACACGGAATGGTTGAGGTTGGAAGTAACCTCTGTGGAGGTCATCTCATTCAACCCCTCTGCTCAGTCAGGGTCACATAGAGCAGGTTGCCCAGGGTCAAGTTTAGTTAGGTTTAAATATCTCTACACATAGAGGCTCCACTTCTCTGGGAAACCTGTTTCAATGTTTGACCACCCTCACAGTTAAAATGTGTTTTGTGTTCAACTGGAATGTCACATTTTTTTAATATATTCCCATTGCCTTTGACTTTTCAGTGGGCTCTGCTGAGAAGAGTCTGGTTCCCTTTACTTCATTCCCTCCCATCAGGTGTTTATATCATTAGAATCTCCCTGAGCCTTCTCTGTTTCAGGCTGAATAGTGACAGTTCTCCCAGCATCTCCTCACATGAAAGATGCTCCTGTCCCTTGGTCATCTTTGTGGCCCTGTGCTGGACTTGTTCTAGTAAGTCCATATATTTCTGGTACTGGGGAGCTCAGAATTTAGAGAAGGGATCAGTAGTCTCATTCGAGCAAACTGTGGACTGCTCACCATTTTACATTAAAAAAAAATATGCTGAAGTACCACAAATAGGTACCTTTACTAGTTTTGGGGGTTTTTTTATGTCAGCAGTGAGATGAATCAGAAGAGAGGCAGAAATATCCTCTTGCCCCCTACTTTTAGTCCTTCACTTCCCATTAAGGCATGCAGTTTGCCCGCCCCCCACCCCTCCATACACCCAAGAGTACTCATTCTGTGGATAAATAGAAGGCTTAAGTTTCCAGGGTTGTTAATCTGACACTTTTCACAGCACTAAATTGATTTAAAATTATAAAAACAATTATTCATACATTGTATGAGGCATTTTCATTGGCATTGCATCAGAGCCACTTGTCCTTTGGATATGATACTGTGTCAAAAGAATCATTACACTTTTATCATAATGTTTTATCAATGCTTTATGCTATGGAGATTTTTTTTCTCTTTGAAATGCTTAAAGATACATTTTGCAAAGTGTTTATGTTTCTAACAAAATATTTCAGCTCACAAGCTGTCAGTTTTAAAGAGTCAAAGGAGAGAAATAAAATCTTTCACTATTCTAACAATGTATTCAAATGTATCTACACACCAGAATTATTTTTTAACAGCTTTAACTGACTTATGTTTTTCATAACGTATAATTTTTATGCAGACTGACAATGTCTATGCCAAGTTTTAGCCTGATACAGATTAAAACAGCTAAGGTATAAACTCCTGAAAAATGGGGTTTATAATGGAAATGGCAACTGACCCTTAACTGTAGCGGTGCTACCGGATGCTGCTATAATAAGCTTCCCTAGATGCCATGGTGTAAATGTATTAGCTGTACTAAGAGACCCACTCCTGGTATAATTATGTTAGGAACCAATAAGACAGCTCAGAAATCAATATGCTAAGACAGATAGAGTAAAGGACCATGGCCAGCAAACTGGGAATAGATTAGCCTGGCAGGTCCCTAGCTGAGCCATGAAGAAGGGGATATCTCTGCTGTTGTAAGAAAGCCATTAATTGTAAATTTTCCTGAACAAGGAACTTGAAGGGAGAGCTTAGGCTGTTGTTCATACCACTCAGTGTAGGCTGCAACTATTATTGATCAACAGTTAAGCTTTTTTATTCTTATTTCAAAAACGAACTGTGAAAAAAAATCTTAAATGCAGAGGAAGGGGTTGCTTCTTTCGTTTTGTTTTATTTCTTAAAGAGACAACCCTACCCACTCAGCACTAGGTTTTCTCCTTTAATTTGGTTTAAACATTTTTAAAATAGCGGGACACTAAAATTTTGCCAGGTTTCCCTTTCCAAAAGCAGCTAGCTCTGTAGAACTGCACTAATTATCTAGTCAATAAAATTCTACAAGTGTGATATGATTGATATGTGGTAAAAATAGGTACTGCTCTTAACAGCATTTTTAAAGAGTCCAATCAAATTAACCTGTGCCATTAAATACTATCATGCTCTGTAATAATTAAAGCTATGACAATGAGAATTTTGCTGCTGCTAATTTTAACTAATTTCATTTGATTTTTTCTGGCTTTTTTTCTGACAGAGAGTAATTTGCTTAATAAACAGAAACATAGTATAATTCAGTGACAGTTCTAGAAAAAAAAAAACAAAACTAAAAGAAATGGAAAGGAAACAAAGGACAACCTTTTGTGGTTACAGTACAGCACATCTGCTCATGTCCAATCAAACTTTCAAAAGCGTAGTAGTAAACAAAAGCAGCCATCAAGCAGGGACAAAGTCAGAGACATAAGTGGTTTGAATGAGTGTGCAATTTCTGCCCATATGACCATCCTGACACAATTGCTCTAATTTTCTTTCCAGAAATGACTGATAAAAGATTTAGGTAATTGCTATGGAGACAGACTTCCTTCCATCACGGGGTATCTTGAATAATACAGCCTCAGGGTCATAAGATGGAGTGTCAGTTTCTGCAGAGTCCTAAATTAATACTTGTCCCTGTTTCAGCTATACTTCCTGTACATCTAATGAAGTGAATGTAATTTATTTTGACAATGTATTGAAAATCACTTGATCAAATGACTATTCTGTAATGAACACAAAACACCATATAGCCTTGAAAACTATACCTAAAAAAAGACATAAATACACATCAATTTTTCAAAGCACATATTCCTCTCCTCCTGCAAATGTTGCATGTGTTCAACATAAGATAAAATAAAATAGTTTCTAACAGCTCAATGATTCATGTGATTGTTAAAATAAGAGCTTTCTGTGATGACTCAGTTCGACTTGTGTCCATTCAGGTCCTGACCTTGTCCCCTGTAATCAAAGTTAATTTATCTAGGTGATCTCTGTACTCACAAGTATTGAGTAGTACTCAGAA
Source organism: Athene cunicularia (assembly GCF_003259725.1). Classification (NCBI taxonomy): domain Eukaryota; kingdom Metazoa; phylum Chordata; class Aves; order Strigiformes; family Strigidae; genus Athene; species Athene cunicularia. Next base: position 120,908,777 of record NW_020799095.1, read on the forward strand.
ACAAATTCAGAAAGCTCCCCCAAAAGATAATGATTAGTAAGAAGTTTTAAATGTACTCTAGATCGGCTCCAACGGAAATTAAAGTTCATGCATGAACAGTCCTTTTTGAGGCAAATCTTACACACCCACCCACCAGTAAAATTTTGTAGCTTCAGTTAGTCTGTAGTCCACTGTCTGGAGTGTTATGACACATTCAACAGCTAATGAAATCAGGTGGGTGCAAATGAAAGATACCTACACAGCTGTCATATATTGCTCACTATTGTAGAAGTTATCAAAAAGCCACAATTTTTGTCACTCCTAATCACAGATATTCCTTCTGCAGGGTTGTGAGTGCCTTATAACATTTTAATTTTAAAATATCTGATTTTTTTAAGGGCAAACACAATGATTTCCAAACATAAAAACAAAAATGTTGATCTCTAGTTCCTTTCCCCACTCTTTTAGAGGAAATATAGCTGTTTTCAAGACATATTTTTTTTTTAAATGGTGCATCTGAAATGTACATGAAGTGACTGAAGATGTTTTGAAAATTAAGTAAACCTGTCATGAGCTTGCCAAGGCTGCCAATGTAAAGGCAAACAGCTGTACAATGGCAGCAGAGAGGCACTGTGTTGTGTTTAAATACAGTCAGGCAGAAGCCAGTGGATAATGCTCAGTAATGGGTTAATCAATACTTATTATGGTTTTATTGGTTCACTAAAGAGAGAACAGAACCTAGTGAGCACAGAGTCGAAAAATCACTGCATCTGATCTAGATAACATCTTCTCTCCCTTAGGGATTTCCCTATTCAAGAATCCAATTTACCATGCCTGATTGACAAGGATTGGATCCTAGGGAATCACATAACTCTTTTTAGGACCCAATAAAATCCTAATGGATTTGTCTGACCGGTCAGGAGATTCAAGTTTTACTAAACTGAGGGGCTTTGTTGCAATTAGCCTGTATTCTACTTGCAGTTGAAAAGCTATTAGGAGTCATTGCTTTCTAAAATGCTGGAGTCATGCTGAGTTGCGAATGCCAGATAGAGTTACCTTTCTTTGCAAAAGGAGACTGTTACAATGGATCACAAAATTCAGAAAGCTTAATGTTAAATCACATTAAATTGCTGACCCAAATGATGAAAAATAGTGTCTTTCAAGTCAAGGGCAATACTTTTCTTTTGCATCTTACACTATTAAACAGATACTATACAGCAGATTTCAGCCTTTGAAATGTATTTTCAAGAATAAATGCATTATTTAATGTAGTATATTTAATATTTCTAAAAAAGCAGAATAAATAGATAAGATAAACCCATTGTACTTGAAATCCTTTGTGTCAATCTGTTAATCATCATGGATAACTATTTGCTAATGTTTCAATTCCGTCGATATTAACTTTTCTTTTGGTTTATTCTTGTGGACATTTGTATGAAAAATAAGATTGGTTCAAGACTGACTGTCTGCTTGCTTCACTCAGAGCCCTAGCCTGCTATGCAGTAGTCAAAAGGACACAATCTTTGGGCACTGAAATGTGGCAGCCTATTGCTGGCCTGGAAAAGTAGCAGGCATGCCCTAGACTGGATCCCAAATATTGGGTATCATAGTCTTAGATTAATGATCTAATTTCTATCAGACCACACTTCACCTGCATGTCTCAAGCCTAGTGATTCTTTTGTACCACGAGTGAAATAACTTACCCTTATGTTTTCTGAGCAGCAAGTTTACAGGGACTGCAACTGTCATGCCAGCTGACTCTGCTACAAAGGTACATAACAATTTGTCTCTCACATGAGAAAAACAGAAGCTAGTTAATACATAGTTTTGTGATTAGAGTCATAGAGGACTATGCAGAAATTCAGGAGCCGTTACTTTCTGTTGCCTTTACAGTATTTATGTAACAAAAAAGTTTTGTATCACTTCATAGATGATCCTTATTCTGTTGTAGTTCTTGACTGGTTTAGAATTTAACATAAAGGCAAAACCAGATAAAAAACAAAATTAAGAGGATGCAACAGGCACATATTAAAGCTATACAAATTTTGATCTACAAATCTTTTCCTTTGGAAGGAAAGAATGACATAATAACAGCAATACTGCTTTTGTGATTTTCTTCCCTCTTATTCCTTTAAGATGCTAGTTTGCCAAGAATATCAACACAAATCTGGCAAACATTCAGTGGTCTGCTTCATAATAATATCATATGTGCTCCACATACTTGTTATCTCCCAACAACACTGAAATATCTAGAGGACTACAAAAAGACAAAAACTTTAAGCTGTATTATGCTTTACTGTGACGTTTTCTTCACTCAGTGGAGTAAGGAAAAAAGATCCTCTGCGTTGTTGTTTGCAGCTTCCAAACATCTTTCTTTAGAAATCCCAACCTAAGCTTCATCTGTTTTCACAGATATTCTTAGACAGATTGAAACTTATTTCACTTAACTTCTGCTAAAAATGAGTCATTGAACAGAATTTAGGCATCTAAACTACTTCTGCAGTCAATGGAGAAAGATAAGCATTTTTGGAAGGTGCTTAATCTCATGCTACAGTAGGGACCACAAATGTCTCTCGGAAGTGCTTATATGGTTGAAACCAGCTGAAAGTAGAAATACAGTTTTTAAATGGTTAAAATTGAACTAAGCACATCTCTCCTACAGTCATGAAGGTGTCTGAGGGAGAGGGAGTGAAATTAAAGAATTGTTAAATCCTCAAAATATTTTAAATCTTTTCTAAACATTGGAACTTTTTTTGAAGTTCAGATATTTAAATGGCTTGTCTCTATCTCTTTTGTTACATATATTTAGAAATCTAATACAAATTCCTAAGGAATTTCTTTAGAAAATATTCCTCACCCATAAATCAGCTATTTTTTTCAGGTCATAGTGACTGATTTTATGGAAATATAATGCTCAAGGAAAGTATATATTGGACAGCACTAGAGCCTGAAGTTTTTTATTTATTTAAATAAAAACAACAGTGTGGTTAATGGCAAGTCAGTTATTCCATAGCATCCTCCTGTTGTACCTTGGTTTATGGTAGGTTTTCAAGCTTTTATAGTGTGGAACATATTTTAATAGACACATTATTTATTTTGCCTTACCTCTCCCAAATCACAGTCGTATATACCAATTCCCTTTTTTTTTGACTGCCTGACAGTTCTCTGGTAACTAGACTAATCCAATGAAAATTTATGTTAGGAAAGTATGTATGTAAAAATTTTCCAAAGTGAATATGGGCTTGGAATGCCCGCCTTGATACACAGAAGTGGCCCTCCTTTTTAGAAGAGAGGTAACCATCTTCTGAAAATCATCAAATTTATTACAGATTATAATATGCACATCAGATATATCCAGATCTCCTTAGAAAACATTTTTCAGTTTCAGAACTGAAATGGAACTGCACATTTTAACAAATTTTCACTTCAGTTTCAACCTTTAAAGTACTTAAATTTTTTTTTCCAAGAACCATATTGCAATGCAACAGTGAACATGACTATAATGTTATTTAAAGCAATTTCTCATTGACCAATGTCTCTGGTTTCAGCATTCCCAACACTTTCAGTGTGGAGGTGTGATTGTCTGACACATTGTGACCAAGTTGTTCCAATTAACAGCACCAGTTAGAAATCAATAAAAAGAGCACAAGGAGGTTCCAAACAAAATCCAAATTTTTGAAGTTGGACTCCTAAAGTGTAGTTTCAGAGTCTATGTAGATGCACATGGAGTACATAATCTCCTGGATACTGACTCTACCCTGTAGTTCCAAATATCAGTCTGATTTTCCTTGGGTGCCAAATACTGAGATACATTAATTCAGACACTTAACCTTGAGTTTCATTGCTTTCCTTAATAGCAGCATTTCCTAACATTATTGAAATGCAGCTTTCTGGCTGTGACTATGAATTAATTGCCTACTTTTCTTGTTTTCTGATGTGAATGTGGTATGGATACAGACTTCATTCTGAGGATATCTACTCCAATTAACATTTGAAAATTATTTCAAAGGGATCTAATGTTTCAGTCAAAAGTGAGCTATTTACTCTTGTTTTCTATGATCACTTTGTTCCTATTTAAAGTGTACTTTTATTCATACACAGTTTAAAAAATGGTTTTTATTTTGCCTTTCATCACCAGCTGAAATGGAAAATTAAAGTGCTAAACTTACTGGTTGAAAGCCAAATTGTCGCCATACACATACAATATACATTACACATCATTTTTTACATATATATATATATATATATATATATATGCTTTTTTCTATTTTATTGGCATATACTTGACACAGTATAGGGTCTTGCTAACAGAAACAAAACTAATCTAGAAGACATTTTGCCTTATGAAGTACCATACTGTGTTACTCTATTGATGTTTCATTTATTTTTGTTGAGTTTCTTTAATGACTGTTAGTACAAAGAAGCTATGGCCTTTTAAAGCTGTTCCATACATTTTATTGCCTTTTACTTGAAGATTTCTTCCCAATTTGTTATAGTAGTAAATAAGTTCATTTAACAACAATTCAAACAGAGATTTTTTATTTTTTTTTTTCTGCTTCTTAAACTTAAGCTGCCTGTCTACTCTGGGTGCCTTTACCTGCCAAATAAATGGTAATGAGAAAAGGTACATATCAGTGTTGCAGAAAGGAAAGTTCAATTTTAGACCTTTTTTCTCATGCCAAAGCACAGGTGCTTCAGATACACCTAATTATAGCAGTAATTAAAGTTATTACCTTACCTGTTTATTCAAGGGCACAAGGACTTCTAATGGGAACAAATCAAGATATAAAGACTTGCTGTCAATTAGGCTTGAAGGTTTGAGGAGATAATGAAGGAGGTTTAGAGTCAGGTTTCAGTTCTGTACAATAACAAAAATAGTAATTCAGCACCTCTTACTTTTCCTGGAACCATCCCAACAGTTCAGGGGAAGAAAGACAAGAAGATTACCTGGGTAACATGATCTTAAGGGTACCAGAGAATAATGGTGTTCTCCTGCAGTCACATCTATGGCAGAGCTTGCTGCCAACAGAAGATGGGGCCGCTACAAATATAAGCCCATCAACCTGAGAACAACAAATCTGTTCAGCTTCTTGTCACAGATCCTGTCAATATAGTGCAGGCCGCAGAAGGACAAGTGAAATGTGACTCTGCTGTGGGCAGTGCACTCATGAGTCCTTGTCTTAGTAAAATGGCATGACATGACTAATGTTACTTTCAGAGAGGTGTAATTTAGGACTGACAGTACATTGAAAATACCCCCTTTTGCTACATGTTTTCTTAGACAGTGTGCCTCCTTTAAAGTAAGGAAAGAAGAACTATGGCAACTATAGGGCAAGATAAGTGAGTTACTGAGTTTCTGTACTTGTTCTATCATTAGTTCTATCATTTTGAACCTAGCAAGTTCAAAAAGGGTGTGTCATACTAACTGAGAATATTCCTGTTGAATTGCTTGTTGGCTTTAATACAACTGTGTACGTGCGCGTAACTCAGGATAGGCAACTACAGAGTTTGTATATTACCAGCCAACAGAACATATCAATTGAGCATCACTTCATGAATTAGATCACACATTTTAAATATTCTGTTCTTGCTGTCCAATTTCATTATGTATATTTTACAGCAAATTACTAGGAATGTTGCTTGATAAGTTGGAAGGTAGTATATTTCAGTTATAGCCATTATATTTTATATATATATATATATATAATGTCTCTTTGGATCTGGCAATTCCAAATATTAATGAAAACACAGACCCTCTTCTAAAAGGTAACTGTGTGTAACAGGGAAATGACAGAAGGGAAATATTTATATTTTCCTTTTTGATCTGATAAGTGCTGGTCTGCAAAGAGAGGAAAACATTAAATCGGGATAACAGTCTCTCTTTTATTACATATGTCCCACAAATAAAAACCCAGGTTTTATATGCTAGCACAGTGGGAATTTACAGCAGCAGGTGCATGGTACCTGGTTAGAATCTGTTCACACCAAAGTGAAACACCAGCATGCTATTGATTAGAGCCAGGATTAAAACATGGGATTTCTCTACTTTTAAAGTAAGTCTGATTTTTTTTCCAAGAAAAATTGGGAAATATGTTGTAGTATTATAAACCAGTGCTCCACAAGCTACACATTTATGATGTAGTTGAGGGGGGTTGATCTCACTGACCAAGCAATCACACACTGGCCAAGCCATCCCACAGTGCTAAGATCCTATGAATTCCATTCCTATGCTTATTTTCCCAGACCATGGTGTCCCTTAAGAACCCATCAGGAAACAAATGGGGTCTGGATGTTAATTTAAAGCCAGGACCTTGCAAACAGTTCCATTCACACATGTCCCATTGATTTCATTAACTTTGCAAGATGCAGAATTGAGGCCCAAAGGGTTATGTTAATTCTGTATAGGGAGTCTGAGGAAGCTCTCCAAGATTAGGGGAGGTGTGAAATAGGTTTCTTGCTTCAATATGCTGAAGCTCTTCTGATGTTGTCTGGGTCACACTAAAGAAGATTAGAACCTCAGGGAAAATTTTAGGAAAGCGTTTTATTTAAAGATAATTCTCCTTATCGTTTATTTATTTTCTTTTCCTGCCACTCTGCTCTTTTGTTAAAAGAAACATCAGCAAAACCACAGACTCTTTTGTAGTTTCCTACTGATTACTCCCAACCCAATGTCCTAATCCTCTATTTATTACATCACAAGTGGTTATTATAGAAATTACTGAGGTTATAAGCAAGGTTATGATTTTAGTGGTGGAACAAGCAGTAGAAGAAAATGGGTATTAAGTAAATATGTAACCCTTCTGGTATTTATAATTTGTTCATGAACTGGTAATTTCTCCTTTTAAAGTCAAGAGGTTTCATATAAATAGAGTCAAATTTGCAACATTGACTCCAGGACAAACACTATCTCAAAATCTTCCAGTGGCATTATTGGTTGTGATTCCAATTTCCATAGCAACAGAGACCCAGCTCTTCTGAAGTGGCAAAGAAATGTCAGTGGACTTTTATTATTATTTAAAATTCAGACTTGGCCACTGTAAGGTGAGGTAGCAAAGAGTTATTAAGGGAAACCCTAAAACCTGGCAAACATATAGACAAACTTCTTACTTTAGCTACTTAGTTTATATAGCCTAAGGCCTAAAATACACATGCTTGAACAGGAGTAGAGATCACTACATTTACTGTCAACAGGAGGCCACTTCTTCATGAAGTGTCTGCGATAGTAAGCACAAGGCACAAAAGAGTTGATCTCACATCACATCTGTGATAGACACAAGCATTACACATTTTTTGTTTCTTTGTGATGCACTGACTTAGAATTCCTGCATTCTGGCTCCTGCTCCCTCAGTCATGTGCATGCACATGTATAATGGTTTGCATTAGACTGTTTGTCTGAAAAAAAAAAAAAAAAAAAAAAAAAAAAAAAAATCAACCAAAAACCCTAGGAGTAGGAAGTTTCAAACTCTGTTACAGTAAGGATGGACTAAAATTCAGGACTGCTACTTTTTGAACAAGTACCCTTATTTTAAAACATTCCCTAAACTGAAGAATGAAATTCACAATGACTAAATCCCTTTTGGAATCCCCTGCAGGTGCCCAGCACCTTCAGCTGAGCTTCCTTGGCGTACATTGCACCACTATGTACACAAGGAGACACAGACTGAGAAAAGACACAACTAGAGAGTTTTAGATTCTTCTAGAGTCAGAAGAAGTAGGCTTTCCATGACATTTATTTTCTTTCTATGACTAATTTAGATTATAATTTCCTCCAGGCAGGGATCTATCACTGTCCATTTTAGAGTGAGATCTTCCACATACCATAATGCTCCAGCATTTTCAAAGCAGGCATAGAAAACAGAATATATATGACATTTCTGAGAGAATTGCTTCTGAATACCTTATCTTTCTGTTGTTAGTTAATGAGTCAAAAAGCTCCCTCTGAAGGCAATAAAAGACATTTGCATGAGTAATGATCAAACCTAGCCTATTTTTTTTTTTTTTTTTTTTTTTTTTTTTTTTTTTAAGAAGGTTCTTCTTTCCCTGTCTCTTAAATGTATCCTTTTTGTATCACTATATCATTCCTTTTTGCAAATGTACAACAAACTTCATCATACTCCTAGTAACTCAACCATCTGAAAGCATTTAAAAAATCCTTTGCACTGCACAGTATCAGCCTTGTGACAAAGTACATAGCACTATTGTTATTGATAGAGTTAGCAAAAGCAAATATATATACACTCTCTAAATTTTCTCATTTCGCTCAGTCCTCTTTCCAAGCCGATTTTGCTTGTTCAATAACAGTCTTCTCAGACAATCTTGTCTTCATTTGTTTATGAGTGTGAATGAATGCCAGTCTTTCTAGAGAAAATCCCTCTCTGTGAAAATACTGAATTATTGGTACCATATGCCTCCTTGATGACACCTATTCCTACTTTAAATGCCACAAAAAAAGAATGGAGGATAGCGATACATGAAGTCCAGGAGAACTCACAGCAGACATCATGACAAATTATGTAACATCAAGCACCTGGGAAATCCATGATTATTGTTTGGAGTGTCAAAATATCTGCAGACTGTAACAGGAAACTGCTGCCTGCTTTCTCACTTTATTTTTTTTAAATAATCCATGCACTTTGAAGGCAGTCCCATGACAGCAGACAACAAACTGAACTTCAAAGAAATAATGGATCCTGACATAGTGCATGTTTTTTTTCACTTTCCTTGAATTTTCACTCTCCCATTTTACACTTTCCTGGAGCAAGAGGCAGTCTGCCAAAAGGGCACAACTTGAACTGGTCAACAACTGGGTCTCTGATTCCCTTTCATGTTGCAGAACTGAAAGTGATCGATATTATGTTGTTTTTCACTTTAAGAGTGCTGTTGATTTGCACATGCAAAAAAATACAAGGGGCAAATAAAGAGTGCCTTTCCCACATATTTCTCATGCTAGCCTGCATAAGCAGGTGAGACCATTTTCTTTACCACTATGATCTGGAATTTTTTTTCTTAGTGACTCTAATTTTCTTTTTCTAATAAACAAAGAAGAATATGCTGACTACAAGAAATAGTGCATTTAATATAAATATAGGGAAAATGGGCAGTCAGATCATTGTTGGACATCCCCAGAAATGTGATAGTTGTTCATACATGGACTAAACCTTGTGATGTGATAAACACTGTACCCCCATTGGCCTCACTTTGCAAAGACAGCCCTCTAGGAAACGTGGGCTCTTGTATCATGTTCTTCTACTGGAGTAGATCAGGGATTAAAGATCAATATAAGCAGCTTTGACGATTCAAAGTCATTTGCCTAAATACACACTATAGATACAGGACAAGAAAAGAGTTTGTCATATAGACCTCTCCTAGAGAGAAGCTTAAAGTGCCCTCTTACACAGTGCAATTTACCCTGAGTGCAGATTGCATTACAAAAGGGTGAATGGCCTCTACAAGGCAGCTATTCCCACTCCTTTGCAGATGCATGGGGAGTGAGTAATGTCTGGCTATGACCCTTGCCCCGACATACTGACCAGCACAGCCTGGCTGGTGCAGAGAGAAGAAATCATCTGTACCAGGTAAAAGGCTAATGCAGTTTATTTTCTTCCTAGAGCAAGGGGTAATCAGGGACTATATTGTGACTCTCTGAGTCATGGTTCAGTCCCTGATCTCTGGAGACGGGCAGAGAGCAAATGCTAGGGATAATTCAACAGTGTGCCCCATGAAAACAAGATGTTAAATACAGAACAGAACGTTAAATTTTAAGGACTGCAAAAACTACCTAAAAGTGTGCAGAAGACACATGCTAAGTGATGCAGGTTGTTTTCCTTCGGGTAACTTTGCCTGCTTTGTAAGTACAGAACACTCTACCTTACTCATGTTCCTGTGTTGTCCCAGACTACTATCACAGACACTCTGATAATTTCTACAACTGCATTGATTGTAACTTTCAGTAATTATTTTTCCAATTAAATTTTCCACAAAAATAAAAAGACAAGCCCAGGTTTAACCGTTACAAATACATTTGTTTCATCTCATTCCTAATAAGATATAGAGTTCTTATACCAGAAAAATTTATGCAGCATAAACCCTTCAGTTAAAGCCAAAGGCTTTGTTCGCATGTCTCTATCTGTTTAAGAATAATTACATGATGGTTTTTCAGATATCCTTTAAAATTTTTAATTATATGTTCTTCCAGGTTTTTGTCTCTCTAAAAAATATTTTCATTTATGCTTCTATTTTATTTCAAACTGTATAACAAAACTCTTGCAAATGATGATTTTCAGCCATAGTATGCATGAACTTATTAACTGTTTTTCTTTTTCCCATGTTATGGAACAAAAATAGTCACTGAAAGTTTTTCTGGAGTGATATCTTGGACAAGAGATACAAATCTCAATTTATATTATATTATTTCCTCCTGGAAATGTTCCTGAATGCAAATTATTATTCACTAAACTTGTCCTAGTGCACTTACTGAGAATACTTGGAGGAGTGTAGATTACTTGTATGATAAACATATTGCAAGATTTGGTCAATATACATGAGGCAATATTATATCAAACAGTGGAGAGTCTATGTGAGATAAGCATATCTCTGTTCCCCTCACGGTAATGATCATTCAAGGGTGTGTCTAATGCATCCTAGTACTTCTATTTTTTTTGTCTGAAAAGTATAGGAAGATTTAGTAAGCTTACAGTACCAGGCCTGCTTTTACTGTTGTTGATTATGGATCAGACAGACAGTTTCCTTCTCTGACATCACTTTATTGCAGTTTTCAAACAGACACTTCGCACTTTGTGTGAACACCAACCATAATTTCTGTCACGATTCGTTAAGATCCAACAAACCCTCCTAAGGCTACTGATGAAACTTTAGCAGTTAATATTCAAACCATGAAAATCTAAGCTTGGATTCTAATTTGCTACTGATGCAATATTAAAGCAATATATGTATAAAATATTAATGCTGTATTTGTTCTGAATTTATTTTATTTAATTTTTTACACATGAATAAAACCCTTGCGGCCTTAAAACAACATGTCTCATTTTCAAGGATGTCCTGGGGGACAAACAGACAAGGAATATACACACAGCTTGGTAACCTGAACAATAGTGTCATAGAGGAACTGTGCTGAAAGATATACTCTTTCATGAGCAATAAGGGTTTTGCTGATAAAAATAAAAATGTTGTCTTATCTGTTTGACCAGTTGATAGGATATAATTTCTAATACTCCACCCTTGAACCCATCCATAGAAGAAGAAGCCTGGAGAAAACTTGAAGATAAGGTCCTTCACTTATTCCATCAATATCAAGAAAAATTCAGATTTGCTTTTCTGACAGAGCTTTCCTTTTCAATAATCAGATTAACTCATGCATAAGAAGGTTTGTGCATGGTAATTGTTCTGATCAGGAAAGAAATTTTCTGGTAATTCTGACTTCATCTTTAACGCTGTCCAAGCCTGAAGGTTAAAAACTAAAAACCCTGAAGTCTTATACTCATAATTAGATTAATTAACAGTGTATTTGTACAGGTCAGAAAATGCTAAGTTCTTGTAAGTATAATTTTTAAAATTTTCTCCTCACAAATATGAAGATAGGGTGTGTTGTGCCATATTTGATTTTTTAGGCACTGCCTGCTCAACATTCATCATGACCAGTCCCACTGAACTCTGATATTTATTTAGAGATTTAGAGAAAAATAAAAAGAATATTTTTGACTGTGTCTCTGTGTACAGTGTTCAGCTACACTCAGTAGCTGCAATCAGTAAAGTTTCCAACTAATCAGTGCAGTGAGGTCCCGGAACAGTAGTGGTGACAAAAATAATGAACTGCATTTTAAATGGAGTTTAATAAGGTTATGAAAAATATTATATGATGTGGCTTCCTGGAATACCAGAGGCCTGAAATTGATGATCTCAGCCATCGCTCCCAGACATGTGTTCCTAAATTTGAAAGGCATTTTGCCTTTAATATTTGAGTTGCTAAGCTGCGTAACAATCCTAATGCTACTTAATTTTCTTAAATTCTTTTTTTTCTTCAATCAGGGAACTACATTCTGATTTGTAGACACATCACCATAATGCAGGTTATATAATGATACAGTTATAAAAGGCAATTTTATAATGCATGAAACAAGGGCTCTAATCTGCTCATATTCCAAACTAAACATGATGAAAAACACCTGGCAAACTACTTGGGGTATGAGCACTCAAGTTCTGGACAAAATTTTCAAAGTGACAGAGTAACAAAAAATTAGATGTGTTTATCATTTTGCAAATCAATTCAGGAATTATCTTACAAATTGTTACCTGTCTGTCAGTTCCAGAGGTATCCAGGATATAACATTAACAGTGTGAATGTTCTAAGCAATTTTTCTTCCATTTGCTGTGCAAATAAGTAGATGGATTTTCTGAAGTTCTATACGTTATGGAGGAGCCTTGAGCTTTCTACCCTCAGGATATTAATAGTAACAGTATTCCTTATTCACTGCAGCTACTCTTAGTTTCTCCTATATTTACACCTTATTTTTAGAGAGAGATAGCAGCCAATGGAAACACTTATGCAAGTGGCAGATTTCATGTCCTGCTTTGCTTCAGAGTAGCCTTCATGCAGAAAAATAAGCACTTTTAGAAGGAGGATTCTCTGACCGACTCTGACTATGCATCATCTACTGGGACATGCCAAGTCTGAGTCATAAGCAAGGGAAGAAAAAGCAAGGAGATAGGTCTGGACCTAATCGGAGACTAGTCATCTCAAGTTTGTTACTATAAGCAAGTAGAGAATGAACAAGGAATAAAATAAGAGGAAAGTTTAAACATCAGGATGTACAAGTTCAACATAAAAACTGTCCTGTGTAAGCAGAGTGGGATCTTGCATAGGAAATAAAAAAATGAACAGTTATTTAGCCATTTGAATTAAAAGTGAACAAAAGAGAGTAGTGGTACTGAATCTATATTTAAAAAATCTAAAATTGTTCCACAAACTAAATCAACATCTTGTTTCAGTTGTCAATGGGTGTGTCAATGCTGAATATGAAAAATATAGCAGGTTCACTAGTGAATTAAGAAAACACAAAAGTCAAACACATGAAGCAGAAAAAAAGCTCTAGCAGTTTAGTAAACTAAAATCAAATAGATTGGATGGTGTCATTGTAGAAATCTGAAAGAGCTACCATATGAAATGGCAAGATCTTGTATTAAATCTGCTAAATAAATCTATCAAGTCACTCTACTGTTTTAATGCAAACTAGAAAATGTGATTTCTTACTTTGAGAAAGGGCAACGAAAATTGTCAAGACACTGTTGTAGAGTCCCCCTAACTTGATTCCCATTTCATACAAGGCATTAGAATGAAATGCATGAAAGGAAGGAACATAAGCAGCAAGAGTTATAACTACAGAGCTCACATACCTGTCTGTACTATGTGATTGTGTATCACTGTTGTATTTGGCTGCCATAATAACTTGTTCACATGGAATTAATCTGAGTGGCTTTGGTGGGTTAACCTTGACTGGCTGCCAGATGCCCACACAGCTGCTCTCTCATTCCCCTTCCTCAACCAGACAGCGAGGAGAAAGTAAAAGATGAAAAAGCTCAGGGTGAAGATAAATACAGGAAGATGAGTTACCAACTACTGTCATGGTTAAAACACACTTGACCTGGGGAAGATTAATCTAATTTATTGCTAATTAAAAATAGAGTTGGGTAGTGGGGAACAAGACAAAACTAAAACCGCCTTCCACATCCCACCCCCATCTTTCCAGGCCCAACTTCACTCCTTTGTTCCCAACTCTTCTCCTGCCTGCTCCAAGAGGTCCAGGTGGGGTGGGGAGTAGGGGTTGTGACCAGTTCATAGTTCCTGTCTACCAAACCCTTGCCATGTAAACCCAATACAATGGTTTGTGTCTATTTTAAAAAATGTATCACATTCTTAGATCTACTCTAACTTAGCCATACTGAGTAGCGCATATATATTTAGTTCTATGTAATGTCATAAGTATATACTCGGTACATATCATCCAGGAAAAAAAAATCTTTAGAAATATGTATGTGTGATATAAATTATATTTTCTTTGATAACTAATTATTTTAAAGAGTTCTTAGGGTTTCTAGTTTGTTTCCTTTAGTAGGAAAAAAAAAATCTCTGATTGCTGTCTTCAAAGGAAGAAAAATTCTCTGACTTGGTGAATGGTGAAATTTTTAATTAACTATTTGAGGAGAATAAAAGGTTAGATCTTAAGATATCTGGGGCAGGGTCATTAAAATTATTTGAAAAAAAAATGAAATAATTCTCTAAATGGACATCTGAGATTTCTGGGAATTGAGAAATGGAAGAGTTGCTGAGTTTTGTGCCAGACTGATAAGTCACGACTTCAGTGTTGCATTCTGTGATGTTTTCATATTAGACTGGTTGTGTTAAAGTGCTGGAGTCTGAAATAATATTTGTTTAAATAATAGATTAGGTATATATATTGTTGCAAACTTCCCTATCTTGCTTCAGTAAAGTTACTAGATGTCCTAGGAGGACATCTTCCGATCTTTCTAAATTAACCACTTTTCCACTAAGACTATAACCAATACAACCACGTTTATTATTAAAAGGAATGTTGTATGTTTAGTAGTCATCCCGTGTATCCATCACCAAAGAGAACCTGACTAATATTCTTTTGCAGTGTCCCACATTTATAATAGTAAATATCTAAAGAGAGAGAAATCAAGTCAAAGTCCGTGCTGCTGTAAATATTGCTACTTTTTAAATGTCAACATTTTTGATATTTTGATTTTATTTTTTTGTTTAAGAGAAACTCTTCTTGTTGCAAACATAAAATTTTGCAAATATCTAATTCTTTTACTGCTCAGTGCCTTATTTTCTTAAACCTTGCATAAAGAGCAGCAAAATTCTGTGAACAGGAACTTTGTCTTTACAGATTTTTTGTGAAACACATTACATACCTTAAATGTTAACAAAGATGATAAACACTGCAATAGTTAAAAATAGGAAGACCCCAGAGTACAGTTTTAATCTTGTAAAATATCTAACAAGAACTGAAAGATTTGTCCACCACTGAAATTTAGAAAAAAAAAAGTAAAAAATAGTACTCTCATATTTAAAGCCAGAGGTTGTAAGTATGTTTGAATATGGAAAACACATATCACATTTCTTTATTAAATTTTCCTGATGAATGATAATAATAAATAATTTTTGAGTCATCTGAGAAGTAATAATAGAAGTGAGTTTATAAGAAATACTTGAAAGCTGCTGAAGTTGTGTTTTAAACACTGATAACTACTGTACTGGATTAGTGTGAGCCTTAGCAGAATGTATTCATACAGAATAAAAATCATTAAATTATTTATTTCATCACTAGATTTTTGTTTCAGTAACTTTTCTTTCTGTTTTGCTGTGGGTGTAAACAATTTTGTTGGCATGTTTTAGAAGTCTAACCATTGGCTATGAAAAACTCAATAAATCAATAACAATTGTTATGATAACAAGAAGTGGGACGCTGTGGAATGGCAGTTGTAGCATTATGCATGAGTAGAACCATGACTTATTCGGGTCTATTAAGCTAGTATTTATCTATGATTACATAGGGAATTTAGTCATAGAGATGGAAACTGGCAATTATGATCTAATAATCAACTTACTATTCCATAAAGATATAATAAAGGTAAAAAGAATCAATCTATATCTTTGCAGTTACAAATAGCTCTACAAACAATACTGATGCGTCTTTTTCATTTGTCATGTAAAAGATGAAACTGTATAATATAGATCAATATATAGTAATAAGGAAGTGATATGAGAATATGAAGCAAGCTCAGTACTTCTGAAATATATTAAACTGAAATCCAGGTAGAATGAAGTCATATTTTTCACAGAAGTTAGTTGACATTTCTGTTTACAGTCTACCACCTCCTCTGAAGAGACCTCCTGTGATTGAGAAAGGACAAGTCATCCTCCAGGACAGTTCTTGGCATTCTTGAGGTTGCCTTTTGAGCTGCTAAAAACATTTGAGAGATACCTGATGCTTATAAACAAGACCACCTACACCAAATCAGTACATGGATGCTACCCAGCACACCACATATATGAGACTACTTTTCAATTATTGCATTAGTGTCTTAATGAATCTGTTACACCCAAATCCTGGTCATAGTGGTATGGACTGTTCAGTTGTCTGTACCGGAGATAAACTGGTTTGCTGCAATTTATCTTTTGACATGTGCAAAATAAACTGATATCTCTACAAGTACTATGGAGAAAGTTTTGGTAAAAATTTAAACATTTATCTGACTCAGACTTTTTAATAATTACTATTGTGTGTTGTCATTCAGTAAAGTAATAACGATGAAAAACACAATGAAATGTTTCTTCCAGAAGATTGATCTTAAAACTCCACAAAACCTATGCATGTATTTATCATTATTTACAAAATCACAAAGGCTAAATGCGTAACTGCTGTTTACAAAATCCCAAATTATTACAAATAAATTACATTCAATTAAATTTAGGAGATAACTCTAAACAGACAGAAAAGAATGGGGTTTTTTGCACAACCAGTAGTAAACTTCAGGACCTCCTGCCCCATGTGGTTGTGGTGACAGATAGATCCACCACATGCAAAGAGAGATTAAACAAACGCATGGACAACAGATCTGTGAGAGGCTAGTAAAGGGATACACAACAACTAACACAGCAGCTGTGGCTGTTGGAAAGCTCTGAGGCAAATGCACTGCAGAGAGCAACAAGGTTTGTGCTACTCGAATAGGCTCTTGTATTGCCACTGCTGGATGCTTACTAAATTAATTAAGATTAATACAGGGCACTTCTTGCATTCTTAGCCACTTGTTCTTATATTTTATAACTGATAAGCATGTCTATCCTTGCCCATTTTTAAACTAAACAAACTTGTTATTCTTGTCTCTAACTGGACTTCAAGCTCTTATGGATCTTTGGCTTTTTGCCTCCTCCTCTAGGCCTTTTGGACCCTTCCTGAGCCTTGAGGCCCCAGTTCTGATATGGAGACACTTCAAAAATTCAGGGAAAATGCAGTCCAGTCCCTCCATCTTTTTCCCTCAAACTTCTTACATTTTGAAATTTGTCAGGAATCTAGGCTTCACAGACATAGAGGGTATGCATAGAGATACAAATAGTAAAAGAAAGACAACTTGTTATGCAAAGACACTGGTTTCAAACAGACCTTTTCCGTAAATTTTAATTTTAAATGAGGTTTCCAGACAAGTGTCATTATTTACAAAAAATGTAATCATGGAAAAAAGGGACAAAATTTCTGCATTTCCTCCTTTCCCCTATTTTTCATATAATCTAAAGATAATTTTTTGCATCTTCATCTCATCTTAGAGTAAGGTTTCAGAAGTTACCTGTCACCTGCTAAGATCCGCAGTAACATAAGTCAATTAGACAATTTGGAGGGTAAATTAGAGTAGAAAGACATTGTTGAAGACCTTTTTATATGTAAAAACTATCTGGCAAAAGAAAATTCTAAGACTTGGAAAGATTTCTTGTGAAAGGTAAGAAGTAGGAAGGAGGATTAAGACCATAATGTCATTGCAGTAGCATACTACAGTACTGTTACTACTTTCCACCCATCATTTGACTCTTTTCCCCCTGTTGGATAAATCCAGCCTTATGGTTGCACTGTCTAGTAAGGTGGAGAGAAACCAGCCACGCATAAAAACCATTGTATCCAACTTGTCATTTAACTTCCTTCTGTATCTTCCTATCTTCTCTGCTGCTTGTGTATGCACTAAAAGTCATAAGGCCTAATCAAACTCCAAAGACACATAAAGCATTCTCAATTTTCTCTGCAGACTGTTTAGGTTGTGAAATGCTGGGGTTTCAACCCCAAGCCCCAAATTAAGATTGACATATGGGTGATTCCCACACCACAAAGGGAGGGGGGTGAGTTTACCTTTAGGTGGTGCCCGCCTTGCAGGGAGAGCCATTGGGTAAATGAGCCCCAGGTGTCCTGCATTAAGTAACCAAAGGTCAGGTGTCCCACTTAGGGATAAAAGCTGGGACCCCTTGCAGGCAGGGGCAGTGTCTGTTTGTGAGGTGGATGCACTCTGTAGAGTTTCCTGTTGGGGAAGGATCTCCTGTCTCCCTGGGACTGGGCTCCAGTCAGGTCTGGCTTTTGTAAATGTGGGCTGTGTAGAGATTTGGTATGTGGCTTCCTTGGTCTGATGTGTTTGGTTTGTTGGCTCAGTTGTCTCCCATCCCTTCAATGAGAGACTGCATTTCACCATTTATTCTACCCATTGTTGGCTGTGCGGTGTTATTGTTGAGGTCACTGGGATTGATGTCGACTATGTATAATCTGACTGACTTGTTTGTACCCCCAGTGCTCACCCATGTACTGACCCTTTTGTATCAAATACAATTTGGTTGTTGGTTCATCTTTATGCTGGCTGTGTCCTTTATGCTAGGCCTGATAATTGGCAAACCAGGTTGAGACAACATATAAATCTTTGCAGAGTTTTTGCATCAAGATCATCAATGAAAAGATTTTGCCACTACTAATTTCTGGACAACTCCTTTCAGCTCAATACCTTTCTTCTTTAGAACAGTTCATCTTCTATTTACTTGACTTCTAGCCACCTATTTCTACCTTACAACTCCTGTACTAACTCCCATCCTTACCACCTTAACAAATAATTTTGAAAGTGGTGCCATACCAAAAGCTAGTCTGAAGTCATGACAGATTAGATGTACTGCATTTCCCTTGTCTGGAGAATCAGTTATCTTATCGAGAAAGCTATTGGGTTAGTCTGGCATGATCTGTCTTTGGTGAACCCAAGATGCATTTTATCCCATTTTCCATCTACTTCCTTTCCTAGTTATTAATAGAAAGCTACATTGGACATGATGTGCACTTCAATTAGTTTCGTAGTTAACTGTCTTACACCTTGAAGTACATCTAAGAATATGTCTGCTGATAGTATAAATATACAGTTTGGTTTTTTGGCTATAATAAAGTGTATCTTGAATATGACAGATGTGACTTATTACTTACATTTACACAATATGATGCTAAGTTATTGAAGAAATATGAAGCCTTAACACTACCATAAAATAGACAAATATGAAAATTTGAAATAAAATAATTTGTTAATAAGAGACTGCTTATGTCAAGACCTCAAAATAAAGAATGAAATTGCTCATGGTTAACTTGATTATGTATTTCCCTGTTTTGAAGTGCTTACTCATGCTTACTGCACCATTCTTTAATCAAAAAAAATCTCTATATATGTTAATTTCAAATGGCTTTCTCATAATTTTGGAAGTGAGGAAAGTGATTCAGAGACCAAAACATAGTTGACCCATGACATTTTAGACTCTTTAAGGGTATCCTGGCTGGCCTCTAGTAGCTGTTTTGAAAGGTGCAGAGGCACATAGGTCTTATACCTACTAGGTTGTGTGCGTGCCCTTGGTGCCACAAGGAGCTTGCATCTTTAGCCACCAGAATAATTCCAGAAAAAATGGCACATTTCAAACAAATTATGAAAAGAATGAAGATTATAATATAATGCAGTCACTCATACAGCTAATTTTAGTATATGCACCTTTAGAACAGGCATTGTAATAGGTCATGTAATGAAAATTGACATAAACTGTTTATTTCTGAAAGATTTCATATTCATTTTTAATAAACTCTTAAAGAAATTACTGAGAAACATCAATTTTCAGTAACACAGTACTAATTGCCGCTATTGCTATAACCCTGACAAAAAAAGAGAAACTTTTTAAAAGGCAAATATAAAATAAATATTCTTAAATACTGTCAGACTTGAAAAGCAGAGGACCTCAAGTTGAGAAAAGCTGTATGCCACATTTGAATGATCCATTTCTAGGTATTGATAGCAAGGGCATCCATGGAAATCTCAATTGAATTTTGGAAGGTAATGTACATTGAATTTTATCTCTGTAGTTTATCCCTTTTATTATAAGCAGTGCTTAAGTGTCCATTTCAAATAGCATTATTTTTCTGAACACAAGTCTAACTATTGAACATCAAGAACCAGATCTTCAGATGTTTTGAATACATCTAACTTTCCTAAAATCAAGGAAGCTACATTCACCTTAAAAGTCCCATCTTTAGTCTGGAAACAAACAAACAAAAAACCCTCACCTTTTTTTTCCCAACCTTTTTATTTACATTTGCAATATAATAATAATTACAAATGGTCTGTTCTATAATAAATTTGACACTGGTCAGTTATACCCATAATATTACAAAGTTTTGAGCCCTTTTTTAATCCCCTCCCTCCCATTCCTTTCTGTTCCCTTTGAAACATTTTAATTTGAAAAACAGAGAATGTGCTTACCTGTAGCAAGAAACTAGACGTAATATGTTATTCTCTAATGTTTCTGTACTTGATTTTCCTGATGCCTTTTACTGTAGAGCCCTTTGAATTGGTGCCAAAGAAAATTGTACAAAGTCAGTGTCTTCTAAAACTTAGCAAAGGTAGGAGAGAGACCATGTGTGGCATACTAAATTATCATGCTTATTATTATAGCAGTCCTGATTTTAAGAAACAGCATTAGACTATTAAGAAATGGATCAATATTGAAATTTTCATGATAATGTATACATATATATACACACATATATTTATACATATATATGCATAGCATATGCAATTACATTATGATTGGAAATAGTAATTTCTGTTGTGCTAAGAGCTAGGACACTCTTGTATTTCTCTCACTATAGTAAAACTGCAAGTTTGGACCTAGTAACCAGAAGGACAAAATAGATCATATTGGTTGGGGCAATTTTCATATTTAAGTTTCTATTTTGTTTATATGAACTGTGCACTAATACCTGAAATCTTCACTTCTTGCACCTTGAAGAACACAATGTTAAAATATTAAAAGTAGGTAATAAGTAGCTTTTGTAATAAAGTGATTCATGAAAATATTCTGATGAGATACTATAGGGATGATTACAAATTATTAATAGGCTAACAGAAAAGACATTTTAAAAATCAACAAAAACTCCTAAGACAGTTTTCATTGTTCCATTCTTTATAGGTTATTTAGGCTATGAGTCTGTGGAATCTTATAGTAATATTTAATTTTGTAGGAATAGCCCTACTCTTTCCACATTAGAATATTCATATGCAAAAAAAAAAAAAAAAAAGCATGTCCCTAACAGCACTGACTGATGAATAGCAATGACTGCTTGTTGTGGATGATGAAGTCAGTGCACCCACAGAAATCTCTAACATAAGTTAAATGTTTAAGTTGGATCTATTTAGTCTGTTGCAGTGGGGAGGACAGACTGAACCACAAGCACTGCTGAAATGGTAGAATCAGTAATTCAATAGGGATTTAGCTATTTGAGATGCAACAATATATTATGTAATCATAGGTTCACACAGTATTTCAGGTGGGAAGGGACCTCAAGAAGTACCTAGTCCACCCTTTTGCTCAAAGCAGGGTCAGTTGTGAGATCAGTTCCAAGTTGCTCACGCCTTTATCCAATCAGGTCTAAGCCTCCAAGGATGGAGAATGCCCAGATCAGTTCCAATGCTTGGCTGTACTCATGAGGAAATTTTCCTAATGTCCAGTCTGAACTTCTCTTGTTTCTGTTTATACAGTTTATCGCTTGTCCTCCCAGTATGCAGCATGATAAATAGTCTGGCATTTTGTTCCTAGCTGTTGACATACTTGTGCTCATCCTGAGGTCACTCTGTACAGCTAAAGTGTGGGGTTTTTTTTCTCTTTGTGTAGTTTCACTCAAGGTAGGTTCAGCCCAAGTAATTGAAACACACTACTTCAGTCAAGTGAGGTGGTGAAGAGAAATTCTATGCTAATCTTACCTTTTATCATTCAAGGTAAGCCTACGTGGTACAGTGGAGAGATTGTTGTATAGATATATGATCTAACTTGAAATGATTCAAGATATTGGAAGCTGTGTTAGCTGTAACTTCAGCCTGAGAACTTTAGCTAATATACTGATTTTGCTGAGAACTTGCCTTTTGTGAAAAGGAGACACTAGAAATGTTTAAAGTTCATTGCCTTGTGATCATTCTATATATATTGGATCTGCTTATTCAAATTTCCCTAAATACTAGCCCTTATTATCTTACAAAGAACAATCTGTCTTTCCCTTTGTTTGTTTGCTAATTTGTTTTAATATTATTAATTTTATTACTGTATTACTGTCTTTTCTGTCGACATTTTTTTTTCCAAAGACAAATCATTTGTACGTAGTACAAAGACTGAAGAATGTCTGGTGTCTCTGTCTTAGGTGTTGCTTTCATTATCATCCTGAGTCATCCACATTCCAGGTCATAGGCTGCCTAGTTTGAGCTCAAGTAATAGTGTCAGATGGAACAGTGTTTTTCTCCCTCTGGAATGTAGTTAAATGTAAAGTTCATTACAATGCAGAATATCAGTTCAAATGGGTAATTTGAATCCCACTTTTTCACCTGGCATCCAGATGAAAAATTTCTTACTAGAGAATTCTTTTCTTATTATAATGATTAAAACCCAAACATCACCAAAAAGTGAAAACCAATCCCTTCTTGTGGTTTTACTGGGGTGCTCTTTTGTCCTTAAATCTTGAAGAAAACTTCTAGTATGCTATGTTTATATTATGAAATAATTTAGCCTAATAGGAAAGAATTGTTAGAATGAAACAGTGGTGTCAAGGATGCAGCTTTCACACTGCACAGATTTCAAGGAACTTGATTTCAAAATAGACCCTGCTGGTACCATGGACTGCTATTGGAGTCCCTCCTGGAATGTATCTTCCAATTGGATTTTATCCAAAACAATTTCAGTTTATGCTATTTGAGAACACTTTTTGATATGAATAAAAGCGTAGTAAGTAGGGACAATTTAGGAAATTTGGTTCAAAACAATGTAAATAAGGGCTAATGGAGATTCATCCATTGATAACTGAATTGCAACAGATAGAGGATTCAGGAACTAATAGATAAACCAGTAAAATATTTTATATCTTTTTAATTTTGAAAGGGAAATATTCAAATATTTGAAATAACAGTTGAGAAATATCTGTGTTTTATTTTATTCTCCTACATCTTTATACCAAATAGAATGTTCAAAGTCAGGAGATGTAAATGTCTATGGACATACAGTGTAGTGTAAGCTGTGTTGTCTTGCTTGTACTTCTGAAACAGTTTCTGTAGGGTGACATGTCATGTGGGGTTTGAGAGTAACTTGCATTATCTTGACTTCAAATCAAGTTGTAGCTGATTAGATAATTCACAACACATTAAAATTGCTGAATTTGTTCTCATTTTAATAAATGTTTATCAGTTATTTTAACAATGAGAATCAGAGCTCCCTGACAAATGCATAACATCATTAATTTAAACTATGCTATTACAAATATTTCCAAGAACAACATGAAAAAAAACATCTTTCAGAATTTGTATTCAAAAAAGGTTTTGGTATTCCCATGCACAATTATTTTGTTGCTAGCTACAGAGCTTGCAACAGAACCTTACATGCTTCTAATGTTACACGTTTTACAGAACAACTGACAGTGTTGTTCCTGACTACACCACAGAATACATCAGAAAAATATTTAGAAAGGCAGCTGAAAGAAGAATAAAGAAGAAAGCCTTAAATTACTCTGACCTCTAGAAAATGGATGCACCAAGGAGGAAAGAAAACTATATCTTTGAATGATAAAAAAATATTTTGAACTTTTTTCTTTCCATTCATCTGAAAACTAGAAAGGAAAATTACTGTTCATGCTTTCTGGACAAAAAAAAAAAAAGTCAATACTCCTACCCAAATTTTACAGTATCTCAAAAAATTCTTTGTGAATTTAGTTAAACAATAGCTGAGTTCAATAGAATTTTATTTGGTTTGGTTTTAATTTGGTTTTAAGTAATCCTGGAGAATTTTTTAGTACCAGTTTTCCTTTCCATTTTTAAGGTAGTAAAACCTTCAGCTGAATCAAATAAACTATCTTTGATTATTACCAACATATTCCTTTCTTGGAAATTTTATTCCAGAGGATTAATTTTTATTATTTAGGTTAATAAATACAGTTAATTTTGTATCAATAGGCATAGTCTTCTGAGGCAATTATAATAAGATCACAAAGGCATTCTTTTTTAAAGCTTTCCCTTAGTCAGACTTAGCTTCTTCATACTTAGCATTCTTGAGTTCTCTGATGGGATATTTTCATAAATGCACTATCACTTAGAACTATGAGAAGCATGACAAACTCTTCCCAAGAGAAAAATATTTTTTTAGGTATTTTAGTTTTGGGTAGTTTTGTATCAAATATTGTAGTTTTCCTTTAGAAAGTGATTTCTAGTCAGATCAGCATTGTTGGCTTGCAAATAACCCAGTAAGGAAAAATGCTATAATGAACATAAACACTTTGTAAAACATTAATCAAAGATGACCAACATATATATTCTGGTTTTGTTTACTTGTTTCTTTTAATAGTATTGTGATGAAAATGGGAAGCCTACTTCTTAAGGTTCAACTTGTGTGAAGTATCCTTCCATCCATCATAATTGTCATTGTGATGTCATAAAACCAGCTTTTTAAGTAGGAAAACAACACAAATAGTGCATGAAGCACTTAAGGGAACAAAGTAAATGGGTCAGGTACTCAGCTACATCTGACCCACAGATGCAGTGAAGGCAGTCTTTCAGAGCTTCATGTGACCTCCTTGTCTCTTTAAATTTGCTGCAATACAAGTTGCAAAGAAATAACGATATCTTATATTACATAAATTAGATGTAAATATTTCTGTGAAACCTCTTTATGGAGGATTAAACAGTATCACACCCTCTGTTTCATTCCTATTAGTCCTACGAGCAGCAGTGAGACATTCAATAATGATGCAGTTATGCCAACTCCATCCATTTTATATGAGTGAGGAATTGCTGTAAATTATCTCTTAGCTGTCTCTGGATTAAATTGTCCCAGTATTTTTGGGCAGACATTTGAAATGAAGAGAGGCAAAGTTAAAATGCAGAAAATATCAAGACAGCACACACAAAAAAAAAAAAAGATACTGATGACACTATTTTCCTTCAGAAAAAGCATTAGCTCTGGAAAATACTGGCTAGGATGTATTCAATCTCTAAGATGGATGAAGTAGGAATTTCTTTTGATACCAAAAATGCACTATTATTGTACATAACAGCATAATAATTTTTACAGAGGAATTCTAGAATCAGGCCCATAATTTCAATTTAAGCTAAAAATTACCTTAAAATAATATCTAGTCTTGATGTCACAATTTAATATGGCATAGTCCACCCTCAGATGAATCAAAATGCGTTCCCTACATCATTAGAAGATAAGCATAACATCTCATGCTCTGTGTTCTTGCCCTCTATAATGTTCATTCTTCTTTTCCTTAATTTTAAACAGTAATATGCATATATGTTGGTTATCTTTGTTACCACAAAAAACAACTAACCAACCAACCAAATATTTCACTTAAAGATTCTATAAGTATACAGTATAATACAGTACAGTATTCAGTGTTTATCCTCTTTGGCACTTCAGGTCTCTAGATCATATGTTCCTTAATGTAGATGTTTAGCTTGCTTAAACATTCTAAATTCAATACTCTGGAGAAATAGAAATAGCTAAATGTGAAGAAAATAAACTATATGTTTACTTCAGTATATTGAAATGGAACCTGTGCATCATCATAGGTCTAAAGAGTTTAACATCATCTTTAATGGAGACCTTTTGAAAGAGTTCAGAGACTTCACCAAAAAAAAAGATTTATGCCAGTTTTTCTATTTCATTCAGGAAAAGGAGAGAAGTACTAGAGAAATGTGTAATTATTTTTTCTCAAAACAGACTGTGGACTATGATGAACAAATGCAAATTAAAGCTACTTGTTAACGTCATCACTGTCTAGAATGCAAGTATAAAAGTGCTAGACTTGATCAAGTACAAAATGCATATCTAAATATGTATATTATTAATGTTTCACTGTTGAATGTGGTAAATTGATAAGCTTCATAGTGGAACACACATGCTAGTAATTAATTTGAAGACATTCATATACTCTAGCAAGCTCCAGCTACTTTTTTACCATACACTCTGCTCCTTCAAGTTGAAGGAGCTGATGAAAATCCTAAAAAAAAAAAAAAAAAGTGTATTACCAAGACCAAGAGGTATAGGCTCATCCAAAGTAATCATACAGGTACTAGATTCAGACACTTGAGGAGAATGGAGTCAAGTCTTTCCTAGCCTGTAGCACTTATTTCAGATTCTTTAGATCAGTGCTTGAAGGATGGATAGTCTTCTACTGCAACGTGTCTAGCTTTGCAATGATCAAGGGAGAGAATCACTGGCAACAGTGGTTGTATAGAGAGTTAGCTCCTTGGGAAAGCAATTCAGTCCAGCTGCATAATCACTGATGCCTCTTCTGCATTAAGTAGCTCTGCTAATGATGAACCAGCAGTGTTCCTGAACTTGAAAGTCTTGTTATTATTATACATAACAAGGTGGAGATTTTTGTAGTTATTAGTTACTACCTTTCATGTTCCAACAAAACATAAAGTCCTGTTCAAGTGAAAGCATCTTAGCAAGATTTTTCCCAGGCTCAGCAAAAATCTTACACAGTGTAGTTGTAATGACACTGTCTGAAAAGTTAAAGGCCTATGAATCACAGAGAAATTATATGATAAACCTCCATGGTTATTTTTCTTTTCTGGCCATCCTGGGGATGTATTTGATCCTGACTCCCCTCACTGGGCTTGATTCCAAACCCCACCCTCAGGCTGGCAGACTTGGTCTATCCCAGTCCCCAGGAAGGTTCCTGCTGCTCAGGGCTGGGCTGTCCCCTGCTAACTTGTTTCTGTCTGGGGGTGGTGCGATGGGCTGCATGCTCTGCCTTGCCACCTTCCATGAGGGTCTCCATAGTCCCTGAGAGGGATTCCCATAATCCAAGGGAGCCCCTGACCCTTGCAATAGCTTGACTGTGATCTCAGACTGGGACCGAGGGTCTTGGACTTGGCTGAAATGAGGTCCTGGGTCATGGGCAGGACTGGGGAGGTCCCAGGGAGCCTGAACAGGACAGGACCCTCAGGGCCCTGGTGTTTAGCCAAGGCATGTACATATCTCATCCCTCAAGCACCTTCGAAGTG
Source organism: Athene cunicularia (assembly GCF_003259725.1). Taxonomy (NCBI): domain Eukaryota; kingdom Metazoa; phylum Chordata; class Aves; order Strigiformes; family Strigidae; genus Athene; species Athene cunicularia. Next base: position 120,935,894 of record NW_020799095.1, read on the forward strand.
CCTGAGAATGGTAACAAAGGAATCAGGGCTTCTCCCCCAGAAGAGGTGGCAGGATCAATAATTCAGCTGAAGTTCATCTATACCAATGCACACAGCACAGGAGACAAACAGGAGGAGCTGGTAGCCCTTTTGCAGCTGGAAAACTATGATACAGTTGCCATCATGAAAACATGGTGGGATGCTGGTGTGCTGCAATGGATGGTTATAAATACTTAAGAAGGGATAAGCAAGAAAGGAGAGGCAGTGGAGAAGCCCTGTATGTGTTCCGGCTGTCTAGAATTTGATAATGGTGACAACAGAGTGTTTGGGTAAGAATCGGGGGGAAGGCCAACAAAGCAGACATCATGGTGGAGTCTTTTACAGACCACTGAACCAGGATGAAGAGGCAGATGAAATAGTCTATAAGCATCTGGGAAAAGTCACACAATCACTAGCCCTTGTTCTCGTGGGGGACTTCAACTTACCAGATGTCTGCTGGAAATGCAATACGGAAGAGAGGAAACAGTCTAAGAGGTACCTGGAGTATATGAAAGAGAACTTTCTGACACAGCTGAGTGAGCCAACTAGGTAAGGTACCCTGCTGCACCTGTTGTTTGCAAGCAGAGAAGGACTTGTGGTTGATGTGATGGTTGGAGGCTGTCTTGGGCATGGAGATAATTAAATTATTATTTTTCAGTTCTCAAAGAAGTAAGGAGGGGGGTTAGCAGAATTGCCATCTTGGACTTCTGGAGGGCAGACTTTGGCCTCTTTAGGAGACTGGTTGACAGAGTCCCTTGTGAGGCAGTCCTGAAGGGCAAAGGAGTCAAGGAAAGATGGACATTCTTCAAGAAGGAAATCCAAAAGGCACAGGAACAGGCTGTCCCCATGTGCTGAAAGATGAGCTGATGGGGAAGACTGGCCTGGCTGAACAGAGAGCTTTGGCTGGAACTCAGGAAACAAAAGAGATTTTATGACCTTTGAAAGAAGGGTCAGGCAACTCATGAGGACTACAAGAATGTGAGGTTATGCCGGGAGAAAACTAGAAGGGCCAAAGCCCAGCTAGAACATAGTCTACTGCCATAAAAGACAATAAAAAATTATTGTATAAATACATAAGCAAAAAGAAGCCTAAGGAGAATCTCCAGCCTTTATTGGATGCAGGGAAAAACATAGTGACAAAGGATGGGGAAGAAGATGAGGTACCCAATGCCCTCTTTACCTCAGTCTTTAATAGCAAGACCAATTGTTCTCAGGGTACCCAGTCGCCTGGGCTGGAAGACAGGGATGGGAACTAGAATGAAGCCCCTATAATCAGAGGGGAAATGGTTAGCAACCTGATATACCACTTAGACACATAAAAGTCTATGGGGCTGTATGGTATCCACTCAAGGGTCCTGAGGAATATGTTGAAAGTGGTCACTAAGCCACTTTCCATCATTTATCAACAGTCCTAGCCTGGGAGTTCTCAGTTGACTGGAGGTTAGCAAATGTGACACCCATCTATATGAAGGGCCCAAAGGAAGATCCAGGGAACTACAGGCCTGTCAGTTTGACATCAGTGGTGGGGAAGGTTATGGAGCAGATCATCTTGAGTGTCATCACACGACACGTACGGGACAACCGGGTGATCAAGACCAGTCAGCATGGGTTTATGAAAGGAAGGTCCTGCTTGTTTAACCTGGTGTCCTTCTATGACAAGGTGGCCTGCTTGATGAATTAGCAAAAGGCTGTGGATGTTGTTTACTGAGACTTTAGTAAACCTTTGACACCATTCCCCACAATATTCTCCTAGAGAAAATGGCTGCTCATGGCTTAGATGTGTGCACTTTATGCTGGGTAAATAACTGGCTGGATGGCCAGGCCCAAAGAATTGTGGTGAATGGAGTTAAATTCAGTTGGTGGCCATTCACAAGTGGCGTTTCCCAAGGCTCATTATTTGTCCCAGTTCTGTTTCATATCTTTATCAGTGATTTGGACAAGAGCATCAAGTGCACCCTCAGTAAGCCTGCACAACACCAATTTGGGTGGGAGTGTTGATCTGCTTAAGGGTATGAAGGCTCTACAGAGGGATCTGGACAGGCTGGATCAATGGGCCAAGGCCAGTGGTATGAAGTTCAACAAAAGTGCTCGGTCCTGCATTTGGATCACAACAACCCTAAGCAAAGCTACAGGCTGTAAAGCTGCCTGGCAGAAAAGGACCTGGGGGTATAGGTCAACAGACAGATTAAAATGAGCTGGCATTGTGCCCAGGTAGCCAAGAAGGCAAGTAGCAACCTGGCTTGTATCAGAAATAGTGTGTCCAGCAGGACTAGGGAAGTGATCATCCCCCCCTACTCAGTACTGGTGAGGCTGCACTTTATATACTGTGTTCAGTTTTGGGCCCCTCACCACAAGAAAGACTTTGAGGTGCTGGAGCATGTCCAAAGAAGAGCTATGAAGCTGGTGAAGTGTCTAGAGCACGAGTCTTATGTGGAGAGGCTGAGGGAACTGGGATTGTTTAGTCTGGAGAAAAAGAGGCTGAGAGGAGACCTTATAACTCTCTACAACTACATGAAAGAAGGTGGTAGCAAGGTGGGTGTCAGTCTCTCTTCCCAAGTAACAAGGAATGGAATGAGAGGAAAAGGCCCGAAGTTTCACCAGGGGAGGTTTATATTGAATATTAGAAAAAATTTCTTCACTGAAAGGGTTGCCAAGCATTGGAACAGGCTTCCTAGGGAAGTGGTTACAACACCATCCCTGATGGTGTTTAAAAGACATGTGGATGTTACCTTTAGGGACATTGTTTCGTGGCAGTGATGGGTTTATGGTTGGACTGGATGATCTTAAAGGTCTTTTCCAACCTAAATGACTCTATAGTTGAAGAAGAATGTTTCTGCTTATTTATATCATAAACCCCATTTCAACAGAAAAGGAGTGAAGTGCAGCAATACTTCCTTAAGAGTTTAACAGGTCTTGTGCATCTTGAAATTTTGTAATATAATAAAGAGAGGGCTGCCAATACCACTTTTTAGCTTAAATACTTGCAAGTGTCACTAAGAATGCTGCTTGTAGTCTAAAGATTTACAAATATTAATTGGTGGTTTAGGAAGCTCAAAAAAAAAGTAGAATACATTTTAAAAACCTGATTGTTTTTATTTTATTTGAAACAAAAAACAAATATCAGTGATATGTGTCGTTATCCACAAGTGGAAATTAAGTAGTTTACTTGTGAGTTTAATTTGAAGAATTTAAAGTTGCCTTCAAAAAATGCTTAAGTGAGTTTTCATCATTTGTTTTCTTCCACACCATTTTTCAGCCTAATCTGTTAATTCAGCTAATTCTTAAAACAAATAATTTAGAGAATACTACATTTTTAGAATTAAAATAAATCCATAAAAAATAAAAGGCAGAATCGTGCTATACACAAAGAACCAAGTCTTATTTAGAAGGATTTTTACCTCACAAATTTGGTCAGTGTAAAAGCATAGGGGATGCTGAAAAAAGCCCTCAGCTAAACTAGTTGATGCAAAACACGAGATGGCCAGGATCTTGAAGAATGTTGCTCATGCAAAAAATTAGTTGGAATTTCTTTCAAAAAAAAGTTATCTCATTTACATAACATTAATTATTCTCACTCAATTTGCTGCCATCTCCTACAGTGCAAAAATTATGCAGATATATCCAGTTTCTATCATCAGTTTTCTGCGTCTTTCTCAAAAAGACAACTCAAAAACTATTTTTGGTTTTGATCCATTTGTACTTGAACATCTGTGAAGATTAACATAACAGTTCTAGAAAACTGGTTAACCATAGTAAAAACATTTTTTCAATATTTCTCTTACATTTGGACCAGTCACTTCCAAGCCCAGTCTCTTCAATGGTCCCATACTTTCTGATGATAGCTTTACTCTGGAAATCAATGCTGTCAGTGTGTCACCTTACAACACATAACATCAACCACAAAGAAATCCCCAGGCCATTAATGTTGCTACAGAAGTACTCAATTTGTAATCCGTAAATGTATCAGGGAAAGTTGTAGAGCTCCTGGACTCACATGTTCTTCATTGTCTTTTCCCTCAAACCTCCTAATCTCTAGCCCTCAACATAGTAGAAGAGGCTCAGATGTGATGTGGTATCCAGGAGGAAGAAAAAACACAGAAGAAATATGGATAGCACCGGTAGTGTATGTTTCCCCATGTGCTCACTCCAGATCTATACAGTCTCCAAATAAGGAAGCCTATGGGAAATTTTTTATCTAAATATGATCACTTCTTTTGGGTTGGATGCTGTTCCCCATGCAGTTTAAAATGCTCCAGCTGATTTCTCTTAACTTGGTTTATATTCCCAGGGTTGATTTATTGGTATGTTCAAGTTCTTACAGCCATCATAACTACACAAACCCCAGAGCCTTCACTCAAAACAGCACTCTAGTGTAGCAACAAATGGTCATGTGCTGGAGAGCTGAGGGGTTTTTTATTTACGTAAGAGAAGTACTTCATTCTATTGAAGACTTAGAACTTCTAGACTCCATTCTCTACACAGTTAATGGAGAGCAGTTTGTGCCTTCAGAGGGAAATTCAAAGCGTATAGGTTAGATTCTTAACAGTAGGTTTAGGACTACCTCAAAATATACCTTTAGTACAAGAAGAAAGTTAATTCTTTTTGTTCCTATTATTTAACTGACATTTTCCTGGAAACAATTAAATGGGGCAAAATCCTCTCTATTTACTTCTTTATTATTTAGTTCTGTAATTTTACTAAATGTAGTACTTTGAAATGCAGTAACAGTGAGGGGTTTTCATGGACAATTTTTGTAGCTGTATTGCAAGAGGCTACCTCACATTAAAAAGCTCTCCATTCCTTGAGGTGATCTTATATATTCCTGTATTACAGTGTGATTGTCAAAGAATAATAGATAAAAATTCAGGCATTGCTTTCCTTTGGTGCATTCCTCCTAGTTCTTTTGTTACTTCCTACAACGGTATGAACTAGTTTCAACAGACACAAATAATTTATGGACTAAACGGGAAAATGTGGGAGGGAGCTCTTTCTTCTGGGAAAAAAAAACCAAACAAAAAACCAAAAAACAAAACACCAAACCACCAAACCAAAACCCAAGCAAAAACCCCAACCTGCTCGTAAAAAGTCCTTATTTAGATAAGATTGGATGCTTATTATTCTGTGATCTACTATAGCTTTGCCTAAAATTCCCTTTTTTTTCTTTTTTCTTTTTCTTTTTTTTGTCAAAAAGTGACCCATTCTGTTTCATATATGAAAGGTGCACATTAAAAGAATATGAGCTAGCAAATATCTTTACTGAAGCACTGTTGGCAGCCGAGATCACTGACAACTTCCTGGCTGTGATTCATAATCTATATTGGTGCCTTTGAGACAGCAAGCTATTGATTTTTCCCAGTCTATAATCCAAGACCATATACACAGCTTGTTAGACATCTGTGGGAATATAAACTGAGTTTTGATACAATTTAGGGAGCTTCTGTTAGCGGAGCACTTAGTTTTTGTCTTTGAGAAAATCTTTACACATCTGTGTAGTCTTGAAGAGATTTTTAACACAAAATTCAATAGAGTTTGGCTGTTTGGGGTTTGGGTTTTTGTTTTTTGTTTGTGTTTGGGTTTTATTTTGTGTGGGGTTTTTTTTGTTTTGTTTTGGGTTTTTTTTTTGTAAACTGCTTCTCTGGGTGGAACTCATATGAAGCAAATTTCCAGTGGGCAATAATAATAAAACTTAGGGAACTCTTTCTAATGCTAGTATAGCTTCTGACATCCTTTTTCCCCCTTTGATTTTGTCAGCTATAATTTGGAAGTAGTCTTGGTTTTTCATGTTTAATATCTTGTCCATTTTACCTGCCCTACCCTGGAGAACTGTGGTGATCATGGTACATATGCACAAATAACATTCAAAAGAACAATTAACTGCAATGTAGTTTTTCCACAATAAAAGGATATCACAGTAAGTGGACTAAAAAACCTTCAGAAAATATACATAGTTAAAAAAATACTTCTCAGCTTCAAGCCACTGCACACACTCCCTGATTTGTTAAAGTACACTTAGTGTTCATAATATGTCTTCTGAGAGTAAGCTAGGGATGAGGAAGAGACTAATATAGTTTGAAGCATATGCACTAAGGTAGGAATGACATAAGGGAAGTCTTAATACATGTGCTTTTAAATATTATTTAATATTTGTCCAAGAATACTTTAAGGGATACCACATAAGGACAAAATAATTCTAAAGGGCTTTGTGGGTTTCAGATGACAGAAATATCTCTGTGCATGTCATCACACTGCATGTTAGTCTGGAAGGTTAGGAAAATATTTACAAAATCAGAACAAGACATTCTTGATAGTATGTGAAGTAAAATTTAGCTAAACTTGGATGATCCAGAAACCATATAATCAGAATAGGGTAATTGCTCCTTTTCTTTTATATGACAGATACATTTTCTTAATAAGGATAAAACCAAAATTTTGCAATGCATATATATATATATATATTAGCAAAAATTAAGTTGAAAAGCTGGACCAATTTTCATACGTAGTAGAAAAAACTGAACTGTATATTAAATAACATGATAGAAAACAAAATCTCATTGACATAGACTGCTTCTAAATGGAATTTTGCAAATTATCACTTCAAATCTGTATTTGAAGAAAGTTTTTCATGCATTGTCAAGGGTTTTTTGGCTACCTAATTTATTTGTAACTTAATCGGTTTCCAGGAAAATAAATTAAATCCCTAATTCTTCATATGTTAATACATTTTTCTCAACCTAAAGATCATGAGTAGATCATCTGACTAAGATAAACAAAAGAGAGTGGTTTTGTAAGGTCAGAGATACTGGAATGTGCAAAAAAGTTAGAAATCTACAATAATGAGTAGAGTATGTAAAAAAGAGCTTATTAATTTTGTTTCAATCTAAATGAAGCAGGATAGTGTACAGCATTACTGGCCACTGTTCATGTAATTTCTACAGTTATATTTAAACTGAAATATATACAAAAAACTAATAAATAAGGCCCCTCCAAATTAAAGCAGTTATATTTTATTCTATGCTTAATTAACTGTTTGGGATAATCTTAGACCTTCCTGTCTACCTTTCCCACTTTTTTATCCATCTGCTGTGAGCTAGTAAAGAGCAAGAAGACAGTTTATGTGGACTGACCCTGACAATGCAGACTCCAAAATGAAATATGAACAACAAAATGATAAAAAGGCAAGGAGAATATGTTATAGTTTGGGATGCTAATTATAGGCCACCAGGTTATCCAGACCAGCTAGTTTCAAGAGGGGAAATCAAAGGATTAGCTCTTTATTTTATGCTTCAAAACTTTGGATCTAATGTCAAGCAACATATTTGTTATTCATTATTTCTGGAAAACTGAAAGGAATTTGGATCCATTCATCATTTCAACAATGTGAGAAGCAGATCATCCTTGCTTGTATCACAGGAAAGTAATGGAAAAAAAAAAAAAACAAAACAAACAAACCACAACCGAGAGTGAGCAGACACTGTAGTCATGAGCACTTTAGAAATGCATGTGATGATAAAAGTGATAAAGTAAGAGATGGAGTGTAGTTATCAATAGCAGATAACAGTTTCACTAAACAAACTGCTGTCCTTGTAGTAAGTAGTTCAAAATTGTTCTACCTACATACAGGTACATAGTTCAGCAAAGGTTCATCTCATTCAAACTCGGATGCATTTTAAAAAGTGGTTACATAATGAAGAGGAATGTCACTGCTTAGTGCATGTCTCTCTAGGTCTGTACACTTACAGAAAGGCTGGAGACAAATGCTCCTTAGTTATAATTTTCCAACTGGAATGTTACATACTCAACTATACAAAAGATACAGAAATTGCAGACTGACCTGTTAGTTGCCCTTTCTTATCTTCTAAATTCAGTACTGTAACAAAGGCTGTTTTCCCAATGTGAAAGTAAGAGTACAGTTATATTCAAACCCCACTGTGTGAGGGACAAGTACTTCCATCTTTACTCTTATTGCTCAGCAAAACTTGCACTCACCCTTCACTCAACCCCCTTTTACCAGCTGCCTACTGCAGTAGTCAGAAGCTGTCTTTTAATGAACATCATATGGTAAAAAATAAACACACCTTTTGAGAGTTCATTTGTGTGTTTACTTATAGGAAAGGATAAGAACATGTTAACCAAAATGCATACACTGTTCTGTCATTCAGAGACAAACTCTACTGAATGTCAGGAGGTGTTATAAAAAGTCAGTGTCCCCAGTCAATATATTCTAAATGCTCTTTCTTTCCTTTAAATAAGGATATCAGTCTACACACAGAAAGGTATTCAATGCCTGTATCGCACCGTTGCAGACTTAAATTGTGAAAGCTTTTAAAGACACCATACCTTCATTTTGCCTTTTGATAGTTTATACTTCAACACTAGTCCACCTTTACCCTCAGCTAAAGCAAGGGAGTAAGTTCTAGACTAATAAACCTAGTAAATTATAATTCCTCTTATTTTTATGACATAGGATGTGGAACCAGCACAGGGCTTAGATTGGTCAAAACACACTCTATATAGGGGTGCAATGTGTTGTAAAGATCTTGAAGTATATCCCGGGGAGGGGAGTCATGGCATATGATTATCACTTGGATTTGCAAATGGGTGAGATAAAGGATTTGCTATTTGGAAACTCCTGCTTAAGGGAAGTCCTAAGGGCCAATTGCCTTGCTAAGATGTATGATTCTAAGAAGCAGGGAGAGAGAAAACAATGGCAACCACCAGAGTCAAGGAAGAGACAAGTGTATAACTTTTCCCAGTTATGTGAGAGACCAAGTAGGTCTAGCAACACAACTTTCTATTTATTTAATTGAGAATAAGACACTTCCACGTAGATGAAAAGCACGGAATCTTTCCAAAGTGAACACTGAAGAGGAATTTTTTTTAACACTGTGAAGGCCTCCATGATTTGATAGAATTAGCAAATGACCTGTAAGTATATATATTGAATTGGACAGCTTTTTATACATTAAAAATAAGAAAGGGCAAAAAAAAAAAAAAAAAAAAAAAGAAACTAAATCACATTTTTACTAGACTTGAAATAAAAATAGGCAATTGGAAATGCATTGTAAACAGGATTATTCAAACTCAGCTTGCCTTAAGATAGAAGCAGCTTTTAAACAGGCTGTTACATAAAGGTCCGGTATTTCTGAGATTTTATGAGAGTAATCTAATGCGTTGGTCAGACAAGGTTAAGAATAATGCCCTTGCAGTCTCCCTAGATGCAATGATAGTATTTGATGTGAATAAAAAGGCTACGCTTTCTGGGTGTTGGTGAAACTGAACTGCACAGACATCTATTTGGAGATTTGAGTCTAAACTTCAATATTCCTCAGGAAAAAAAAAAAAAAATATCCCCAGCCTTTTTGAATCTGTTTTCCTGACTTTTCCTGAGTACTTGTGGTTCATTGTCCATTTTTTCCTCCTTTCTTCACATTAGCTTTCAAAACACTTCCTGAGGCTTTTAGAAATGTCGTAAACTTACTGTATCATTACTGATGCACACAAGCAGGAACATAAATGAATACTGTATGTGGATGATATTCTTCTTTTTATAACCCATCCTGATATTTCAATCCCAGCTATTACACTGTTCATAAATCAGTTTGGGATCCTCTCTGGCTTTAAAAGTAATTATAATAAATCCAAAGATATGTTTATGTATAGGAGGCCAATTGAACCCTTTGCTTTTCAGTTTCCATTTAAATTGGTCTCCAGAGGTCTTACCCCAGGTTATTTATTCCTTTTTCTTTAGATCTGCTGTACAGATTTAATCTTGCTTCTCTGCTTTGTAAAATTCAGTAGATGCTGTACAGGTGGTTTTTGTGCTTTCTTTTTTTTTTTTTTTTTTTTTTTTATTTTTATTTTTTTATTAGGGGAAATAGCTGTCATTAATTAAAAACAAAATGTATTTTGTATTTTTTTTCTCTGATAATACATAAACTTACTAAGAAATTATGAAGACTGGCTTAAGAAATGTTTCTAGGTGTCTTGAAAGCAATTGCTCAACTAATTTACTTATTCTAATATAGCACAAACAATATGTTATTCTGCTCTGCAATTTTTCCATTTGCCTGTTAAGTATAATTCAGCTTCTAAGTCCTTTCTTTCTGAATGTTTCTGACTGATTAAATTCTCATGCAGAAGTCATATCAAGGTAAGTTGGCATGTCAGTAGGTGTGGATCAGAGCAACAGAACTGCATGGCTGGAAAGCTTTGTCTAATCACACAGACTTGTGATTTCACAAAGCTATTCTTCCAGAAATGCAGCAAATGCCAGAGTATCTTGAAAGAGGTCAGCTGAGAGAGAAGATGCAAATCTTACAGCGACCTGTTAAGAGCAACATAAGAAATAAAGGAATTTGTTTCTTTAAATGTATACCTGAGGAACACCCTTCCACAGCATTTTATTTCACCTTATTCATTTTATCTGCCTTCATTCTCTAAATTAAAAAGTGATCTACATATACAATTAAAATATGTGAGCAAAGATGTCCCTTTTCAAATATAGTATTTCATTGAATAAACATCAAATATTTCAAATCCTTTACATTGTCTTTGCAGTTCTTTGTACTTGTTCTTTATAATAGAGATAAGAATTGTACTTCATATGCTTTGATTCTGAAATAATCTCTACTGTGAGAAATCCTACTTCAACAGTTTGATGTTTACAGAAATGAGCATATGAAGAGGGATATTTATGAAGAACAGTACTGTGATGAACTTGGTATGCATCGAGCCTGTTTATGTCCAGGAGCTTCGAGGTTTTAAAATGAAGGGGAGAGGGAGAGGAGGCAGTTTTTGTAAATGAGGATTTTTATTTTTTTTTTTTAAGTTGACATGTAAGTAAACATAGGAGAACAGAGGCTGTGACTTTAGGAATACTGCAAGTTATCCTAAGAACTATAAAGAAATTTCTACTGGTGGTCTGGAAAGTGGGAGCTTTTCTAGAGATTGAGACTAGAATTAAGAAATGCTGGATGCTAATGAAAGCTGAACCAGAAAACCAGACAACAAAAAAGGGCCCAACCCTCGAAGATAAGATATGCAAGTTAGCTTAAGAACTTCTGTTTAACCTCTCACCAAAAAGATTCAAGTTTTCTCTCTTTAAATTACAGACAATGTTCTGATTTTTTGTTTTTTAATTTATTTTCTGTTTTTTAATAGCATAGCCCTAGAGTTTGGAAGTCCTCTGGAACATTAATTTGTAGGAGTGTGGAACACTTCTACTTCAGGGCTCTGATTAGATCACCGTCACATCATAATATGCCTTACAATTTCTAAATTACCTCACATATCATTTGGAGGATTGATATCTATTTGTTACTAAATGATGCCAAACAAATGGGACCAAGTTATTTTTCACTAATTCAGATGAATAGTTCCAAATGAAGCTGATGTGTTTACAGGACAGTCTTTCCTGACAATATATTACACAAACACATCATAAATATCAATCTCAACTATATAATAATGATATTCTACAAAATGAAAATAATCTGTGTTCTAAATATTTTCAAATTTCTTTGTATTTCTCATTTTTTTCCTAGTTTTGAGATATTAGCTGTATTTCTGTTTTATTCTGAACAACTGTTTTGAAATGTTCATTTAATATACAGATTTATTAGCTCAGTCCATATTCAAGTATTTCCATAGTCTTATTCTGATCTACTTGTGGAAAATACAGACTGTGGAAATGATCACTGTGTTTGGATATGCATTAAGATCAATGCCTTCTGAACCAAGTTAAATTCCATCTTCAGTCTACAAGCCTTTACTTGGAATTGCATCTGTCTTCATAAAATAAAACTGATCTTGGTGGTATGTGTTTTGTTTTGTTGGGTTTTTTTAACAAAATAATTTCTCATTCATTCATTTCCAGTTGACTGACATCTTTTTCTGTATCCCCTCCAAAGGAAAGAGCTCTTCACAGTCTTGAAACTGAACTGAGACCTTGAAACTTATTTTAGTAATGCTTCTTTCTTTAGAAACACACTTTTGCTCAAATGAAGCTATTGATATTTTTTCTGGGAATAAATATTGTCTCTGCAGACATAGCCTGTAGGATCCTGAGCCTGTTAGGTTCTGAGATGCCATTTGGTTTTCAAGTGAACAGTTAGTGCTGATTTTGACCTTGGAAATACTTATAAGGTGTGCACTCCTCTCTGCCATGGAAGCATAGATTTTGGAGACATCAGTGTGCTATCTGTAAGGTTTTATAAAAATAAGGCTAATACTGCAGGGCGGGGGCAGCGGTGCACTCCTGAGGGGAACCATCTTTCCATTTTTCTTCTGAGGATCCCTGGATATGCAAATCATAAGGCTATCCTGGAAGGCTTATCTGATTTGCAAAACTTTCTTGGTGAGGAAGGACATGAGGGTGGTAGTGAGAATTTTTCTACTGGATATACAAACAGAGGTTCAATTTCATTGAACTGTGTATATTAATTGCACACCAGTTTAGATGGTAAACAGTATTTGTTGTACATAATATTCACCTTTGGATGTAATTTGAAAGCTCTCTGAGTATCTGAACATAGTGGTTAGAAATATTAACAGGATCTTCTCAATGTCCATGTTCTCTTTCAGTTTTTACATAATATCTCTGTGTGTGTGCCTAAATATATAAGTTTGGGTTTGGGTTTTTTTTTTTGTGGTACTCAAGAAAAAGAAATAAATTGATTTGAGTCATACTAGAAGCAATGATTATTTTATAATTGATTTTTCTGTGTAAATATATTCAGTTCTCAAGTATCCAACTCTGGTCTCAGTTATAGACAGTGTTGTAACTGCAGACTGCTGTCTATCTCTAATTCTTGTGCAATTGTATTATAACTGGTCTTACATGAATGCAGAGAACAGTATTTTTGAATAAGCATGTTTTAATATGAATAACAGAGATGGTATGCCACTACAGAGTGGCAAATTTGTGAGGTACTTATGGTTACGCTCATCAACCTAATTTTCTCTATTTTCATACTTATCCTTAGAACTTTTCTTGGTATGCATCTCACGGTTTATTACACTATTGGCAAGTGCAAAAGACATTCAGGTAAAGTAGACTCAAAACCATTCCGATAAATAAAGCTGCATCATATAGCTATATGATAGCAGAGTTATGCACATGAATTCTATGAAAATGAGAATTGCTGTTTTCTTATGTTCTTAGAATTTTTTGAAAGTACATTTCAGAACTCTGTATTGAAGAGTTTAATTAGATGCTATAATCTCGTATTTGGTGAGGGTTATATCACATTACTAAACTGGCCTAAAATACGGGGTAGCATTTAAAATTCATTGACTTGTGACCATACCATGTTTTAAGCTAAAAGGTCTGGAAAAATGAAGGAGGGCTTTGCATGACTTTGTCTGGTTCTGTTCTTTATTTGATAGTATGTAGGCCATTATGTAAGACAAAAGAAGGGCGTGATTGAGACATACACATCTGATGTGTGTATCAGTATGACTGATAACAAACAAAGTTGGATGATGTTATTTATCTTCTTTTAGAACTTAAAAGCAGGGAGGAAATAACTAATACAGAGAGTACAATTTAAAAAACAAGGACAAATATTTTTATATAATAGAATTCTTAACCTTTGCAACTTAGTCCAAAAGATATCTGACTCCTGATTTCAGAAGGATTCAAAGCAAGGATAAGTCTCTATGATATATTTTCATTAATTAAAAGTATTAAGTGAATAAACGAGTGAGAAATTATTGTGAAAACCAATAAAGAAAATAATGGTGAAAATAAGGCAGAAATTCAAGAGCAAACATGGATTTAGTGATATATTATCTATTTCTATTTCAAAGCTGTAAAAATATACTTAGAAACCAGATAATAATTTAAATGGGGAAAATTAGGAAACACATTTATTAAGAGGATGGTTTGCCTTAAAATTATTGCCTCAGAAATACTCACTGTTGAAAATAAACCTGAGGGAATGATTTTACACTCATAAGCTTGATCCTTGATCTTGCAGTATGCTGAGGTTTGCTTTTTGGGCTGTGTGCTTTAATTGTTTTGGCTCAGCACCATGCTGAATTGCAACCCTGGCCTTTAACTCCTAAGAGGATATAACTCTAGTAAACAGAACATCATATCCATGGCAACCTACAGTTTTACTTCTAACTTTTCAAAACACAAAAATGTAATTATTTTTTTCTTTATATTTTTATATTCCTATGGCTTATAATAGCAGTGATGACCTCCTGGCTGGGCATTTCCAAGCTATTAATGACAGACTGAGTTATGCGACCTTGACTTCACCTGCAGCCATTAACTTTTCTATCTAGTCATTAACTGCTGAGAAATGCCCTCCCTTTTGGTCATTATTTCTTATATATGCATTTCTTAAATAGGCATTTTCTGTAACAATTACATGTCAGAGTAATTTCATATTTTTTATTAATAAGTACTATCTTATCTTTGTGTTCAAGCCACAAAGATCCTTTGACATCTAGCAGCTTGCACATCATTTAAGTTTCTAAGGAAGAGGTCATCATTTATGCACAGGCAAATGGGAGACAGAGGGCTTAAAACATCACATTTTACATGGGAGGAAAAAGCCTTGCATCGTTTGAGTTAAATATATGGAGCATATTCAGAAATGCTGAGGAATTCATTTTTAGATCGGGCATTTAGATGTACAATGTATGCCACAATACCAGCTAGAAAACCCTTAGCGTTAATAGTAAAGGTGACCTCTAAGTTATCCCTCCTGACTATGGGATCTTTAGACAAAATGGTTAGTAATTTCACTGGGATTAATTTGCCAGCATTTTACAGACCCTTATCTTATTTTCTGGAACTCATAGAGGGATCAGAATCCACATGATATATTTCTCTTATCTGTCAGTGCAGCAGCATAAGATAAAAGAAGATTCTTATTGAATGGATATATTTTTCATTGTCCTTCATACCATAGATTAAATGGGTCTTGTATGATTTTTCTTTTCCTGATAGAGCAAGCCATTCTTCTGCATAAATAACTTCTGTGTAATTTGAGAACTATTATGAAGAGCTCAGTAATCAATTTTTTTAGATGCTGTAATTAGTGGCCTTACCTGGATCAAAAACTCAATGTTGCTGGAGGTAAAAAAGGTTGTAGAGTTATTTTCAAGGGTGGGACTTAGTTGTCTGCATGAATGACAAAGGATATTATCATATATGCCTGAAAATATCAGCAACGGAGGAATTGTTTAATTTGTTTGTTCCTGTAACCCAAACATAAAGTTAAACTTCTGTAAACAAAGTTTGTTCAATAAAGTGCTTAGTCCTTCACATAGGAAATTTCTCTGACAATATTTTTGACTAACAGGAAATATCTGTCCTAAGAAAAGAAAAAATGTTTTCAGGAGATAAAATTTGCTGTTCTTTTTGTTGTTATTTAATTTACGTGTCTGGTTTCATCCTAATTTTTTACAATGGATGGAAAAAAAAAACAGAGGTGAATGAGGCCAAAAGAACGTAAAGTAAAGAAGTAAACTCTGCAAATCTTGATAAATGCAACTCCACCAGTAAGTGACAATATAGGTGAAACATTTCTCTTTTAAACTTTTTTCCATTAGTTTTTTGACAGGAGTACACTAGTTCAGCTTTAATGAGATTCTAGTGTAAAAACTTCAGGGCTAAATAAAAGAAACAAATCAAAAGGACCGGATGATTGCCATTTAATGTGAAAGAATGAAAGTGCAAACAATCATTGTATGACATCTAGCTGTGCTAGTCACTGCAGAATGACAGGTAGAACAATTCAAAGTTACTGATCTAAAGATGGAATAACAGCTCATATGTTTGAAGTGCTCAGAAGATGAAGAAATAAAACAGACTCTAAGATAAGACATGGTTAAGCCTTTTAAATTCCATGCCTTATTGTCAGTATCATTTGAACGCTTTTGTACACATTTTTTTTTTTTTCCCCTCAGAAACTGTTTTATCGAAGGAATTACTTTTAAGAGCTGATTTTTATTATTATCCTTCAGGCTGAATGGTGTGCTTTGTTTTTCAACAAGATGAGAAAAATGTACACAATGAAAAGTATATTACTAGTTTGCTAAGCACCCATACTGTATATATTCAGAAGTATGTATTCTGAGGATCTGTTGTTAAGCTGTGTGTTTGAAGCGAGTTCAATAATTCACATGCTAATTTACTCTACAGGTAGCCTGACTTTTTTAACATGCAACATAACAAATTTGTTATGAATTTCTGTTTATGTTTTCCTTTTCTATTCTTCTCTTGATATTATTTTAAGGCTTGAAGGAAAATCACCTATTCTTTCTTTCAGCAAGCCTTTTTATCAGTGAAATAACCTATTCTAGTTACTGCTGGAAACAATAATCTGTAATTGCTGCTTTCAGTCCTAATTTGGCCTGTCTCTAGTTTTTCATCTCAATCTAATCTAAACCTATTTGAGCAAATAAAATGATATTTACCTCATCCTCTGTTACAAGCTTTCAAGATTACAGGCTTCAGGAAAAATCAATACAAAATACCAGCTTAGCAGCAGGTTTGTTCTCAGAAAGAATGCTAACTTTTCTTTCCTGCATTTTCTGACTTTCTACTCCCCTGGAGTGAAAGCAAACCTTAGACTAGAAGGAATGAAGGGAAAAAAGAAAAAAAAAAAAAAAGAAAGAAAGAAACACAAAAACCAGCCTTCAATGATGTGTTTGGTTCATGGTTAGTAGCCACTTTTGAGCTTACATGCCGAAGTGCAGTGCATGGTCAAGCTCCTAACCTTTAGCTTCTGCTTCTACACTACACATCTTACAGAGTTCACCAAAAGGAAGGATCTCGACCTCACGGATGATTTTTCAGACTCAAATACCATCTTCATTTATTATTTATTTGCTTCAAGCAGTTGGGATTTGAGGTATCATCTTACCTGACTGACTGATTTAAGGAAGTGGCCACCTCTCTGTGGGGGAATCTCATGAGAATAAAACCCTATTGCTTTCCAAAAAGATTACTTCATTTGTTGCCTGAAATAAGCTTTTGATGGAAACATTTGAATGTTGAGTTTGTAAACAACCAAGAATTCTCAGCAATGCTACCTTTTTTCCTTTTATTTTTAATTTTTAATGCTGTAAAAGATTATTTTTTTTTTTAAATTTTGCTTTGTTCTGTTGGTTTTGAGCTTTTTAACCACGAAACTTATTAATACAGAAAGGTGGGTCTTTATGATAATTATACTGTATCTACCAACCCTTCCAAATTATTTGTTCTTTCTCTTTGTAAAACAGAGAAGCTCTTCGTTTTAAAACTTATGTTGGTTTTCTCTTTCATAGCTCTCTCCACAGGCTTTCTCTTCCCACCCCCACCTTGTGAATAGTCTCTGATTTGAAAATTATGAGGAATTATTTGGTTGCTCTTTAGACCCTGTGGGATCATAATTGTGTAATAGTTATGTAGTGCTTGAAAGAAGCTCTAAAACAAGTCAAATACTTAACTTTATCATCCCTTTTTGAAATATTTAAATCAGGAGTCAAGTTTTCTCAGATAAGTAACCATATAAGTATGTATTATTCTTTGGATGCCTATATAATACAGACTTACTCAAAAAAAATATACACCTAAGTTTTTACTTCCCCAAGAATAGTAGTGGTTGTATCAGTGCATTTTTTTTTTTTTTTTTTGGGGGGGGGAAATCTTTTAAATAGGAGATTAAGACCTAATTTTGTTCACCTAGATGTGGTTACTAAATTAGTACCCTAGTCACTCTAGGCACAGAAGTAATCAATGGAGGGAGATAAATACCTTCAGAGTGCTTGAGTCTTAGGTCAACTAAACTGCCCTTTGGAGATACTTATTTCTTTTCACTGAATATAGAGGCTGGCTAAGGTAACCTCGGGTGATTCATCCTAAACTTATTTAGGATAAAACCTAAGTGATAATTTTACTGCCAGCGTCCTCTGAGCCATAAGACACTATTCTGCAGACCTTCTGTCACTCATACAGGGTTCTCCAGAAACCTAGAGCAGATGAAGTGTCTATTAGCTTCTAATTCAACCCTGACAGAAGCAACCAAAGCTTAGGAAGAACAGTTCCTACATGTAATTTTTTTTTTTTTTTTTTTTTTAAGAATGATTTGTTCGATGCAAGTCTTTCAAAAATGTAGAATATTATCTCACTCCTCTTGTGTGTCTGAGATTTGCCAGTGTTTAGGTGAAGTCAAGTCTCTCCTGCATCTCTTTCTTTTTCTCCAGTCCTCTTTGCCTGTGGTAAAGATTTATCCTGTAGTCTCAGATGATTGTCTCCTTTCCAAAGAGCAAAATGTGACACTTTACACTGTTCAGAGCTGTTGTTCCAAGATCTTTTATCACTTACAGTCAGCTCACATTTGAGGATATATTTTCTTAATGAAAACCAAAATCTGAGAGATATGATTCTGAAAAAAAATCACTAGTATTTTATAACACTATGTAGTGTTCCCATTAAGTTCAAGATTTTTTTAATCTAACATAAAATTATTGTGATCAAATTGCCTGTGTATCTGTAAATCATGTTGATAATTTTGAAGTTTTCAACCAGTTTCAAGAAAATCTGACATACAGGCAAAAGTCTTAAGAATTCTAAATTCCTGCAGTAAGTTGATACTGCCTATCTTATCCATATAAACAACTTTTCTACTAGCAATGAAGTATTGTGTCCTGTTTAGCTCAGGACTACAACTGATGCTTTAGCTCCAGTTTATCTCTGTAATTTCTGGACTCCATTAATTTTTCTGAAGAATCTCTCAGCATTTTAGGCTAGTTTTACAAATTTAAACTCACCACACCTAAATATAATTTTGACCAAAATCTTGACCAGGAAACTCTGTTCTATTACAAGAGCTGTTTTACACTTAGTTTTCACCTTCTTTCTTTCTGCAGCTTTGATGATAAAGCTGGCTGAAATAATGCAATCATACAGCATAGACGCAGTTATATCAGTTAAAGGTGTTGGTATATTGGTGTAACCTCTTTCTAAAATTTACAAGAGTTTTCAGTGACTGCTACAGAAAGTAATGCACCATGGCAAAATAAACAAAAACTTTAATTGACTCAGACAACTACAGAGGGAAGTGCCCACTCAGTAAAAATGAAAAATTCATTTTTTTTTAAAAGAGAACCCCAAAGCCCCATATGATATCTTCTAGCAGAATGGTTTTTATGTCTATGATTTTTGTGAAAAACCAAATGGAGGTGACTGAAAATCAGCAAAGCTTGGGGTTCATCCTGATTAGCTGCCTGAACAGACTTTCTTTGTCAAGCGACAAGGGATATTTTTTTCAGGGAACTACTGCTAGACCATTTAAAGTATTTAGGTAGCTGAAAATGTGGACAAGATGGCTCTGTAAGTTTATATTCCAAAAGAATTGTGTCTGAGGGTTTTAGAAGATTCCAGGAAATCTCATTTGCGTATTTAACACCTATATAATTTTAAAAACTGATAGAAGAAAGATCAGTGTCACACAGAGACAATGATGCCATGGACCAATCTTCAGTTTTGGTCATTTCTGAGGAAAAAATTATGAGATATTTTTGTGAAAAGAAGTAATATTCTAGATCTTCTGATTTCCTGAACTTAAAAATATTTGAAGGAGGGAAGAGATGCTTCAGCACAGTTCCAGTGGAGGGAAGATGGAGAATGCAGAATACCTAACTGCATCTCATAAAATCTGTGGTTCATGGACTGTAGTAAACTCCAGTGGAAGGTTAAAGGGTGGTTGCCAGACCAGACTCTCCAGAGTGCCCACCCCAGCTTGTGCACCGCAGTAGATGTACGTCACTGTTGGGAACTGCAGTGAATTTCAGAGGAGATAGTTATGGCTGCTAAGTATCTCAAGAAGTACCTAGCAGCTTTTCTGTAGCAGAGCAAAAAGAAGAGTAGAGCAAAGACAGAGCCAGTTTCGTATTAGTAAAAGCTGAAAAAAAACCCCAAACCCAGAAACCTCTTGTGCCATTGATTCCATATTAGCAGACACAGAAATACAGGAGATTATGATACTCATACAAGTATTAAATATGTTCAGAGAATTCAGAGAATAGATTCACGCAGTAAAGTGCCATGTTGATAGAAACATTACATCCTTACATACCCCTCTGTAAGATTTTATTCTACTCTGATGCCAGTGGTTAGGACTGACATAGTGTAAACTTCTGTGATCTAACATAACCAGTGAAGAGAAATAGCTGCCTCCAGAGGACAGTTCAGGAGCTGTATATTGAGAGAGACATTGAAATGATGTCTATTCACTCCCCTGTGCTCCTCCAATCCATTTATTGTAGCCACTTGTTAGTAGTCTTGTATTTCACTGAGATGATCTTGAGAATACTGATGTATTTATAGTTTCTAATACAACAGAGTATTATCTTGTAAACCCTAGGTATCACCAATGTAAGAATCAACATAGCTACCTCTATAAATGCTAGCAATAGCACTTATAGCAGTAGTCATTAACAACTGTAAGAATAACAAATTCTCTCAATTCCTAATCATGCATTTGTAAGAGAAGCTTTTTAACAACCTGCCAGTGCTGGATTTTGAAGAAATAATACTTTATGAAGGGCTAAAGAATGCATAATTGTAATAATATGACTTCCTCTGAAAAGTCTAAATTGATAGAAATGTCAGAATGCAGAGATAAAGGAAGCAGGCTGGTTCTTCAGCAGCTGCTCCTTCAACTTCTGAGCAGAGTGACAAGAAAAGGCAAACAAGATAACAGCAGAAGTCACATTTCCACAGCCATCAAGAAACCTTTGTCTTCCAGAAGGTGGTCAAAACCTAAAAAGCTAAGAATCAAAACATGGCTTAAAAGAGCAAGTCTAAGACACCTGTGCCACTGAACTGATACTTAACTATATTTTGCTATCTTAGGGTGCAAAGGCTTGTCTTACCTTTCTAATATTGTCAGGCTCTATATTTATTGTCATCGCTAGATATTATCATGTATTGTTTATTTCTCCTTGAATGATTGTTAGACTCCTGATGTTTTGGCTTTACATTCACAACATAACAGTTTTAAAACCAACCATAAAATAGTTCTTTTTGGTTTTAATCCCACTTCTAGTAATCTAAATGTAGAATTTCCAAGATAAGAATTTGGATCTAGGTCTCACTGACTTTAGGTGTTCAACCTAACTAATTGTTTCACCTCTCAGAACCTTAAAACTCACAGAATGCCATTATAGCCCCCATTTTTAAACGACAGTTTAGCAGCATTCCCTCCATTCTTCACTAGGAAAAATTCTTTCTTGGTGGTTTAGCCCAAGGATCTAAGCTGCACTTTATTGTTCATCCTGCACATCCACTTGTGCTATTGTACCTAGCCAAGCACTGTGTGGGTTTGTGCCTAACATTAAGTAGAACAGATAACTTCTAATATGTGGCCTCTCAGTTCTGAAAGGCTAAATTACATCAAAGAAAAAAAATACAAAAGTTAACGTCTTAAAACTAAACATGATTCATCCATATGTCCAGGAAATACTGGAGAAGTAAAGCTTTCAGATGCTACACAATGCAGGACTGCTTTGCCCACATGTGCAGTCTAAATGATAGTCTAGAGGGGAAAACATGAAGAGTCTTTCCAAAAAAAAAAACAAAACCAAACACAACAAACCAGGCATGGCAAAGGCTTCTATTTTGGTTTTGTCACCTCTGAAAAATTATTTTATTTGAACTTATAAATTTTCTTTTGATTTTTCCAGGAAAGGCAGAATGTTTAATTAGGTTGGGTTATTAAATTCAATTTTTGTGACTTTCCACGTTCTTAAAAAGTAAGCTTCCTAAAATACCACTAAGAAAAAGAAGAAAAAAAGAAAAAAACCAACCAAACAGGAAATTGATGCAGAATGGGTGATACTGAAGGAAAATCAGAAGCTTAGGTAGCTTTCCTTTTATTTTTATATTGAGAAACTACTTTTTTCCTGAACTTTGGAATCGTTTTTTACTATTTTTTTTCACCTCGAGTTTTTTTTGGGTTTTTTTTTCATATTTTCTCCTGCCGCTGGGGGTTCAGTCTCAATGGGAGGAAGAAGGCATTGAGGTCATATTACAGCTTTAAAAAGTGTTCAATCTCTATTTCAGGGACAAACAGAAAAAAAGAACCAATAGTCCAAACAAATGCAGAAACTCAGAGAGAACGATTTTTTGGTAAAATAAATCCCACCCATTCAGAAGATAAGAAATTAATATCATTAGGTAGAATATGCTTCTACTTTAAAGACAATTTAGGTGGCCTCAAAGTTGAGATAATAAGTATCTTTAAATTTAACCATTGATCTGTACGTAAGGCAATTTGGATTGAAATTAAATTCATCATGTTATGTAACTGTAGAAATCTCATAGTAAACATCCTTTTTTATTCTGAATTCTTAGCTTGCATTTCTTGTGCTTGTCAGTGGATTTTGCCAGACAAGTTTTGTTGCATTTTAGTGAATAAATTGTAGTTTTTAAGAGCTTTTTCCTAATTTAGAGAACTAATTTCTTTTAAAATTAATATACACAGCAGAACATTCTGAGTTTTAGAAAATTAATTGTACAGTGTAATAAAAGATTTTTCTAGAGGTAAGGCAACATAATTTAAAATAATCAGCTTAATGTTCTGAAATATAATTTTGCTTTTGTTGCAGTTGAAATATGAAGGTTTCTTTTATATAGTATATATCCCAAGATGATTTCAAAGCACTTTCACTTAGAAAAGCTAGCTGCTATTACATATGAATTTTCAAAGCTTGCCAAGGCTTTGGAAGGAATGATGAAAATTACTATTGCACGACCTTCAGGTTTTCTTTGTTTCATAAAAGGCTAAGATAGCATTTTTGTCATTTTTCTTTCAGCTCAGGTCTTTCATCATAAATATCAAAGCATGCAATTATGCCTGCTCATATCCTACCATATTCTGGCTGTTTTCTATCCATAGTGATGGTGTTCTCTTTTAGGATACCTTTTTCTTTTGTTTTTCAGAAATCTGAAAGAAGTCCCATGTTTTTGTTGCGTGCCATAAATTGTTCATGAAACCCATGTTGCACTGATTAAAAAGAAGAAGAGTTGATTAAAATGGCTTTTATTCTTTTGTTCTAAGGAAAATCCTAAAGTAATATTCAAGTGTCAAAACTAACAGGATCATAGGAGACTGATTTGGCCTACAGGTGGAATTTTTAAATAGTGCTCATTGTAAAAAATCAGATGATCTTCTCTTCTATTAAAATCTCTAGTTAATGCTGAAATATTCCTGTTGTTCCTCTTAATTTTTCATGTATAACTTGTTGTTCTGTCTTGTTTTGTGGTTTCATGTAGCCTGATGATCAAAGACATAGAATGTCCATAGCTGCTGTTGCATAATATACCTCAAAATTAGGTTACTTTTATGTCTTAAGTACTTCAAATGAATGTCCATTTGCTTTTTTGCATGTGTTTACTGATCTAATCCAATTTACAAGGCATATTGGTATAGTGCAGGTGTTATAAATACATGACTGAAATATACATGGTTCATTGGTTTCTGAAATGTTTTTTGGTTTGGTTTTTTACAACTACTACCTTAAACACTAATAACAGCTTATACAACAAATATTAGAATTCCAATAACAACTTATACAACAAATATTAGAATTCCATTAACTGACCAAAGAAAAAAAATTTCTTTGTTAGTGCTCGCAGCAACTCACCTCCTCATTTTTTGTTTATTATACTTGGATTTTTTTTTAAATTTGGAATTTACAAAGACACAAGGAATACACTGTTTTCATCAGTTTGAACCGTGCTGTCACATTAATGTGAACTTACTGGCTATGTCTTAAGTTTAAATGTCAGGGGATATACATTTTCCATATAGAATAAAATTTATTTTAAGTTTCTTTTAATGGTGGTGGAGCAAAAATCCTCCACTGTATTTTTAAACAAAGTAGAAATGCCCCAGTATGCATTACTAAAAATGTCTATGCCTAAATGGTAACAGTGTTACTCACAATACATAGTAGAAAAAATATTTTTAACAAAAAATATTTGATCAAATCCTTGCTATTTCATAAGGTTTGCTGATGTGAGGTTGTTCTAAAATGAATTAAATTGGTTTTTAAAAAAAGCTTAATTTAATTAAGAGAATATTTAGTCATTTTTCAGTCCTCAAAAAAAAAAAAAAAAAAAAAAAAAGAACATGAGAAAGGAACAAGCAAAAGGAGAGGCTTTCTGAGGGATTTTTTGTGTGTACCTTTGAAAAGTCCCTCCTCAGCATATAAATACTACGAGCACAACCCTCAGCATGGTGGCTATATGTATCAATACTGGAAAAGAGAGGAAGATGACACTCACCATAAGACAGTTCATTAATTCTTAAGACTTCTAAAATATTAATAGGAGTTTCAAACAACATTGCTTGCTTATGCAGTGTCCATTCCATTCACTGTGAAGTTGAGGTGATAGGTGGAAATTCTTAGATTACTATATATCCTTCCTCCTACATCACCGTCTACGCTTGCTTATTTTCCCATGCTTTATGATAAAGATGCTCAGAAATTATCGTACATTTAAAAATCCGACATGATAAAGTGTCTGAGAGCTATAAACAAAGCAGCTGCTTGAGAAACTTTTTATGTCTGTAGCAATTCATGGAGGATTTTGGTCTCTGCCTATATGAAATCCATTTGAAGCAACTTGGCTTCTAGACTGTCTCTTTCTATCAGCAAAAAACTGCATTTCAAATGTTAAACCACACTAATAAAGGGATCTTATATTGAATAAAACTTTAAAATGCATTTTGTCCTTCATCAATAATACTTGGATCCCACAATACTTTAAAGCCTAGCCATAAAGCTATTGATGCTAAATTTCTTTTTAATTGGAAGAAATTCCTTAATCCATTTTAACATTCCTTATTCTTACTATTGAATAGAAATGACACTGTTATTTTTTGCAGATTATAAATCTATCTCCCTATAAGCATATCATCATCCATGCTGAAATAATAGCTTCAACTAATAAAAGCTTGCCTTTGCCTTTATTAGAAAAAACATAATAATGAATTAAAAAGTATGCATAGTAGTAGGAAGACATTCTAAAGTATTCCCTTTTGCCAGAGGCAGACACTATTAGAGACTGATGCAGGTGTAATATTTATGATCAAGGCTGAAGAGGCCAGAGCTTTGTTAATAAAATTAAGGAGGTATTCCCAATTGCACAAGTGTAAAGTGTGGGTTCCAACCCAGAAACAGACAGAATACTTCAAAGATAGGGGGTGGAGGCTTTACTTATTGCTTCAGTATAGGCAATGCATAAATAATAAAATAAAAAGGTGAGTTGAAATGTAGTACAGTGGGAAACGAACCAAGCAAAGGAAGGTAATATACATAATAGCAATTAAGAATTACAATGATCACTGGAACATCAGGACAGCAAAAGAACAAATTATGCTGTGTAGTTGACATAAACCAGAAAAAAATAAAGAGATACTTCTTCCCAAAATACTGTATAAAATGTAAGGTAGGGGAAGGTGTCAGTGAAGGGAATTCCAAAGATGAAAGTCTGTATATTACAGGTTAGTTACAAAACTAAATGTAAAGAAGTTGTATTGCATTAATGACTTTATCATTAGGAAAACAATACTGAATACTTAGCAATAAAGAAGCTCAAAGGTGTTACTAATTTGCTATTACTATTAATCACTATTTCTAATAATTATATCGTAATAATAGTCTGATTCACTTAAATCAGTACACTGCCTCAACAATCCCGGCTTAAAAATGTGTGATCCTTTAAACCATTTCTATCTAGGATTATGAGTTTTAAAAGCACACAAAAGGGGAAAATTTGAAGTGATAACATACAGAAATTGTTCGAAAACATTGGGACCACTAAACAGAAGTGACCACAATATAAATTATTTCAAAATTGCAGGAATAAGACTCAAACCAAAACCAAGTAATATGACATCAAATTACAAAAAGGATTTTTCACTGGGGTTTTTGTTGCTTCTTTAGCTTCTTTTGACAATTAGTCAAAATGACCCTAATATCCAACATGAGGAAAATTAAATTTTCACTAAGGATAGACATATGTTGACTGTGTTATAACAGAATTATGGAGAGCATTACTTACTTCAGCAGAAAAGTCAGTATTTGTAAATGGCAAAATCTGCAAGATTACTTGAGGCAAGTTGGAAATCCTATCTTTGTGAACCCAGTAGAAAGAATCATAAATTGTGTCAGACAAACATCTAAAATAGAAAAAAAAAAAAAAAAAAAAAAAAAGCATATATGCAGGGACTAAAACCCAGATAATATATTATTTAAGTATGAAAGAAACAGGAGGTATGTGTGAAAATCTGTGGGTCTCTGTGGCTCCCAGGGGTTTACAGAAAAGACTGTGAATGATAAGGACATAGTGAGAAAACAGTTCATTGCTTCCCAGCGGTATTCATCTTAGGTCATACACCATCTTCAGGAGGGGATCCTTCTTCAGTGTTAATCCGACTGTACCGTTATCTTCAGATGTCTCAGTCTGTGGATGACACCAAGCTGAGTGGTGCATTTGATATACTTGAGGGAAGGGATGTCATCCAGAGAGACCTTGACAGGCTTGGGAAGTGGGCCCAGGTGAACCTCATGAAGTTCAACAACACCAAGTGCAAAGCCTTGCAACTGGATTGGGACAATCACAAGTATCAGTACAGACTAAGGTATGAGTAGATTGAGAGCAGCCCTGCAGAGAAGGACTTGCGGATACCAGTAGATGAAAAATTGGGCATGAGCCAGCAATGTTCACTTACAGCTCAGAAAACCAAACATTTTTCTGGGTTGCAGAAAAAGAAGAGTGGTCAGCAGGTAGAAGGAAGTGATTCTCCTCTCTACTCTTGTGAGACCCCACCAGGAGTACTGCATCCAGATCTAGGCCCTCCACTGGGGAAAAAAAAAAAAAAAAAAAAGTCAATTAGTTATAGCAAATCCAGTGGAGGGTCACAAAAAAAGATCAGTGTGCTGGAACATCAGTGCTATGAAAAAAGCTGAGTTGAGGTTGTTTATCCTGCAGAAAAGGTTTTGGAGAAGCCTTATTGTGGCCTATTTACTAAAAAGAAGTAAATCAGCTGGGGTCAGTGACCAGAAACTAAGTTGCTGGAAGAAGAAATGTAAGCTAGGAACTCACCAGAGAAAATAAGTTGTCTCACAAAACACCAGTTAGGCCAAATTAGCCTTATTCGTTGACTAACTGACTTTTTTGTCAACGCCAGGAAGAACAGAGAATGAGATAGGGGCAGTACAAGATGTTACATAGGTCATCAAAAGTAATGTGTTTATTTTCAAGTACACTAAAGTAGTTTGCAACATTATATTCATGCAACACACTTATATTCAAATGCAAAATCAATGAATGTGAAGTATCGTGAAAAAGTCTGTCAGAGGAGAAAACCAAAAGTGATAGTGCAAACTTATGTGGAATTTATCTGCTATTAGATTCCTAATAAGGCTATTCATATGATATCTTTCATAAAAAGGTAGATAAAAAAGCCTGAATCCAGGGCACTAATCCACATGTCCAACAGAACAATCCAATCTCCATCCAATCCAATCAGGAGTAGGACAAGTAAGTAAAAAAAGACAAAATATTATATATGATCATGTGATGACCCCGGATTTGTTTTAGGAAATTTATCAGTGATTAAATAACCAGAATATTCTTCAGTATGGTAAGAAGTTTCCAGGGGTATGGAGACCCTTAGATCTGTTTGCTGGACAATTCTTGTTATGTCATGTACTTCAATGCGTTTCTGTAGGACACTTGAAAGGTATGCTTAGACATTACCAATGAACTGATCAATCCAACAATGGCAGCATGGTCTTCAGGATCTCTCAGAAAAAACAGTATCTTTCAGTGTATATATATACTTTCTGGTAGCAGGAAGCAAAGATAAATTATCTTAAAACTTTTAACAAAGAACAGGCTGGTTCATTAGCAGAAATCTGTATTCAACAGTGAAAGAAAGAAAGTTCTAGCCCCTCATATCTGACTTTGCATTAGCTTTAGCCGGAGTAAATCAGGCAAAAAGATTCGCTAAAGGTTGCAGAAGTTAAACCTCATGTTTGTAAATCTAGAGGCAATTATGGCATATGTGTTTGTTTTTCCAACAAAGGTAGTGAGAGGAAAGGGTGAAGAGATACATATTAGTAAAAGTCAGGTGTAAAGCAGTTCATTTTTGCTTGATTTTTAGTTTCTAGGCACTTAAGATTCTTTGAATCTTTCTGTATAGAACACTACCACAAATCCTTCCTAAATGTATTTAGCTTTTCTTGGGCTAATCCCTTAGCAACTCATTTGTAACTATCCTTTCAATTAGCATAGCACCTATTACCCTTGAAATTCTAAGGCTTACTACCTTAGACAAACTAAAGCTTTAGGAAGTGTTAATTAGGAGTTACGGGACTTAATTAAGCAAGAGGAGGAAAAAAGTTCTCAAACACCATGTTGCTTTACAATATGTATTTATATTCAGAATAACAGTTAATTCTGTTACAAATAACAGTTACAACATTTTAGTTTGAGAACTTATGTATCAAACAACAAGAAAACAAATAAAATTGACTTGCATAGGCTTTTTGAAGTGTTATACATTATGTACAAAGCTACCTCAGTTCCAGCATTGTTACAAAAGGGATAACTGAATGACTGAAGCAGAAAAAGCTTTACTCGTGGCCTGTAATTCAGGTAGTATTCCATAAAGCAAACAAACAAATTCCAAAACTGGCTGGCTGGGAAGCAAAGCATGCTGCTTTGGTCTCTAAAGATCTTTGGTGCACAGGTATTAAAGAAGTTTCTCAATATTAAGGATTTTTCCTTTCACTAGTAAGAATCCACTAGGAAGATTGGCTAAAGCTGTACAAGAAACGTTTTCAAAATATTATTTCAAGTCCTGAATAAAGTTCTTTTGAAGAAAAGGTGTGGCCAGTTTTTAGCCTGTGTCAGTGAATGAAGTACTGTTGCATTTGGTCTTTTACTGTCTTTATAAATAATGTTTATTCAAACTATGCTTCCAAGTCACTTTGGTTTGGTCCCTTACTTCAGGAGGAAAATATCTGCCTGATGAATATCAGGCAGATGTTTTCTCATACAAGTAGTTTGATCAGAATAACATTTCGTGCATGCTTAGAAATATTATCTAATATGATAAAGATGTCTGCTACTTTTCTAAATATACTTTTCACAATTTTATTCTCCAAATCAATTTTAATTTTAGAAATGAGAAATGTTAACAAATTCAGAAAAATATCTTCTGGTAAGTTAAATGGAAAAATGTACATGAAAATCACTGAAACATCTGACAAGGACCCTAAAAATAAATTCATAGTTATTAATGGTGTGATAGAGTAGCCTTTCATATTATGATCATGACTATGGTACAGATGTGTCTTGCTTCATCTTTATTGCAGCTTCAAGGTTGCAGTTCATCCATGGGGAATATACTGTGGTCATGTGGAAGCACTTTTTGTCGTGAAACATTTAAGATCTATTCTGTAGAAACAGCCTGTTTCTACAGGCTGCAAAGATAGTCTTCTTGTAAGGTAATCTTAAAGAAGGATTGGTGTCCCTTCACTCAGTCTTGGTAACTGTAAGACGTGAGCTTCATACTATCTAGCCTGTAGAGGAACTCTATTTTGAATTATGTTGCTTCAGAACAGTAAGTAGATTCTACCTCTGAGTAACTTCCATAAGCATGGATCCAGATCCCTGGAAGTTCCTTAACTTTACACTTTCTACTCCTTTGCTTGATCTAATTCTAGAAAGAACTGAGAGTCTTGGTTCCCTGTTTTCGTAAATAAGGTTGATATGATAGAAAGGTCAGCAGACAATAGGGTGAAGTTGATAGCCAAGTAGTGATAAAGGCCAGCTCTGCAAATACAAGTGCAGTTTAAGTAAAGAATATCACAGTCTCCAAGTTACATATTTTTCCCTTAAACTTCAGATCACAAAGTGCAATGGCATCAGTTAAGCATCATAACAGCCCTTTGATGTATTACCGTACATTGGTTATATTAAACCATTTCTTTTTGCAATCAGAATCAGAAGAGACCACTTAATGCTGGATACATATATAGTAATGACAAAGAGATGGTAGAAACAGTGTGATCCTTTCAAGTTTTTATTTAATACATTTATGGCCTATATGTCTTTGGGTTTCAAAGATATTAAAAGAGTAAAAATTGTGATAATTGTATCAAAAACCTGAATGACAGTAATATAGGTACCTGTATTAAATAGAACTTACGTAAACTGTTATTTTTATTTTAACATTTTTTCTTCAGTTTCCTAAGTTATTACAAAAGATGCAGACGCCTTCTTATATCTAGCCTTGAAGGTGATACAGTGTATTGATTTGACACATCTTGAGACCTAATAATCAAGTACATGTTTTTATGATTGGCTGATGTTGCTTGTGTCTGGCTGCCTAAAGAATTTTAAGTTGACTGAGGTCATCTATAGCCTATAGATAATCTACACGACTAATAAAAATGCTAAGTAGACTGTCAATCTGTTTTCCAATCATATCAAACCTCCTAATCCAATTTGTAATTTTCAAGATGAAACTAATCTAAAAAATAAAATAAAATATATGTGTTTACTAGAACAGAGTGATATATTGCCAGTATGCATCTAGCTGCATTTTAACATTTGAGCTTTTTCTTGAAAGGCTGTGATAATGAATATCATAGCCTGGTAAATTTTTAACAGATCTTTATGGACAGAACATTGTACTGGCGATTATTATCCAAAGGGAAAAAAAAAAAAACCAACAACAAAACAAAACAAAACAAAAAAACCACCCAGCTGTATATGAGCCTCAGATATGTGAAATGCATTACTCTATAACCTTAAAAATCTAGTTTGTTCTTTCTCATAAGGTATTTTCAGCTGCAGATTCATATCTGAGGATGGTATCTGGTTGAAAGTATACATTATAAAAATAATAGTAATATTTGGTACTGCATGCAGTCAACTCCAAATATTTTCTTTTGCTGATGTGGTAGAATGTTGTAAATTTTGAGATGAGTGAACTTAGAGATATAAGACATAGGAACTGTGACTGTGGAATAGTGTATTTCGGTGCCATGTCAAAACCCTAAACTTAACCGTGTATCCAAGACTAACCTTCTTCAAACTAGTAGGTGTTAGCAAAGAAGCTGTGGTCCAAAAGTTCACACTGACAGAGTAAGTAGTATATTTTATTTCCAAGATGTGTATCTAAAGAAAATCGTATATTAACACAGACCATGAACTTCCATTTTCATCATTAGTCAGGTAATTTCCTAACTTTAAGCTTGGTTTAAACTCACACAGAGCAATATATTGGAGGGTTCATTGATATATTGTCGGACTTTTTAGTTATGTGAATACAGATTTTACAGCATAAACCAGCTTGTAAAACATTACCATGATTTTCTGCTGCAGGCACTTTAAATCTGATAGACTCACAGGCAAATGTGACCATTTCCTGATACAGTATTTGCCAATATATGCTAAATTTCTCTTCAGTTTGCTTTTTAAAGATCAGATTCCTGAAATAATGTAAACATGCTTAGCTTAGAGCATTAAATATTGATTCTGAATGTTTTTAATTAGATAACTACTGCAACAAATAAAACACATTCATACATGAGTATCCTATTATTTAGCCTTTGTCTTCAGTCATACAGCTATATGTTACGGAAACAGAATAAGGAGTTAAAAATTTTAAGGCCCCAAATTTGTCTTGGCTTCTGGTGATCTGTTGTTCGGACTGAGGGATTTATAGTATTTTCCATCCAGCCTGATCTCTTCATTTTCCTTCCCATGAAAACCAGAGAAAAGGGGAAAGGCTGCAGTGTTGGGTTCCCACATCTCATGCTAAAATAAGATGGAACAAAGATCATCCAGACTACGAGCCAGGAGGTGCTCCTACATCCCATGCATGCTCTACCACTAAAGACTAGCTAAAAGGACATTATTTTGCTTAGTAGAAGAATGAAAAGAACGAAGTTACATGCCCTGTTCTAAGATAGGAATTTGAAATATTGTCAAGGTGCTCAACCTCCATACACAGTGAACGAGAAGAGCTTCATACTTTATGAATGTCAGATGTTCATGATGAAGGATGCAAAATGAGACAGTAGGAAAAAGTAATTAACAGTATACATTTTGGCATTTTTTTCTTTGCTGTCTAAGTCTCTCTTCAAACAGAAAACCTCTAAATAAGTGAAGTTGTGAACTCGTTTATAGTGAATTTTGGCTGTTTTCACAAGATGGGCACAATTTATTTGCGCAAACATATGTCTACTTCCATTTAAGGCATTAAAGTATGCTGCCTGGCTTTTACCCTTCCCTCATAACAGAATAGAGCTGCAATTCTTTTTTACTATATTTTTCATTCACATATGAGGGTCACAGCTTATTTTCTAAAGTTTTTTTTCTTAGTTACTTTTGTGTATCTTTTAGAAGTAATGTATAGATTTCCAGGACCTTTCAGACAGCTGAAGGGGAATGTTCTGCATTCAGGTAAACTTTGATGACATTTTCATTTTGCTACTCTTGTAATTTCTTTTAAAAACAAATAAACAAATATAGTTTGTTGGGGTTTTTTTTTAATAAAAATGAACTTGATTAGTATTTTGATTAATTTCAGAGTAGGATATTTAAAAAAACCTCTCCAAATATATTAAAAAAAAAAAAAAAAGTGCATCACTGAAATACTGTAAAGGTACAGAATTAATTTCCATTCTAAGTGACAGGGAATTTAATGGAAGTAGATTCCAGATTCACCATTATACTTTTTTTTTACAAAAGAATATTACTGAAATCTGCTTATGTAACCCATAAATGTGATTTTTCTTAACCTCTTTTGGATACTGTAGGATCCATATTTTGTGTCAGGACTTCCAACTTTAGGAATTGTTGATGCTATGACCATTTTAGCTGTAGCTGAACTATTACATACATAATCCCCAAAACTGAAGATCATTTTCAAGTTATTATTTTCTAGGTGAGATAGCTTAATGTGCAATTAAAAATCTAACTGTAACTTAGAGAAAATTGAAAAATGCTATGAAAAGTTACTTGGAAATCTCTTAGTCAGTTATAGTCTGCCTGTGCCCTACATATAGAATAAAAAAAAATTCTACCTTCCTTTCTTCCCAGTTTAGCCAAGTAGAAACTTGTCTGATCGTGATTTTGACCAAAGATAAAAATAAAGGCATTGCCTTCACCCTTTCTGTAGTAGATTCATGGCAAAAAAAATGGTAGCTGTTAGGAGAATTGATGTTCTTTCTTGTTCAAGGCAGCGAGACGTATGTTGAAACACTTTCTGAAAAAGAAAAAGTGAACTGGTTTTCAGTTATGCCAAAGTAAGGGTCGATGTAAAGAATTTCATCTTACTCGGTGATACTTGATGTTGCACTCAACTCCCAGAAGATCATGTCTGAGCTCATTTTCAGTAATTTCAGTTAATTTTGGTTAGTTATCAGTAGGTATGAAAATAAAAATATCTTGGCTTTTTGTCTTCCTGTCCCTCTAATTGGCAGAATTTCAACCCAAGTCTTTGAATTTGTGACTTTCATCTCTTCTTGACTGTGCCAAGAATATATTTTGGCATCTGGTATTTTAACAATAATATTGCCAGTGACCAGGCATTCAATAGAATCAAAGTACTGGCACTGTATTTTGTAATTTTCACAGAAGCATTTGATTTGATTGACTCTAGAATGCTGATTAGAGGAGATAAGACTATGATGCTCTTGAGGATAAGTCATTTAACTCAGATTCATGACTGCTTAACAAGAAGAGCACACAGATTTGTTCTACAGGACAAGGAATCTGGCTTAGCTGAAATGGACTGTGATGTCCGCCAAGACTCAGTCTTCAGACCATGTTTATTGAATTTATTTGTCAATGATTTATTTTTTATTGTATTAAATCTATTTTACAACTGTATAGATGATGCAATATTACAACATGGTTCTAATTCATTGGCCATGTAGGGAAGGATTCAGATAATTTACGGAGGAAACTTTAAAAAAGAAAGCTTTTCCTAATGAACAAGAAAACTGCTAACTATTAATTTCAAAACAAACCCCAAACACTTCTGCCATCCTTAAACAGACAAAAAAAAAAAAAAAAGAAAGCCCTCCACTGAAACATACACTTAAGTCATGGCTTAAGGGTTGCATCAACACAGTTTAGTTACTCTTGAGCAATTTTGTATTTAAATGCTAATAATTAGAGGCAGGTATCATTTTAAAAGGTAAGAACTCCACTTAGGTACATATTGTACTTAAGCAAAAGATGAAGCAAGACACAAAAAATCTGCAGTGTGCTGTCAGATGAAAGGTCATTTAAATTTAGGAAAAAAACAGACTGTAATATCAATAAAAAGCTATGTAGATTTATTTTATATTAATGCTATAGATAGATAAAATCCAATTTACCTTCGGGCACATTTTCAGTTTTGTAGCTTGACAGAATATAAGAACAGCAGCTTTTATGTGAATAAGTCAACTTACTTCTTCCTCAGTGAGTCTGGAACTATGCAAATATATTTTATGTTTGGAGAGGCCCCTGGTTATATGAAAACAATGCTGTTGTTTCTTTCAGATTTTAATTTAATATTCTGAGCCTTGGAGGGAGAAATCATCATAGACTCATTTACCCTGCAGTCAGTGTGACAATATGGAAGGATACATTTAATGCCTTAGCAGTAAGCATTTTGAATAGGCATCCAAAGGTGATAAGAACTGAAATAATCTTTGGTAAAATTCAAATGCAGCTTAATTGAATATTTAAAATCATTTTCAAGGTATAACTGAGAATAAATTATGTAATGATGTGGTAGGAATGATTTCATTTTATATTTCC
This sequence comes from Athene cunicularia, assembly GCF_003259725.1. NCBI lineage: Eukaryota > Metazoa > Chordata > Aves > Strigiformes > Strigidae > Athene > Athene cunicularia. The sequence goes on from NW_020799095.1 coordinate 120,970,761, forward strand.
TTCTGTTTAGAAGTACCACAGATGCTTGGAGAGGGATATGGCAAGTTTCTTGCTGTGAAAGTAATTTGAGATGCAATATGAACCATTGTACATTAATGAGATTTTATTATCTCTTGTTCCAATATTTTTATTAATGCAGGTGGTAGTTTAGACTTTCATTTCATATTGTCAGCTTCTGTTGTATTTACAATTTTTAATCCTTTATATTTTAATATAGACATTATAAAAATGAAAGAGTTCTCATATGCAGTGAATAGATCATATATGAGCATATGTAATACAAGACATTCTTTCTTCAAGGCAGAAATATTTAGATGCCTCTCCTCTCTCTTGCTTTTATGTTTCAGGTTTTGGGTTTGAGGATTTTTACATTTTCTGACCTGTGGAGAGATCGCACAGGATAAACATCCATGCCACGAAAACCTGGTTATGCTTGGCTTCATATTTTTAAAAGTCAACAGAATACCCTAAGTCTTGGATGTATGCATTACTGATATCTAAGCCCTGTGTAAGTACTCCAAAGGTTAGAATATGCTAAGAAGCAATATATATTTATTTTGAAAAATATTGAAGTTCTGAGTGCTCATGCCATTTATCAGTAAGTACAGTCATCTAATCAAACTGCAGCTTCAGTGAGAACAAACAAGAGTTTTAGCTCCAAATTTCAGTGACACTTTGATACCTGTCATCAAGTAATGCAATTATAAATGCTGAAAATATGTTTCCATATACACATGAAACTAAGAAATGCATACTTTGTTCATAACTATTGCAGTCAAGACTTAGCTCAGAGGATTTCTCATGGATGTTTATATGGGTCACTCTGTTGTTTGTTCTGCTGTGTCTTCACTATACCTTTTTACCTGTATTGCATTCTTCTCCTGCCATAACTATGCTAGCAAAATCCAGAAAATATGGATTCCTTTTACTAGAATAGCTTGTTCAAGTCAAGGAGCTGCCTTAATAAGCTGAATCCTTTCTAGGGAGAGTGTTGCCAGCATTGTTCTTTACATGTATCTGTCCTGTACTCACGCATAAGTAAACAAGTCTAAAAAAAAAAAAAAAAAAAAAAAAAAAAAAGTCTAGGCTGGTTTCAAAGTCAGGAGTCATTCTCAAGAGAAAAGCAAATTCTTGAATCAACAGATGCTGACTAGTGAAGAAAGAAAATCCTGGTGATGAGGAGGGTTACTGTATTTAATTGCTTTAAAATAGAACAGAGAGAAATAGAAGACTTAAATCCATGGAGCTGACTATCCATGATGGCCTCAGGGGCAGAGACAGAAGTGGTCTTCATTGCCTTATGCCTGACATTTTCCTTGCCTTAGTCAAGCTCCAGATGTGTAGACTGAACATGACAAGGGTCACTTTGAACTGAGTTACTCCTTTTTAATTGCTGGCTGTACTGACAAGTCCTTTTGGAGCTCAAAATTAGAGATTCTGAGAAATAGAGGTTGCCAAAACTCTGCTCTTAATTCCATTTTCTGATTTGCACATTTTATCAAAGACTTAATGTCATTATGAAGTTTCTAATTCAAAAACAGTAACATCAAATACAAGTGTTCAAATTTGTTTTGATATTACCTTCTGTGATAACTTATCTCCTGTAGCATGGTGAAAAAGGAATCAGCCATATGTTTGCTACTTTTTAAAACTTCCTTTTTATCTAAGGATGATATGGTTCCCTTTAATTTCTTTAAATACGTGTTGACAATCTTGTTATCTTCACCAGTAACTTTGAAGATCTGAAAGGATCTGTCTTTGAGTGATAACGAAGATAAAGGTAGAGAGTGTTTAACCATTCCATGATTTGGAAGCTATCAGTACCAAAGGTAAGCAAGAACAGAAAAAAACTTAAACTGCAGATAAACTTCTTTTTTTCCTTATTAATTCACATGTCAAAACCCTCTTGCACATGCTGAATTTATTTTAATATCAGTTAAATTTTTGCATGTGCAGGAGATCAGGCTACTGGTGCTGTGGGGTTGTGAGAGGATTTTCCCCAAACAGGGGGACCTTAAAAAACAAGCAGAGGTAAAATCACCATGAGCAAGTCAGTTACAGATCTGTTTCAACACTTCTCTGGCAAACTAATTTTTCCATTCAGTTTATACCTTAATTTATGTTTTGTGCAATGAATCACTGGGATAACTCTAACATTTGCATTCCATGATTTCTGAATGTTTATAATAGAAACTTTCATGTTGAATTGACAAATGGTTTGTATTAATATCAAATTAGATTTAGGAAAATCATTTAATCTGTAAATGACATCTGGTATTTACAGTTTTAGAGTCTGATGAAGATAGATGCACTACCCTACATGTTTATAATATTTTGTAAATTTGCAAATGCATATTTAAATTGATTGTATCCCTCTCCCATCCTTCAAATGTCACTGGCCCTCTAAGGGCGTAGTCCAAAGCTCAGTTTCGTTAATGGCATGACTTACAGGCTAAATGTGTAGCCTAAAATTAAGCAAAGACTAAGAATATTCTTAAACTCTGGGATACTACTCTTTCTACTGGTAAAGTCTTAGTGTGTTCCTCAGCATGATTTTGGCCTGTGCCAGCTAGACTTTAGCTGACTAATTTTCAGATGTAGTTCAAGAGTTAGTGTGAGCCAGAGAAAATCTTGAACAGACACTTTGTGTGAGGCCGCCATGTTCTGAAGCATGAAGAGTTCAGTAGTATGGGTGTGGGGCCTGTGTTGGTTGCCCTTGGCGCACTGTATAGACTTCCATGCACAGGGCTGTGTTTGGATAGAACTGGTCAGCAATTTAGGGGGGTTTTCTTGATTTGATCATAAATAAAACATTCTTCATGAGAATGTCCCTTCCAATCTCAATAAGTGTAGAATTCCTAGTTAAGAAAGGACACAGTTCCGTTAACCCATCCAAGAAGTAAGATCCTAGCTTAAAAGAATCAATAACTGGGGAACCAGTAACCTCCAGCCCATAGAAGTGTTCTGTGAGTTAGTGTGATGGTGTCTGGGATCTCAGTATTAGGCTGAGAACAGGTGCCAGGATACTGTTATACTCAGAGAGAAAATGTCAAGTGGTATCAGAAATTTTAAATTTGAAGTGTCTCTTCTGAGTACCCAGAAAACAGAAATGCAATCATCTTGGCTTGGAAAAAATGTATATTTAAAGACAAATTTTTTAAAAAATCTCTGGACTAATTCCACTTCTTTGTATCATATTTCTTTTTCTGATTCAACTAGCTTCTTTAATGTTCTTGATTTTGATTTATTCAGAAACTGGTCTTGAATTTTAAAGACTAATGTTTTAAGCAACAAGAAAGATAAGGGTCATATGGATGCTCTCTGTGCACGTATGTGTGTTTGTGTATAAACAGTCCAGTAAAGGAAAATGCATATTCTGCTGTAAAGTTACATTTGTTAATTATTTCTAGTGTATCAGTGTTTGTTTATTCTCTTGATGTTAAATATGTCTAGATGGAGAAGCAAAGAAGGGTTCATGAGGTTCTTTACAATGGGTTAATATAACCTTCTTTCATGTCAGAATTTAACCTGTAATAATTTAGGCACAATTTGGGCTTTTAACATCATTTTACATGAATGCAGAATGCAATTATTTATTATCTTTACCTTCCTATGCATGTTAGGCACAGGAACATAGAAAGCCTTTGGACTTTTTAAACTTATGTTGCTCCACAACAAACTGTACTTCTATTATTATTTTTTTTTTCAAAAGGTAGAGACAGATTTGTAGGTTGCAAGTTCTGAATGAACTACAGTTACAACCAAAAGCAGGTACCCCTGAGGTACATGTTTGTGTACCTCTTATGCAACATGTACTCTCATATAGCAATGAGAATTTTCTAAAAAAAAAAAAAAAAAAAAAAAAAAAAAAAGTTGTATGTTTAATGGATCTTTGTCAGAGTGAGAATTAGTCTCAATGCATGAGAGTCTATAATAGAGTCCCTGAGACATCCTAGAATGGGAAAGAACATATCTTTCCTTCAGTTCTGCTCATAATTTCAGTGGCCAGCATGCTTGCGCATGTATTCCTCAAGTGCCAAGAATAGTCTTCAGTGCTCCAAAAAGACAGTGTCTGGGAGAACAAGTTCATTGCCAATCTGCAGAGCCAGAAAGAGCGTGCATTGGGGAAAGGAAGCATGCGTTTTATCTTGCCTATAATGCTGTTGCTTTGTGCAGTTCTCCAGTGCTTTTGTAAGGTTTATGGATAGTCTTGGCCTCTGAAATCATAATGTCTCCAGACACTGCTGCTTCTCAGCGCCTTTGCCAAGACAAAATAAATCAGAAGAATATTAATGTTAAGACTGGGAATATTCAGGGAACTTCTTCAGGTTGGTCAATCTTTTTATCCAGTAGTTTAAATTCTATTTCTTTTATCCCTATCGAGGAAACCTAGGGAAAACAAGTTTTCTAACTTGAGCAAAATCTAGTTTTTATCAACCATAGAAGAAGAACAAGTTTTGCCTGTGCAAGTGAATAATCTCTGTAAGGCATATAAGAAATGCTACAGGCATTAAATTTTTCCTTTTCTTCGTTTAATTCCAGTATTTTTGTCTCTGTTCGATGATTCTATTCAGTTTCTGGTTTTCCTTTTCATCTCACTTTTCTCCACATTTTATTTAAAAATTTATTTTCTCTTTTTCTTATCTCAGCTTGTCATATTGGGATTCTGCAGCCAGTCCTGTCTCTGTTGAACTTTCGTTCACACAGCTTTGAAACTGGTTGAAAATAGACTAAAAAATAATCTGTTGTTGGCTAAAATGTGACTGTTAATTTCATACTCATCAAATGGATATCGTGTTCAGATGTATATATATGGACATTGTGTGACATGATCTTTTGGGTTCGCTTTCCTGCTACATCTGACCCTGCCTGTACAAAGCCTGCTTTACAACATCATCTGATGTGAGCAAGAATAAAGTTCCTTGGGTAGCAGAATATCAGTTTCATGCAGCATAGATGTGAATGCGGTTGTCTCATTTAAATAATACCTCATAACAAGACGATCTCTGAGGAAGCAAGGGGAAATAATGCTGTGTCTGTAAGTTATTAACCAGAGACGATTTTATGTATGTTATACAGACACTGTAAGGAAATGCAAAGTATTTGGAGTACTTTTGCCATGGATAATAGATTTTAAGTTCTCTATACAATTTTGAAAAAATGTCTATAGCAACCCAGAGATAGAACATGTTTCCAAATCACTACTGATCAAAGGAATCTTGAAAAGGAACTACAGTTGTCAAAAAATTAAAAAAGACACCTGAAATCATCACTGTGAATATTGCTAATAATCAATTAATGATATCTGAAATAAATATACATAAAGGAAAGCAATATAGAAATGAAATAAAATACAATACACCCAAAATTGAAAATTGTTTTAAGAAGTGCCTTTCTCATTACAGCTGAATGTGATTTTCCAGATAGAGGCATTGTAATATGACCCTGTGTGCTGTTCTGTGTGTACAATAAAGCAAGCAAAATTAATCCCTTCCCCTGATGACCTCTAGAAATGAAAACCCATTATGGTAATAATATTTGTACTTAGGCCTTGATGTTTTTGTGCTGAATCTGAATGCCATGAAATGATTGTATACAGTGGCTGATTAGGACACATGTACAGATAAATACATAAATAATCCTCTTTATATAGGTGCAAGGTGAATTTTTAGATCTGGTATGGAAACTAGTTGAAGCCTAATAAAACTGGTAATCATTTTCTTTACTGCTAAAGTCTGAATCTTATTATGTTGAAAGGTCTATTAGGAACGTTTCCCTTTTTAACATGGAATGTATGTAACTGGATCTTGTGCACAATTTTCCTGTTTGTAAAACTTGAATTAAACATTGAAAATTCTGCCTAAGTTACTGGTTTTGGTGTTTGCCAAAGTATATATGGTATCAAATACTATAATACATCTTTGTTACCAGTCTGCGGTTTGGTTAGCAAACCCCACTTAAAGGGTAAAAGATCTTTTAAAAAACAACATTATTTAGCTTGGAACAGGAATCAATACTCCATATGATATGGTAATGAAACACAGACTTTGCAACATATTCATGGACACTGAGAAAGTGTGTGTGGTGAGAGGAGTGGGTGTATTTGTGTGCATGTTGGAGGGACCACAATAGTATTAATAGCCTGTAAAGGAGGTTTCTGACATTTGGTAAACACATGAGTACGACACAGAGCACAATAGGAACTACAGTTCAGAAACAATGATATGTACATTACTCTGGAATGCCATTAAATACATGTGAGCTCTCTTCTGTCAGCATTTGTATTTTCACAGGATGTAGCAGCAAAGCCCTATCTTTGTGGAAAAGGAAGGGTAAAAAGACATCCACAGATTGTTTCACTATTTTGCTTTACTTTTAATATTTGTGTATCTTTCTGATGTGGGGCATATATCCAAGCTGGTTTGGTTTTGCACAAACAGTCTGGCTTTCTATTTGTCCAAGTAGTAATAAATTCCCATTGATCAGGGCTTAGTGGAAATTAGAACACCCTCCATGTGCCTTGGACGGGAAGGCTACTCCCAGCAGACTCTCGCTCACTTTAAAAGCCCGCTGGAATGTTTCAGAAGGGTTGGTGTTGCTGCATATTACTTCACAATGTCAATACCAGAAGGCCTATTGACTTGGATCACTTTCTTTAAATAAGAGAAATTATTTAGTATTTGAAAATGGTAAAAATGGCCACCTGGTGTAAAAATAACACTACCTCGTCTCTCTTTCTTAGACTGTCCACCATATTGGGAAAGCCTTGAATTATTGCACAGTGTAATTTTTTTTTTTTTTTTTTTAATATATACCATGTGTTGTAGTTTCTTCTGCTAAAGAGTAAAACTTGAATTTATTAATTGCACTTTATTTTAGATTAAGATTAGGGGGGTTTCTTTTAAACAGTGTGTATAGATGTTGTCCAGATGGTGACCTGAGAAAGATACAGATACTTGCAAGACTTCTTATCAGTCTTTCAGACCTGTACTTCTCAGTGTTGGTCAAGCAGCACTGGCAGAGGACATGTGCAGAGGTCTCTTTCTAATGGTGATTTCCACACAAGTATCAGCAGGCTGCTAGTGAGAGGGAGAGAGGAGCTGTGAAAGCAAAAAAGGACAGATATGAAATGGGAGGCAATATACACTGTGCTAGGATTTGCACACATGAAACGCTTTATAATTAGTAAATACCCAAATCAGCTGTTTAAATCCATATTATAAGGAACTAGAAGATTCATCTGTATGAAATAAAGATTGCCAGTAAAGAAGGTGTGGTTTGGGTTTTGGAGTTGGGTTTTTTTCTCAAGAGGTTAGGAAGGCTGGAACTCAGCCACATATAAAAGCGTGCCAGATGTCAGGGAGGATCTTTCTTCTCTATGGCAGTAGCTTATTATCGAAAAGTATTTTCAGTATTTTCACCTAGATTTTTTCCCATCCTTTCTTTTGGGTTCCATTTTCCTTTGCCTGATCCTTCACCATCCTTCCTGATACTTCCTCACCCCACCAAAAATCTTTTCATATATGACCTACGATCAGTGAGTGATGATGCCTATTGAAGGGATGCACTCCTTGGGTGAGCTGGCAAGATGTGACACTACTTCTCCTGGGCAATCCTCTTTGGCATTCTTCTGGAGCTCTACGATGCTGAAGATTGGTTTCAAAATCTTAGCACTTTTCTATAAAAATAATTCAGCCTTCTCTTCTAGCTTAAAATGTGCTTTTTTAAAGAACAGCATCACTCATGCACAGCCTGTTAAATGAACACTTGTATTCAAATAACTTACTGATTATGCAGAACAACTCTGCCTGTTAGGGTACACATTCAGTGCAGAAAATTGCTCTGTTAGTTGGACTGCTTTTCCCGTCACAATGAAACATACATCTGCTTACAGCTAAAAGTCCAAGGGCCTGATTTACTAAAAATTAGTGATCCATCAGATTGATGGGCAATCTGCACTCTTGGTGCCTCGAAATTTCTTGCATCAGTCACTAGATCATGATTTACTAATAGGGTTTCAGGGCTTGCAAAATAGCACAACTCTAACCACATATTAATATTTAATCTGGCATTTTAAGTGCACCTAACAAAAGACCCCAGAGCTGCTGACAGGACCCTAAATTGTGAATTTCTTAAAAAGGATTTGACTGTTTCTATAGTGGGTTCATGTGGAAATCTGAAATAAAGAGAAATACATGAGTTAAGCCCTGCTCATGAGCTTACAAGTTTCTGACTATATATATTTTCTTGAAAAACTCTTTATAGCTTGTTTTTTTCATAGTCTAGATTCATTAACATATGACAAAGCTTCCTTTGGCAGTTTCACTGTCCATAGCTCATGATGGCAGAGAAATTTCAAAACTCATTTCTATATTGTGTGCAATTAAACTGTCTGTTCTTTAAATACTTAATCCACTTGGAAACACTGGAAAGGTGCTAAATGACAGTAAAAATCATGTATAAATCACAAAGACCTCTTTATTACCATGAAATTTAGTAATTGAATCTGCACAGACTTAGCAAATTGGGCCCTCTGTGTTTTCTATAGAATTTTTATGTTACCAGGACAGGCAAGAAGCTAAATTACATATTGATAGTGTTTCTACCATTTCATGGCTTAAACAGAGCAATAGAGTGAGTTAATAAGCAACTTCTCCTGCTGCTGTCAGATGAATATTCTAATTTTACAAAAAGTATATAGTGCATGTCTAGAAAAAGGTTTATTCATTTCTTCCATATTCATATGCCATAATTTATGAAAGATGTTCCCAACACCACCTGTAATAACAGAATGTTTATTAGTGTGCAAATGAGGATTATAAATGATGTTGCTTATCTATGGAACAAAACACAAAAGACAACTTATTAGCAAAAGACAAATTGCTCAGCAAGTTTCAATGAGCTGCTATGTTTGTCATGAAAAAAACCTTTTATTTGCACAGATCAATGCTTTTATAATCCATTTAAAATAATATACTTGCCACTAGGTGGCTATTTCTGATCAGATCATTTTACCATTTTAATTACATTTTTAATATCCTGGCTACATAAACAAAGATAAATTACAAGCCTTGCACAATCTGGCTGCTAGCTCAGGCACAATCTGTAATAATATCAGCTTTTGTTTGTGCCTCCTCTAATTAGATTCTGAAATCTAGGCTTTATCAATCAATAATTTTAATTTTAGAATTGCCTTTTGATCTTACATTTCATGTTTGTTTGCAGAAAATGATCAGTAGGACAAAGCTGATAATTTATGCAGAAACAATCTCTCAGCAGAGTTACAAGCGCATTCCCAGCCATCAACACAACCCGGCAGACTAAGCTTGACACAGGTCTAATTAGCATGCAGATATGTGTCGCCTCATTGGCAATTCAAATTGCTTTTTTATAATGTACCTCAAATTGTGCTACTCAAACATTGTATTTGATTTCCAAAGCCCCCTGGGCATCCCATAATGTCTCCCTTCATCCTGGGTACGAAGCATTTACTGAACAATCTGCTTCGACTCTGGCTATCTTTTCGGAAACACCTAAACATCATAACCGTGGGACCAGCTTTTCCTCCTCATCAGATAGCAACTTGTTCTTCTGCGGAGCGGCGGGTGCCACATCCGCAGGTTTAGCGATGATATGTTACCTTGCGAGCTCCTGCTCCCACGGTGGCTGCTCTACAGAGGGCTTCGTTCCTGTGCCACTCATTTAAAAAGGGGGAGGATGTCTACAGAGCACACATTAATATGCGGCACATAACCACGTCTCTGAATGCCAGCCTTCCATTCTTCATTAAACAAAATGGCTGGATTGCAGTGATTGTTTTCCCCTCCACACGCACGCGCGCGCACACAGACACACACACCACGCACACAGGCACATACCCACACACCCCCCACACGCGCTCCGGCTCTCTCCCTTTTTTCTCCCTCACGCACACGCACGCACTTTCCCCCATGCACACAAACACACACACACGCACACACACACACACACACACACACACACACACGATGCTCCCTGCCGTAGCGTGTTGTTGTCAGTGCGGTGAGTTACGTGTGAAAAGTTGTCTGCAGCACGCGTGACATGCGAGGAGATTCCTGCCAACGTCAGGGCCCTTTTTTGCCATGCAGCAACAAGTGGCAGAATCAATGGTGTACAGTTATTCAGCAATGTAATTCATTTCACTGGCTTTGGCTCCTAGCCAGATCCGCCATCTGTCTCTTGCTCTCCCTCTCTCTCTCTCGCCTGAATTTGTCCTACATTTCGTAATGTTACGTGCTTGCCATCCTTATTCTATGTCAGAGGTACAGCACGAGCCTCACCCCCGTTCCAGCGTGGAGTTCTCTGAGTTCGGTGGCACTTTGGATATTCTACTTCAGTGCCATGGGAAGAGGGTAAGAAAAATACAGAGGGATAGCTGCAAAGAGAATGGTGCTCTTCTATCCGAAAGCCAGAGCCTCTGCTTTTTATTTAAAGCATTGATATGGATCTGTCTCACATGGGAACTTTTCCTGCTTCGTTAGAGTATCTTCGTTTTCTTTATTGGATGCTGGCACTGTACGCCACTGCACAGCTCCGTGGAATGCCTGCTGTTGGATACTTGCAGATCCCTGCCACCAAGCAACCTCCTGCATTGGAAATCGGGTGACTACTCCAGGATCTTATGCGTGCTTGCTGTTTGAAGCTGCAGAAAAGTGAATAATCAATTAAGTATTGATTTCTTGTAAGATTTGGTAAATTTCAAAGGCAAGACAAAGAGGATGGCTTAAGGAAAGCACTGCAGGGACTTGGCGTAAATTAGACAACTAACAGCAGTGCAGAATAAAATAACACCTCAACTGAATATTTCCTTGGAAGAATTAGCACTAGCTATTGGAAGACGATGGTGGATTTAATCAAGACGGCAGGCACGCTTGAGTTTTAACTGTGAACCTGAAAGAGGAGCTAATTATAACCACCTTTTTATATGGAGCTAATTTGACTGAATGGATGCAAATGTGCTTTATTTATGGATGAAGAAGCAAGCCTTACAGCATTGACTTTGGGATCATCGCATATGCTAAGCTTTACAGCTTCTCTAAAAGTCAAGCCTACAGTACATTTTTATTTACTGAGAAGGTATTTATATGTAAGCATAAGCTAGCCGTACAAAAGATTCATCAGAACAATGTACTGTGGCACTGAGGATCTAATTATAATTTTGCAGCATTTCATGTTTTCTCTAATTTGGTGCTTTTCAACCCTTGCTTGTGATGGGCTATAAATGGGACAATAAATGTATGATTTAAACTATTGTGATTTTCATTGTGTAGTTTATTAATCGTACTGTAGTTTTCTTAACATGTTTCTGAATTATTCAGCAGTAATTTATAATGAAAGAAGCAGAACTGGTGGGGTGGTTTTAAATTCATTTATAATCTTCTTACAGATCTAAATGTACAGGTTCTACCAGCCGATGAGCTCTATAATTACGAAAGAATGTTGAAATTTTCAGATAAATGGGGCACTGACTTTACAATGGGCACAATATTGTATAATCAGTAAAAGGAGGATTGTTATGTTTTGACTCTGTGGAGACTGGTCTTGGTTAGTTAACTCCTTCTCTGCTGATAATGGTAAGCAAACGTACCTTATACAAGAAAATAGGGGAAGAATGTAATGTACTAGTTTGATGTTTTGCTAGTCTGAAACCTTAGCATTTTTTTTTTTCCATTTATTTCCATTTCTGTTACTTTTCTTTCCCCTGTTTGCTTCTCTGTTTTTTGTCTTTTTTTTTTTTTTTTTTTTTTTCTTTT
>NW_020799095.1:120982602-120984623 GCF_003259725.1 Athene cunicularia
ATTTGTTTTTTTTTTTTTTTTTTTTTCATCCTGTCTTGCAATCTACATTCCCTGAGCAACCACAGGAACCAAGTTACATTAAGCTTCAACACAAAGACGATGTAAGAATAATGAATCCTCATTTGCATCGACATTTGTATTCAGATTTGCCAGGCTATAAACTTGGCAGATCAAGCGGAATATTAAGTAGAGGCTTCCATGGTAAATTGTGACTCTTGCAATTGCTGAGTCGTTTTTCTTATTTTTTGCGTGCATGTGTGTGTGTATGTGTGTGTGTGTGCATGTGTGTATGTGTGTATGTATGTGCATATCTGTAGTGGCAGGTAAAGTCTCATGACTACTTGATTTCTGAGAAGCACATTGGCCCTCTTTCTCTTTCAGTATATGATGTCGATTTATGCAAAATTAAGCAGGAATGTACCAGCAGTAAGCATTTTAGCTGAAGATATAGTGACATATGACTGAAGTATTAACTCTCTTGTCCAGAGACCATGTGAAAGAATTCTTTAAGCAAATAGAGAAACACTATTGCAAAAGCAAACAGATCTTCTGAATCAGCCAGAGGTTTGATTTCACTGCAAGTAGAGTCCAAAGCACAAACTGTGAAATAGCACTAAACCTACTTGCTGCATAACGTGATACACTGTTTTATTTGTGATGGTGTTAATGTATTCATGTATGGTTCCATTAAAAACTTTGGCCTTGGTAAGCCTACCATCAGGTGCTCTCCACTTTGGTTTGGTTGGATTGTCTCCAGCTTTACAGTAGTATGTGTGAGAGCAAAGTTGACCCTTCTCTTCCAGGGTTGGACACTGAACCTTTTCCTTCACTGGCATTTGCTGAAGGAGAGGTGATCCTAACTATACATTTCCCCAAGAATTCCTCCCTTGTCTCTCTGGATCTGCCTTTCAGAACGAATAATTGCACAAGTGGAAGATTTACCTTTAATGAAAGTAATTTACGCACAAACTTTGGAAACTTTAACATGGATTATACTATTTCAAAAGCAGTGAAAAGGTGCTCAGTCAACAAGTGCTAAAAATGCTCCAATACTCACATTTGTTACCCACAGATTTTAAAGCAGTTTTCTCAGGACTCCAACAAAGTTCTCTGGAGAGAACCTGAGAGTGGCACTGAATTAGGAGATTCAGGAGAAAGATCAGGCATGCAGGAAATGCTTCCAGTGCCTTCTTTTTGTACATAGCCCCTCCTGACCACCCACATAAACATAAACCTAACAAAGAGAATGCCAGTACAGTCCATAGTGTGTGTTTTCATAATTATTTATAACAGGTTTCTGTGTTCAAGAGGTACTATGATGAAAAATGCTGGAATTTTTTCCAGTCCTTCCTGAAAAAGTTGAATTAAAAAACTTTATCTATGGTTGGTCATTCAGCTTTATCCATTGAAGAGCAAATCCAATGCAATTGCTAAACCTGTTGTAAACAGTATTATACTGTATAATTATTGGCTACAATTTCATCTGGGAAAGTCATATCAGCTTTGTTTTCTGAAAAAATACACAAAAGCCTAATGCTGTGTTCATTTGCTTTCATTTTGGTTTTATGCAGTAAGAAGATAATTGAACATGCATGGAATTGTTAGTTGTAATGCAGTGTTCGCTAAGGGTGGAAGATGATATGCTGCTCATGCAGAATGATAACCTATGGCATGCAAATGTAGCCATGCATCATAGTTTGCTGGTTTTGAGAAGCTTTAGAACTTAATTCTTTTAATATGGAGGAAAACATGGAATATGATGTCTCCTTCTTTTGAAAGCGTATTCTGTGCTACATTGCCAAAATGGTGCTTAATGTAGGTAGAATTTTCAAGATGTGTTTCCACTTCCTTATGCCCATCATCTTGATGAATTAATATTCAATGTTGTTGTTTGGGTTAGTATATGTACCTGCCATGAATTCTTTTGGAAATTTACCCTAAAACAGTTAACAATGTGGTCCTTTTCTCAGAAGGGAAAACCAAAACAATATCTCATTGGCTCTCCCAAAAAAAAAAAAAAA
>NW_020799095.1:120984673-121038101 GCF_003259725.1 Athene cunicularia
AAAAAAAAAAAAAAAATCCAGTGGAAAAGAAGCCTTGAGATTTAAATAACAAATCCACAAAAGATAACAGACTAATAAACTGTAATGTTTTTGCTGGACATGCATTTACAAGAGTTGTTCAGTAAAGTGAATCCTTTAAAAAATTATTTCCTGTTGGGTTTTTTTCCCCCCTATACAAAATTACCCAACTTCTTGCTGCATATGACTATAAAACCCAGAGAAAAGTGAGGTGTATGAAAAGTACTTTAAGCTTCAAATACATACATCATATTCACTGACAAAAAGATTAAAACATTTGGCATAAAGGAAGGTGTGAAGCTAATATTTCCTGCTAGAAACTCCTATCTGTTCTCTGGCCTTTATGTGTACTGTGTTGCTGAGTAAAATACTGGAGGGCTATTCATAACAAAAATGTACTGTGTGACGGGTATTCACCATCACTGGACAGTGTGTAGCACAGTCAGCCCAGGCATAGTATACAGATGCTTTAGAAGGCAAGCTCAAGGCCTATTACATTTCAGTCTAGCTCATTGTGTTGCTAAAAATTTAAATTTCAACATAGAGCTCACTATATATAGCAAGAGTCAGATCTGCTGGCCCAGAGAATTTAAAGAGAAGCTATAATTTTTTATAATTACTCTTCTGATCAAAGATCCTTTTTTGTAACCTGCTGTTGTGATGAGTGTCACTCAAGGGTTGTATTCCTTACTGGAAACTTGGTTGTCTGTTTCTATCACAGGTGTGGACTCTGTCTTGGGACTGAATTCTAAGCTTTCTGCATCTTCAGGAGTGTAGTTTTTGTTTTGTTTTGTTTTGTTTTTTCTGATTACTTTATGCATGCAACAACAGTTTGAACTGAGGCCATTAACTGTTTCGGTTGTATATGCAGTAAACCCCTTCATGTTTTTTTGTTTCCTAGACACAAAGGAGAAAATTATTTTTAAAAGAAGCAAATAGGTAGATACGCAAACCAGGGAAGATAAAAGATTGAGAATGGGAAGTGGCTTTTACACTAGCTATTTATAAATTGTAAGAGTAAAATCTTTCTTTCTAAGGTGAAATTTATGTGTTCTCCTGCCTTATGGTACCTTTGGTGGTATGTCTTTTGAGACACTGTATTTATAATCTCCAGTTGTGCATACTGCAGTAATTTACAACTAATAATTGAAGGTTTTGTGCAAGATTTTCTATTTTTGATAAAGAATTTGCTGGGAAAGAGTAATTCACTGAAATGTGTTATTTGCTCTAATTTGGCAGTCCAATAAAAAGTTCATTTTTTCTTTAAAATAAATATGTTTTCAGTACCAAGAGTTTTCACATGGCAAAGCTTTTAGTTTAATTGCCAGGAATGAGTTAGCTGTTTTCAGTTTCAAACAGTCCTTCAATTACTAAAGACAAAATTCTGATGACTATAAATATTGTTAGATAATTAATAAACTGGATATGCACAAAATTTCCTCAGACCTGAGATCTCTTTCTGTGGTTTGTTACTTATTGCATCTTGTATCAAATTACACTGTGATCCTGTAATTTGTGTTTGTATGGAATCTAGCATAATATGGCTCCAGTTCTGTTCAGTATCATAGCATAAATAATAATAGAAATGCATTGTTTTAGACAATAGGCAAGCTTTCTAGAGTAGTTGTTTATTTGCATAATCAACATAGTCTCATTTAGTTTAGTGGTTACTGCTTTTGGCAAAATTGTGTGGTCATTAATTGTGCTTTGAATTTCATTGGGAATTTTGCTTAATGAGAACAGATTTTGATGCAAGGTCAGCTCTCTGAAAACCGTACCGACCCACGCTTCATTATTGTCACAATGAGTCATATAGCTAGCAACATGGAAATCACTTTACTCTTCACTGAACTTGGCCAGCTCTAGGGATGAATTCAACACTTGGGTAACAAAACTCAGCAACCAGACACGGGGGAAGATTGAGGAAAGGAGAATCTCATTTCTGAATTTTAGGTTATTACAGTAAAGAGGTGAGAGATGGGGGAAAGTTTCCAAGAAATGGAGGAGGGAATACTGGATGCTGATAAAATATGTGCAAGGAGAAAGGAAATTAAACAATATTTTTACTGTTAACTTGATGTCTGTAGTTATAAGAAAGAACAAGAAGCCGAACACAAATTCCAGTCATTACAACTTGCAATGTGTTACTACCAGTTTCTCCTGGATCCATAATTTATGTTGGAACCTGCAATGAATCATGCCACATAGAAGTGGTCTAGGCTGCAGAAGATAAATCTAATGACACATCAACTATTACTAATTTAGGGCTGCCTGCTTCTGCTCTCAGTAATGTAAGTGGGAGTTTTTCTCTGGACTACACTGGGAGCTGTGCTGGTCTTATTCACAGTACACTGAAGTTACTCATGCTATAGTATGCCACAGTCATAAACACTGAATAAGAGGTGGCATTTTAAATATCTGAACTATTCTGAGACATGTTTATGTGACCATATTCAGTTTAAAGTTTTCTCATCCTGCTCTAAGCATTTTCCTATTAATAGTTAACATAGTAGTTTATCACCATAGTTTAGAGAAGTATTTGATTTTTAGTTTCAGCAAAACTGAAGTTTTTACATAATGAATTCTCTATATAACTAATAAAATTTTCTCAATAACAGTCTTCAATTTTTAAACCATTCTTCTCGTCCTTATAAGTAAAATGCTGCAAAAGAGAGGTCAAAAAGGGTTCAGTTATGAAATTTGTTTTCTTCATCTTATATTTCTCAAATTCACGTTAACTTTCCTCAGGTCAACAAGTGCATTTGTGTCCCAAGCAGCCAGTAAATTCCTTCCTGAAAACCCTTGCAGCCAGGATGACCCTGGTGAATCTTGTATCCGCAGTCAAAATGGGGGTGAACAGGTATCCCACTGATGTCTTTCAGAATCTTCTTGAAAATTAGCAAGCCCAGTATACCAAAAAATAGAGAGAAAGGATATGGTGATGATGGTGGTGAAAAATCTAAGTTTGGGGGAAAAGGGGAAAAAGGGAGAAGGGCAGACCTATGCATGTGTGATTGCTTCATAGAAGATGTTCTGGGCAGTAATAGCAGTATGGAACTTCCCCCATCAAGCCATTTAGATACTATAGGTGGAAGAAGACAGCAGTCTTCTAGGAAAGTATTAGCAAAACACAAGAATGTATAATGTATAGATCTTTACAGCAGAGAGAAACATTTTATCCACTGTTTAAGCAGTGTAGTTATTTTAGAAAAAAAGAAAAAAAAAAAAAAAAAGACAAAGTGCTTTCTAAAATCAACAATTGAGTTCTTTATTTTCACAACTTAAAATTTTCTAACTACTTTGTTTTACACTTGCAGCAATAGTGTGTATGATCTTTAAGCTCCTATCATCAAAATTATTTTCTGTTTCTTATACATACTTTTGCCAGAGCACTAGCACTATCTGGACAACTTGCTGAAAGTGTTACAGAGTTTTTCAGTAGGATCAAAGTTAAAAACATAAAGAAGATGTAATCTTCTTGAATATTTACAGAGAGTTAAGGGAGAAGGTTATTTTGTTATCAATAAAAATGGAGGATTGGGAAAAGAAATACTTAGCATCACCAAGTATCAAGTCATCCACCAGTTTTGTCTCAGTTATAGATTTCAATCTTTTGTTTCAATCTTTATTTTTCCAAATAAATCTAAATTATGGTGTTCCTTATTACTTGCATTTTCTTTCCAATTTATGCTTTAATCTAATTCTACACCAGGACACTTCCAGCTGATTACTCCTGTGAAGTGTTGAACATCTTAAGCAAATTCAGACCCTCTGACCCCAGCACCACATAGCTGTGCTCAGAATACCTTATTTCTTGAAGACTCAGTGAGCATGTTCTGTGTCATTAAAAATTAAGTACAAGGGTGGTGATTCCTAGGTTTTAGTTTCACTGGCATTTTGCATTAAAGAAAAAATAAATTGTTTAAGTTAAATCCAAGATTTTGAGGCTGGCCAGATATTTGGGACCTTTTCCAGACTGGGAGTGCCCATTTCAAAGGGACAAGAATGACAGCACTTTCTAAAATCAGGCCTCTGTCCCAGATGTGAAAAATGGCAGTCTCCAATCTTTAACTTACCTTCTGAAAATATTAACTCCAGTCAATGGTGCATTTTAGATGATATGTCTTACTTTAAAACAACAAACCATCATTTATACTGAATTAATCTAATACAAAACCAACCAAACAAACAAACTGGTTTTGATGTTCATTTTAGAGTAGGTGTGTATTCATGCACATTTACAGCAAAGACTTCTATTATCCAGGCTGTTAATATGCCAGGAAGTGCAATGCAGAGAAATGTAGTAGTGTTCTTGCTTCTGCCCCTGAAAGGGCAATACTGGATAGAGCCAGCTTGAGCAGTATTATAGCCAATACAAAAAGGGAGGAGTTTCTTCCATTCAAAAGAAGAAAAAATATTATCTTTTTACCATCAAATCATTTAGAAAAGAAACCACAGGTGGGAATCCTGAAAGCTTCCATGAGTCAGAAAGGTCAAAAACCAATTTCAGACTTGTTGAAGACACCCTCCTGATTCTTTGAAGTGCAATTTTTTTCTTCTTCTTCTTCTTTTTTTTTTTCCTAGTGGTATTCTTGGCCATCCAGGCAGCTTATTAGACAGTCAGACTGCTGCATTTGACTTTTCTAAAGACTGTGTTGGCTTCTTATTTGCACCTCCATTTAGCTTAAAGCTTGATCTGTGAAGTTCTATTTGGTTTGTATCTGGTGATATCTCTATACTCATGTCATTACATTTGTCATACAGAGCAAGACTGTCTACTGTGATGGTCTGTTAGCCCTATGATTTGCAAATTCCAAACATGCCTAACTGTAGATCTTCATTTTTTTTTTTTTTTTTCATGAAGGTGTTGTTACAGAAAAAAAAACCAACACAATAACTTTCTAGGGTGAGGGTCTGCTTTTGAAAGTATGACTGTGTACTGTGACAAGGCCTTCACAATACACTCGATAAAACTGTTGATAATTGCCAAGTCAAACAAATATTTCTAAATAATGCATTTAGTCAAAGATCAAAAAGCATTAATTTTTATATTGTATCTCAAAGAATTTGTCTCCCAAAACATGTAGTATATTTACAAGTAAAGTAAATGAAGAGAGAAAATCAAGTATAAGCAGGAAAAAAAAAAAAAGGTTTGATACCCTGCCACTTAAGGGCAGTCACATTTCCCATAATTGTCAAGTGTGATAATTTTTTGTTTATAAAAATTACTTTGTGGGGAAAGGGAGAAAGAAAAAGGGGGTTACTAACTCAATTACAGTCCAGATACTCCCGCTAAATGCTTTACCAAAAAAAAGAGTAAATTAAAAAATAAAAATAAAAAAGACCATAGAGGTAAAATCTTCTGGGAATTTTTTCCTATTTGTTAATGATTTTAGTAACATCTGTCACCTCCGTAGAAATCTGGTAGCATCTCACAGTAATCAGGATTGGAGGAACATTCAGTGCTGGACAAGAGTCAATCCTGAAAGACAGTATGCATTTTCCCATTAGAAACAAACTTCTTTTTATCTGTACCTGATGGAATCATCAAATTATTTTCCCTACTTGACTATCCTTTTCTGAGATCCCCTTTTATTTTGAAGCAGAAATATGCCATTCATGAAGGCATGAAAATATCTGACTATAGTACTTAGATTCAATTTTATTTATACGAAACATTCAGAGATCTGTTGTTATTTATAATTCTTATTTCACTAAAAGTACCCCTTGAAGATAAAGTTTTTCAGATTCTTATTCTAAACATTCTAGGAACAACTTTAGTATGAGTTAGTCTGTTGTTGCTTTCTTAGAAATGGATGTACCACATGTTGCACAGAAGTTGCTGTGGTATTGATTGTAAATGAGTTATTGAAATTTGGAGGCAAAAAAATACACATAATCCACATTCCCAAGGGGAAAAAACAAACAAACAAACAAAAAAAACACCAAACCAAAACAAACAAAAAAACCCCCTAAACCTACTGGATTTCAACTCAAAGTTTGCAAATCATTGTGTGAAATACTAACCTTTCAGCACATTCAACATATCCTATTATATGACAGTATGAATCTTCTAATCAAGCTGCTTAAAACCCCTGGGCCATGGCCTGACAATACATTAAATCTTCCTTCAGAGTTGTTACTACAGGACTGGAAACGCCACAGTCATGTGATGCAAAGCACTTGTCTAGTAAAAGATCACTCATGTTTGTACCACCAATTTTTTGCTGGATCAGGTATCATTTTTCCTCCTACAGATGACATAAAACCCCTATAAGAGCAGAAAACTGATATAAATGCTATATTGTGTGTTCTGGCCAGTTCAGCAGTAACGCGATGGCATATCCACATTTGAGCAAAATCAAATTAGTATCCGATAGTTCAAAAATCTAGTATAAATGGTGATGAAATTGCAGCCTCAGAAAAAATAATTTCCTCTGTGAGGGCATTGCTGATTTCCAAAATATCGAAATTGCTAGGAGTGCTGCTCATCATGAAATTAAAGACTTTGTTCTACATGTAGCCATAGGAACCTAGTGGAGCTTACTAAAAGTTTGAGTCTAGAAGTTCTACTACATAAAAATCAGTACTAGCAATGTGAGTATGCAGTGTGATATCCTAAAAATCCTGTTGTCCTGTGCTATATTTTGTGTAAGAGTGTGGGCGTTAATTTTTTTTTAATATTTTTTTCAGTTGCTTCTAAACGTTGACCAGAAAGTTGGAAGGGGTGACATCCTCCTACCATACATTCTCATTGATTTTCACTGCCAAAGTTCTCATGATAATCATTGAAATTCATACCAACAATTGTCTCTGACTGTGCTTAATAGTAAAACAAGATGGAAAGAACATTTTCAAGAACAAATTGTTCATTTGTATGCAAACTACTTGTGCTGAATTTGTTGAAAACATCTTGCTTTTGCCTTACGCCCACACCAGTGCTGTTCCAAAATATTTCAGTTTCAGCATACTTTATTCTTATTGTTCCTGGCACAGCTTGCAGAAGAAAGGGATTCTGAGAAGACTGCAAAGCTACTTGTGTACAGTATAACAGTTGTCTATAGCTTAACTGAACTGTGTCAGTTAGCATCCAATATAATAATAACATGATGGATACTGCTATACTTTAAATACAATTGTACTCTCTTTTGTAGAATAAAGATGTATTAACAGATGGTCTAACAGTTATTTGTAGTCCAGACAATGAAGATACTCTTATTTAGTTGCATTTCTTTAGTGCAAATACATTATGACACCAAATAATTTTATACTTAGAAAATTTGCTTTCAAAGTTTAAAGCACCTATTGGCATATAGAAAGGTGTTAAAAGGAGAAACTGATGAAGCAATACAACATGATTGAAAAAATATAGATAAAATAAGTACATCAAAGCAGTTTTGTGAGATTCTCAGGAGAAATTTGAGTTATACATACTTTTGCTTTTGGTGCTGATGATGGTAGAAAAAGGAGTGCAAGTGATTAAGGTATAATTTTAATAATTTAAGTAACTTGAATCATTTCCTGACACCTTAAAGCCTTAGGAAAAAAAGGTAGCTGTAAATACCTGTTTTCCAGCCACAATCAGTGACATCATAGTTCTTAATAACAGGGGCTTGAAAGAGCTGTAATTTTTCAAAACCTCTTCTCTAGGCAATGTTGATTTATTTACTTGGAAAAGAGAGCTAAAAGGTCTGTATTTTGGATTTCTTTTCTTGTTTTTGCATTGGTTTTATGTTTGGGATTTCAATGCATCTGTGTATCACCAAATGTGACACTACTTCTACCCTCAAGTCTTATCTTACCAGTGTTTGAATGTCCCTGACCTTACATAAGTGAGCTGGAAGTCCATCTGTCTGTTGCAGAGACTCACAGGCAGCAACTACGGTGATATTCTTCCTGGATATTATGAACACGCATTGGATAAAAGCTTTTCTTCCACATGTAAGGTGATGAAGAATCCCAGTTTTTACATTTTAGAGAATGCAGGCTACCTACCAGTCTGACTATTCTCTCCATCACTCAGGGAAGAGCTGGAAATAATGTGGTTGAAATCACCCTGTATCTGAAGCTGCCAAGCCTTCATCTACCGACTGTTTCTGTTGAAAAGCCAAAACAGGGGCTGAAAGTTTTCTGTGATCACTTGACATGCAGTTCTTGACTTCAGAGGTAAGTGTCATGCCATCTTTACAGTAATGGCTATCAGGTAATTCTCCATGAGTACAGTTTTAACTATAAACTGGAAGTAGTTTAATACAGCTAATAAACAGATATGACCATTGTCCTTATACTGGCTTTCCGTAACCGATGCTATCTAGAATTCTTTTCCTATTTATGCACCAGCATAATAAAATTTTAGTGAAATTTTGCTTCAGTTTGCTTAAAGAAAGTATGTGTCTGCCTGTCTGTCTCTATGTACACATATATCAAAATAGATTTGCAAGGTGGTAACATGGAATATACAAGTTCAGAGATTGGCTACAGACCCAATCATATGTTACATATTGAAAGATAATTACTTGGCTGAATTTGTCTCAAAGAAACTTTGGCAGCTTTTTGTTTGTATTTTCTGCCAGTAACAGACATCAAAATAAGCGCAAAGAATTTTTTTCCCTCCTAAACTGCCAAATTAAAACATTTGCTGTCAGTTCCTTCCAGTTCACTGCTCTTTCATAGAATCATAAAATAATCAACTATGTGAACAAGAAAAAAAAAATCTGATAAATATTTGTATTGGACTCTATTCACTAAGAACTTCATAGAGATGTTGTGTTAGAAGGGACCTTAAGAGGTCATCTAATCTATCCCCCTGCATTGTAAGGGACCAGTTATACACAGTGTTACTGACAGACATTTGTTTAAAATTCTTTAAAAATAGTCATTGCCAGGGCTTCCTCAACCTCACTGAGCAACGTGTTCTAATACTGTTCTTTCAATAAGAAAGTTCTCTATAATGTTTGAATTATACTTTTCTTTGATCCAAATACACTGATCACTTATTTCCTTACCACCAGGGAATGTGAAGAACAATTGAACACTCTTATAATAATAATTTATTTGTTTGACTACTTTTATCGCTACTGTTTTATCTCAGCTGTTTGATTCTGTTGATTGCTTCAGTGACTATATATATAACATTTGTCTCACTGGTATAGAGTTTGACCCTGTCATCTTTAATAAATATGGAAGTTTGCCAGTTAATCTGATATCACATTATGTGCATGTATATATAAATATATTGAGAGAGACTACAGCTTCTAATTGAGCAGTCTGTAAAAATTGTAAATATTCAGGTAATATATTTCACAATTCAATAAATTATGAAGCATAAACAATATATATGTATATAGTTGAAATCTTTGACTTTAGACTTGCTGTTTATTTATATGATACTACAGTGTATGCAGAAATGGTATAAAATTATGAGTAAACTAACGATACAAAAATTCATTCTGTATCCAGAAAGAGCTCCCTGTGACTTTGGGATAGTCACATTTTGCCTAGTGACCAGGATACAAACTTTTATGCCAGCTTCAGGCTAATTATTTTATAGTCAAACATTGTCTTTAAGTGTAAGGCACAAAAGCATATGAACACACACACACACTCACGCACACGCACCACAAAACACTTGTGCTTCTGAGCTTCTAAAACAGAAACAGAGAAATACCATTAAAAACATGTTCTTCAGTTTAGTTCAGATTTTTTAACCAATGAACTTTGGGCAGGTTCACTTTTTTTTTTTTTTTTTTTCCCTGAACGGTTCACCCAACCATCATCAAAATGAGTTGTAATGAAAAGAACTGCAATATCAAAAAAAAAAAAAAAAAAGCTTTGAAAGACCTTAAAGTTCTGAAACATTTGATCCAACACATGTTGTCCACAGGCTTTCTTAAAGAGACTTCCAAAAGGGGATATATATCCTCCTAGTTCCAAAAACAAATCTGGAAAAAAAAGGTCAGAAGGGGAGTGAGCACCCTCATAAAAACTGGAACATTTGGGTCTTTTTCCACAATAAGAAATATTTTTAAAGTCTACTACTCATTTTCTGGCTTCTATTTTTTATATTATTTGGTATTTCATAGCAATTTATCTTTCATGTCACATGTTAAAAATAAGATTCCATGTCTTAACAGATGAAAAAGTTGAAAGACTTCATCATTGGTGATACTCCGTACTCCTCATTTGTATAGGATTAACATGCCCAGAAGCACAGAGATACTGAGCTACAGCTCCATCTTCCATAAAAGAGATGACATTTTTATTCAGCAAAGTAGTATCAAAGTACTTTCTAATTCTTTGCATGTACTTGTTTAAAGAAACTTTTTCTCTTCCTTCCCTTTCCCAATATGCCTCCTTTGCTCATCAACCGAAGAGAAAGTATCTCTTTGAATAACTTTTGTCTGTAAAGTTGTAAGACATATTCCCTAAAAGATTTATTTGGACTCAAATTTGTAAAATTTTTGTAGAACACTGTCTAATGATCCAACCAATACAATATAATAATATTGTCAGGAGCAATTATTTTTTTCTCACTTTTGTTTTTAATGATGTGACCTGAATTTACAAATGCAGTTCTACTTGATATCTATATGTAGAAAACTAAAAGTATTTTGATAGTTTAAAATTACTGTCTTGTTAAAAACTTACTCCTCATTTGATCTTCTCTTTTGAAATCATTTTGAAATGCAAAAAAGGTGAAAAAGGATCTCAGAGAAGGGCAAGCCACAGGCAGCGTTTGAATACCTGGGGATCTGCCATATTCCTATACCAACACATTGGCTTAATGAAAAATTGAATAAATTACTATTTATTGATTTTTTTTCACTACTTATAAGTTGATGGGAGAGTCTGTAATGAGATCATGCCATTATAATAGGATCATAAATGAAACTCATCCATGAGTTGTTATTAAGGATACATACACATTTTCATTTAGTTCATTTCTTTCCTGGACTGTAACTACTAAAAATATCTTTACTGTGAAAATGCCTGAGTTGTATTTTGTGTCCATTTCAATAGGTACATGCATGTTTCCTACTCCTCATACTTTCCCTGATGTGAGGCAGTTAATAAAAGAATAACAGAAAAGTAGAGATTCATCTGTATTCTAGAAGGTAGATTGCAAAGGACAATGGATGTGGATCTAAGTGTAGTATGTGAACAGATGATGACAAAGGACCATATTAAAACATCTTTCTTTAGACACATTGTTTTAAAATAAAGCATTTTGCCATGGAGGGAACGCTGTGTTGAGTACATTATGGTCTGGATGACTGAATCACAGTCCATGCCTGAACCCTGGTGCTGCCCATTCAAAACCTGGCTACACCGTCAACAGGAGACCAGTGCCTGTCTTCCAGCTCAGTCTTCTTCTGAGTGTGGAGAACTCAGAAGTGAGGGTAGTGGTGAAGGTCTCAGGACCGAGATGGCACTTAAACCTATTCAGACAGTATGACATCCTGATAGCCTGTCATATGAACTGATGGCCAAAGATAAACTTAACTGGAAGAAGCCTAGCTACAACCAGTTATTGGAAGAGAAAAAAAATTAGGTTGGCTGAATATTTTTTACAAATAAAAGAAGTGTAAAGCTGGTGGCATGTTGTTTGACTCACATGACTGAAATAAGAGAAAAAATCTTCTGGAAGCTGTACTTCTTGCACAATAGAAGGAGCATGTCCATTTCAATGTATTGGCTGGAAGCCTTTTTAAAGGATGTGAAACAGATATGTGTAAACAGTTATAATGTCTGTTTCTGACTACCAGAGAACTTCCATGTTAATTTTATAAAGCTTTGTTGATGGTTACTAAGATTGAACAAATCCTAATGTATAATCTTAAATACAGCTAGGCAATATGTGGCTATGTCTTGCTAGGTTTCACTCATATTTTAAACAGCAAGAGGTTTGTTTTGTTTTTGTTTTTGTTTGGTTTTTTTTTTTAAAAAAAAAAAAAAAAAAAAAAGCCATCTCACATTGTAAAACTAAGATCCAGAATTTAAGAGACCTAAAATGTTTTGATTTGGTACTATCTATAGTATTCTGAAATATTTATAGTACCTAGACACAAAATGTGCTTTTAGAATTACACATCAGTCTTCACTCAGAAGCACTTTATTTTGTCTAAGTCACACCCTGAACATAATTGTAACATAGCATTTTAAGTTAATTATACTGTATCTAGGAAACACCCTGGATTTTATTGCAAGGCTGAATATTCCAAAGGTTTGGGTGCTTCCACTGCCAGCAGCTAGTATCACAGCAGGAAAGTCCAGCTTCTGGCAAAACAGGATAAAACAAGAATTTTTATAGACACAGTGAAAATATACATATATTTATGAGTCAGTGAAATGAGTCACAAAAACCATGTTTTCACTTGAGAGGAAGCAACTTTAACCCAAATTACTGAGTCTTAGATGTTTTTTTTTTTTTTTTTTTTTTTTTTTTAATTGTAACTAGTTTCATAACACCTTCTCCGTACTTTTCTATTATCTACCCTGTGAATGAAGATCACAGCATTCTCAGTTTTCCTTTTGATCTGTAAAACTCACATCTGAGAAGCAAAGTGCTGAGGGGACTACTTTCAGCTCAAAGAAAAATAATTTCCTTCAGGAGGAGAAACAAAATTGTATAAACAGTAAAAGGGCTATCACAGAACAAACACAGAACACTAGAGGTATAGGTTTGTTAATTAGAAAATTATGTCTGATATCTAGATTTTCTAATGGCTGGTTAAGAAGTTCACCAGTTGACCCTTTTCAATGAAATGGGGAATGAGGTGGCTAAAACTCTAATATGCTCTGGAAATTTAGGACTGGTATTTGTGTTTCCCTGAAAACCCTCATGCATTCCTGAGCCTTAGTGTGACCCTCTAAGAAAAGCACTCTAAGGATCTGATTCTTGGCTTAGAATCATAGAATCATTCAGGTTGGAAAAGACCCTTGCGATCATCAAGTCCAACCATCAGCCCCACTCTACAAAGTTCTCCCCTACACCATATCCCCCAGCATCTCATCTAAATGACCCTTAAACACATCTAGGGATGGTGACTTCACCCCTCCCTGGGCAGCCTATTCCACTGTCTGACCACTCTTTCTGTGAAATTTTCTTTTTATATTATATAATATTTTTTTCTATTATGTAATACTTACTTTATATGCACTCACTCATACATTTGCAGTGTGCTAGCTAGGCTGATAGAAAAGTACCTGGTTCCATAAACTTAATCAGTAATTATAAGTATCACAAGAGCAGAAATATGTTCTTTAGGTAAATTTGTATCTTATAAAAAATAACGATTCAATTAAAAAAAAAAACAAACACAAACCAAAAACCAAAAAACAACCAAAACCTGCAAATACCATGATTAAATTCTTCACACTTACTAGTCTTGGGTTGATTTCCCTCACCGTACATACAAAGTGTGTACAATATCCTTGCTGGAATTTGCTTAGCATAGATTTGGTGAGTACCACCAACAAGAATTTTATTACTTTGGTGCATAAGTAATTGTTGCAGTGAAAATTCCCGATTTTTCAAAAATAAATGGTGCATAAAAGCACATAAAAGCTCAGTTAATATGTCTGAACTTGTCCAAGAACGTGGCCCAGCTCAACCAATGGAACTAGTTTTTTATTCAACAGAGACCTCTTAAATTCATTGCCTCACTGAACAGTAAATCTGTTCTTTCAGCAGGTTTTTCTTTTAGCAGGTAGTCAATTAAGGTGGGGGGACAGGTGTCCTCATGATAGATATATCTGCAGTGAAGTGTATGTTCTTACAACATTTCACTTATCTTTAAATTTCATCATATATTATTTAAAGAGTTGTATCTTAACTAAGTTTATGATTTCCTAGTCTAACATGATTATATTTTTTAAGCATATAGATGGTAAGGGTAGCATAGCTGTGTTACTAAGTCTCTTTCTTTTCACACTCTCAATTCTATATATTTTAACCAGGGAAGAAATATACCCAATTCTGTTTGAAATTCTCACTCTTTACTCTTCCATTAACTGGTATATGCACTTCAACATAATGTGGATAAATAAAGGAATACCATACAGTTATCATTTTAAAATTTAGGATAAGTGGCGAATAGAACATTTAAAATGTACAAGCATTACATTGCTGGTCTTCTAATGTTAGAGGAATATCATAGCCTAAATGTCAAAAAGGACATAGGTGCATTTGAGGTGACAGAACACAAACAGACCTGTAATATTTATGAGATTAATTTTTAACATCTGAACCTTACAGTGATGACACTCATTTTTGTAAAAAAATAGAAAAAGGACAGCAGATTCTTTTATCAAGTGTATGCCATAGAAACCTAGTTTTTAATTAAATTCCCTACAATTTAGTGTTCATAGAAACCAAATAATTGAAATATCAGATGATTCTGAAATGTAAACCTTATTTCTAATGTAGGCTTTAAAATGCTGTTATAAACAACCATTCTGTTCTTAATTGAATTTTCAAAAGTCTCCATTATTTAAAAAATAATAAATGTACTAATGGAGTTTGATAAGATTACTGAAAGTGAACACTGTTATAAGCTTCAAATACTAAGAACACTGCATACACTGCAGATGAATTAGCTGTTCTTAAATTAAGGAATATTACAGTCAGTAATGGTATGACATTCTTTTTTATGGCCATGGCTTGGGTTATAATGTGACAGAAAAAAAATGTAATGTTTCCAAAATGACAGTTTTTAGATTTGTGTTGCCTGAGGTAGTTCAGCTGAACAATAAACTATAATTTGATTGATGGAAAATTGAAGTGGTTCATCTAACTTGCCAGGCTGTCTTACCCAAGGCTTTGGTTTTGCATGTATGATGATGTATAACAGTTTTAGAGATAATGTTGTTTGTATTATACATGAGATTTTTTTACACATAAAAATGAAGACTTCATTACCCAGTAAAGATCAAAATATGCTATGGATTAGCAAGGAATCAGATTTGTTTGAGAATGGATTTGTACATCAAAATGTGCTCTCTTTGTGGAATCAAATGATAAATAACATATAGAACCAGAGTGTCTTTATTTTTATGAGCAAATCAGCCATATCACCAGTTATGAAATTATTAACTTAAAAGAAGGGTGACATCTGCACCCAAGAGAAACAATCAGAGATTGGTAGCTTTTCTTTTATCCAGAATTAATACTGTGAAATAACAGACTGGTCAGCAGAAATCTTTTAGAAAGAGCAATAATACATTTATAGAAATATTAATATATACTTAAGGAAGAAAAAAATGAGAAAATAATAAAGATGTTATAACATACATATTGGTAACATTTATATAGGGTTTGGGGTTTTTTTAATTACTGATGCAGTGTGTGGACAGCAACAGCTTCAGAAAAATTACTCTAAATATATCTTTTAGTATCTGTGAGGACAATTTTGAATTGATCAGACCATTCAGTCACCAACCACTCTTTCTCTTAAATATTTTGCATTAAGCAGGATGTTTGTCCTCTGTTCTTCTCTCATAAAACTAGTAAGACCAGACATCTCAACACGGATAAAAATAAGGCATGGCATCTAGTTTCAGCTGCTAAAGGAAGCAAGATTTGAGGAAAGGATCATATAGCTGGGTGTATGATTATAATGTCTTGTTTTGATTATTTTTCCCTTCATTTTCATTCAAAAGAAAAGGCCAGCTGGTGAGCCATTTTGAACAAGGGGCTTTCTTGCTCTTTCTCTTCCTCACTAAGTACATGAAATACCTAATACTGGCTTTCCAAGTGAAACTGTAACACTTGAGCTTAAAGAAACAGGAATATTACATCTGTCTCTGCTATTTATTACCCTGCCAAACACTAAACAAGGCTATGAACAAACAAAGCTTTGGTAGTCCAGTCTTCTGGGAGATTTAATTGACATAATACACTCTTTATTTTTTCTACCAAATGTCCTGAATTACAGACGTTCAAGAGTTGGGGTTTAATCGGCAGATAGGGCTTCTTATTATTACGCAGAAATGCAGGTGAACTGTATTTGAGACTATCCTTGAAGTAACAGAAGATCTGTCTGTAATGAGATTTCCAAAATTACTGTAGGGAATTCTCTACAGCGGAAGTGCTTTCTTCTTGGGTCATTACATTGCCATAAATCTTAATTTTCCAGACATTTTACTCCTTCTCCCTGTGTCATGCTTTTTATCAGGGTTCAAATCTGGAAATACCATTGTCTTTTTAAAACTGCATTTTAAGGCTGAACCATGCATTCCAGGAGATTTATAGAGACAATGCATCAAGACTAGGATTGGCCTCTCTTTGTTAGGAAAAAAAAAAAAAAAACCACAAAAAAACACACACACAAAAAAAAAAATAGGCAAAAGAAAGGTTGAAAGACAACTTTTTTGTATTTTGAAGAGTAAAGGAGAAAGACCTGTAAGATGAAAACTGCTTTTATTTAAGGAATATGATGGGAAATATAATTATGGAAAAAAAGTAAGAATCAGCTAGAAACATAGGCCTGAAGAAGACATTTTGGGTCTTCTATTCAAACTCTCAGCACATCATATAAATCCTTTTATAGACTTATTGAGCTCAATCTGTAAACCACTTAGGGTAATCTTTACTGCAAGGCTGTTTAGGAGGCTATCAGCATCTTACTTCCTGGTAGAGTAGTGAGTTAAGAATATCCTCATAGTTTCCAGAAAAATGTAGTAACTGACAACTTATTTCCAGTTCTTCAGATGGGAATAATCAATATGTTTCATCTGAAGTAGCTCTTCTTTCATCCTGGTATTACTAATAGTTTATCGATAGACATATCTATTTTGGAAAACATCCAAGAAATACAACTGAAGAAAAGTTGGTAGAAGGAATATTAGTTGATGAACATGGGATCACCACTGTTCTGGAGCCATGAAAAGGCAAATTTATGAAGTGAGGGATCAGAACCAGCAATAGGGAACTATTCATAACAGTGTAGCTTGGTAATGGCTACAGTTCCTGTTGACATAATTCACAGATTAAATGAAACTAAAAGTATACTAAAGGAAGCAAAAGAAGAGGAAAAACAGCAGGGATGATCTGCTTTTCCTGAGAACGTCAGAAAGGAGGAAGAGAGAGCTAAACTCAAAGGCAGTATTGGTCTAAGTATAATAGTGTGACATTGGTTCTGAGTGTCTTCAAGTTAGAAAAAAATGGAAGTTCTGAATTGGTTAGTCACAGAAAACCTTGAACAGTCTTCTAGTTGGAGCAGTGGGGTGAAAACCAAACTGCTTTTAAGACACTTCAAACACTTTACATCTCTTGGCAAACTCCATCATAGCTTGACTTTAAAACATTATTTTTATTACCATTATTTTTCCCCCATTATTTATATGTCTCTGATAACAAGTTTTGAGGTGGTTAAGTATGCATTAATCCCCTTTTTAGAAGGTCTCTTCTCTTTTTCTGTGACACAGATTACTGTTAGATTTAACACTTTTGACTAGGAAAAGCTTCAGGCCTTAAGGTCTTGAGCTCAGGTTAAGCATATTAATTTTCAACCCAACTGACTACCACTCGATTCCCAAATCACAACAGATCCTTCTGAAATCTCAAACCTTACCTACTATCCTACTTTTGCATTTTTCTCTTTAAATTGAATCAAATTTTAATTAACTCCATGTTAATTAATTACTTAAAGTTATTTTCTCCAAAAGTACTTCTGAGGGATACTCAATTAAGAAACATGTCAGCTAAACACATCTAGGAATACAGAGTTCCTTTGGCTATTAGTTGCATTTGTTCTCCATCATATACCCTGAGAATTAAAATTTCTTAGTTTCATAACTGTTGAGAATAGTGTTTCTCTTTGTTAATTTTACAGATAACTCTATCTATAGACACATCTATATCTGATTCCCTGTGTGGAAAGAAGACTCTGTCATTAACTACCTCAATAAAATTTCACCAACCTTCCAAAAAGTGACTTGACCCTGGAAGATCACTTTTAATACATGTTTATTCCTTCTTTTGTTTTCCTTTATACTTTATCATGTGCAGTGTTTTTCTGCCATTTTTTCCCTTTCTGTCTGTATTTATGGATAAGCACAGACCTGTATTTCATACCTGTTTTCTTCTCCAGGGAGCTGATCAACCAAGTCCCTTTTGTCCCCAAATGTCTGTTTCCTGCTCTCTTTCACTAGTTCAGATTTCCTTGCTTTGCTGTACAGGTTCCTGGCATTTGACATTACTTCAAAAGCCATTAAAAAACATGCTGCAAAATGAGCTAAACAAATCTAAATGGGCCTATGGTAGTCATTCAGCTGCCATGATACCTCAGTGTCTCACTGTCCTGGTTTTAGACAGGATAGAGTTAACTTTCCTTGGGCTGAGGGGGAGCACAACTAGACATCCGGACCCGGATAGATCATTGGGGTATTCCATATCATGTGACATCGCGCTCAGTATATAAGGGGATGCGTACTGTCTTGGTTTCAGTTTCCCGGTCGGTTGGCGGCAGGATTTTGGGTGCTGTCAGAATTGCTGCTGTGGGCAGGCTGTGTACCAGCCACTGGTCGATGAGCAGCTACCGTATATTACCTGTTTGGACTTACTATTTTTACTGTTCTTTTGTTACTATTACTAAATATTTTTTTAATTCAATCTACGAATTACCTTTTTTTTTTTTTTTGTCCCTCCCCAATTTCACCATGGAAAGGGTGGGGGGGAGGAAGTAAACAACTGGCCACATGGTGATTGGCTACTGGCCAAGTTCAAACCATGACAGTCTTTTGGCACCCAACGTGGGGCCAGGGCTTTGGGATAATGACAGGTCGGGTCATAATGTTTATTGCTTGGCTTCTTAAGATTTTATCACCTCACTTGCCATATGGATTTCCCATGCTGTTGCTCACAGTCCGTGAGAGTTGGATCAAGGTTTTGGTTTTGCTGTACTGTGCAATGCTGATCTATGACAGGATGCAGTCATCAGTCCTGGGGTTATTTACAATTGTGTTTGAGAAATGCAGGAATTTCAAATATCCTTACAATGTTGATATTAATATGGTCTCTTACTGCTAAGAGCCAGTGTGTTCCTGCATGTGGTTCAGGTTTTTGTTCAAGGTTAAGTAACGGTTTAAGAGCATCACCTGGAAATCTACCCCAAAGTTGGAGAATTATGAGTGGCTATGGGTGTGGAGAAGCATGGGCAAGTACCTAGAATAGTGGGCATCTGTTGGAGCTTCACTCCCAAACAGGTGCAGAATCCTGAAGAACTAGTATTATATTTGGAAAAAGTATGTTGTCACCTGAGTAATTCCACAGAGGCACAGCTCACTGCACTACTGAGTGCTATTAAACATTGTTAGCACCCTTAAAATGAAGAAAAGGGCTCTGGGTCTGGTGACAAAGTAACAGACATTGCAACCATTCCAAAGTCCACAACTGCAACCACTACAACCCCAAGGACAGGCGCTGCAGCTGAACCAAGGACCAATCCATGACAGTGTCAGTTGCTCCCATATAGAAGAAGAAATACACAAGAAAATCCTCTTGCAATGTACAGGGTGACAACGAACCAGGCCCATCACAAGAACAGGAGGAGGATGCAGAGCCAGTGATAGTCACCTGATCCTTAACCCTGAGTGAGACATGCAATAAGTTTTCAGCCGCCATTCAGGTGAACAACTCTTATTTGGCTGCTCTGGTGCTGGGATAGCAGGGTCATGACGTGGAATCACAGGGTAAGGAGGCCAGGCAGCTGGGATCTCTGTCTAGGGAAGAGGGCATCAACAAAACAATTGGAAATAAGACACAATATGTCAGTCTCTGGATGCGACTTCTGTCAACTGTGAGGGAGAGGTATTCCTTCAAGGGAGATTTTGTATGTCATCCAAGTAAGTGGACTACTATGGAGAGAGGTATTCAATACTTGAGGGAGCTAGGAATGCAGGAGATGGTTTACTATGACCCAGATAATGCATAGCTACCCACAGATCCAGATGAAGTTTGGGTGATGGCGTGCACCCGGCGGAAGTTTGTATGGTGCACACCATCATCATATGCCAATGCATTAGCACTACTAGACTGGAGACATGAAGAGGGACCAATAGTTGATGAATTGGCTCACCGACTATGGCAATATGAAGAAAATATCTCTTCCCCTCTGTTCATGGCTGTGAAGAAATTATGTCATTAATTCCAGCAATTTAAAGAGAACATGTCCTACTCTTCACCTGCGTGGACTAGGATCTTGATTATTAGGAGGAGTTCTTCTCTACTCGAGATAACTGGTACACACCACAGGGGAAGCTGTGGCATCGCCTGCATGATTATGAAGAAGACATGAAGAAATGGGATGGAAAACCTACCCACTTCCTAGAAGAGTGGGTGTATGAGTTGGAAGGAAGAACAACTACAAAATGGTGTTCTTTTAGGAAAATGCTTCTCCGGTTTCCAGTAATCAAATGCCTAAACAGAGCAGAAAGGTCAACTTTGCTCACGAACCTATGAGAAGAACTTCTGATTTATACTCACAAGAAGTGAGTGATCAAGATGAGGCTGAAACCTGTGCACACCACACTAACCTATCTGTTGTTAGCGGGTGTTATGACCAACATTAGAGGGGCCCTGCCTCCAGCCAGGCAGAGTTTATTGTCCTGTGTGGATTTGATGGCCTGGCACATCTGACCCTCAGCAGTATAAGGCTTTAGTGGACATTGGTGAACAATGCACCTTAATTCTATCAAATTTTAAAGGGTGTGATGGTTTTAAGCCCTTACAGGACCAGAGACCACGTTGCCATTGTCCCTCCCCTCCCCTCGGACACAAGTAGGGCACAAACCCCGGGTTAAAATAAGAAGAAATTTAATACAACTGTGTAATAAGCAATCTGAGCAACAGCAGTAGCAATGATAACAACAATAAACAATAACAGTAAACAAGACAAAAGATATGCAGAGAAATATCACAATGGTTACAGACAGCTCACTCGTGATGCTCCCCACAACCAAAGCCACAAAGGAAAAAGCTTCCCACAGCACCGGACCTGACTTCAGCATGGTATGAATAATCCAGCTGGAGATCCCTTCCCCCTCTCTGCTGGTGAAACTTAACCCTATCCTAGCTGAATCAGGACAAAGGGGCAGAATCTATTTGTGTTTCAGGAGTGACAGGTGTTCTCAACAGTTGACTGTGTTGGAGTCCAAGGTAAGCCTAACTGGAAAAGAGTGGGAAAAACACCCCATTGTGACTGGCCCAGAATCTCACATACTCTTGGTATAGATTATCACAGGAGAGGGTATTTTAAGGACCCAAAAGGGTATTGATAGGCTGTTGGTATAGCTGCCTTGAAAACAGAAGAAAACATCTGTCTGTGTTACGTGGTCTCTCAGAGGATCCTTCTGTTATGGGATTGATGAGGGTCAAAGAACAACAGGTGCAAATTGTCACTACAACAGTGCACTGACAGCAATATCGCATCAATTGAGACTCTGTAATCCCTATCCATAAACTGATTCGTCAATTAGAGAGCCAAGGAGTCATCAGCAAGATGCACTCCCCATTCAACAGCCCCATAGGGCCAGTCAAGAAGTCAAATGGAGAGTGGAGATTGACAGTGTACTATCATGGCCTGAACGAAGTCATGCCGCTGCTCAGTGCTGCCATGTCAGACATGCTAGATCTTCAGTATGAACTAGAGTTGAAGGCAGACAATTTGTATGTCATGACTGATATTGCTCACACATTTTCTCCATCTGTCTGGAAGCAAAATGTGGGCCACAGACTGCTTCTACCTGGAGGGGTGTCCAATACAACTGGAATCGAGTGCTGCAGGGGTGGAAACTCAGCCCCATCATTTGCCATGGACTGATCCAGACTGCACTGGAACAAGATGAAGCCCCGGAACACTTACAGTACATTGATGATATCATTATATGGGGTAACACAGCAGAAATTTTTGAGAAAGAGGAGAAAATAATCCAGATCCTTCTGCAAGCCAGTTTTGCCATAGAGCATGTTAAGGTCAAGGGACCTGCACAAGAGATTCAGTTTTTAGGAGTAAAATGACAAGCATGACAAAGCTTGAAGGATGGTGGACTGGTGAGGGCTCTCCCTATGCCACTTCATTTGAAAGAAGGGAAAGATGTTTAGGAACTGTTGAATCACCTGAGAAGGGTCTGGTAGGAAATGGGGCCCATGCTCACAAAAGGGTGTTGGATTCATGAGCTCATCTCAAGTGCATCTATACCAATGCACGCAGTATGAGCAACAAACAGGGGGAGCTTGAGGCCATGATGCAGCACGAGAACTATGACATAGTACCTATAACAGAAACATGGTGGGATGCTTCACACGACTGGAGTGCTGCAATCGATGGCTACAAGCTCTTCAGGGGGGATAGACAGGGAAGCAGAGGTGGTGGAGTGGCCCTGTATGTTAGAGACTGTTATGAGAACTCAGAAATCAAGTATAGTGATAATGGAGTGTTTGGATTAGGTTAAGGACCAATAAAGTAGATCTTGCTGTGGGAGTCTGCTGTAGACACCACCACCCCCCCAACCAAAGCAGTGAGGTGGATGAAGCTTTCTATAAACAGTTGGGAGAAATCTGGTGATTTGCCCTTGTTCTTATGGGGGACTTTAACCTCTCAGGTATCTGCTGGGAACACAACACAGCAGAGAGGGAACAATCCAGGAGGTTCCTGGGATGTGTGGAGGATAACTTCCTCGCACAGCTGGTGAGTGAGCCGACCAGGGCAGGTGCCCTCCTGGACCTGATTCTTGTGAACAGGGAAGAGCCTGTGGGGGAAGTAAAGGTTGGAGGCTGTCGAGGGTGAAGTGATCGTGAGATGATTGAGTTTTTTATCCTTTGAGAACCAAAGAGAGGGGTTAGTAAAACTGCCACCTTAGGCTTCTGCAGGGCAGACTTAGACCTGTTCAAAAGACTGATTAACAAAATCCCTTGTGAGGCTGCACTGAAGGATATGGGAGCCAGGAAGGCTGGACACACTTCCAGAGAGGTCTTAACGGCACAGGGGCAGGCTGTTCCCGTGTGCCGGAAAACAAACAGGTGGGGAAGGAGACCGGCCTGGCTAAACAGGGACCTTTGGCTGGATCTCAAGAACAAAAGGAGAAGCTATTGCCTTTAGAAGAGGTGGCAGGTCTCTCATGAAGACTATAAAGATGTAGAGAAGCTATGCAGGGAGAACATCAGGAGAGCCAAAGCACAGCTAGAGCTCAACTTGGCTACGGCTGTTAAGGATAATAAAAAATGCTTCTATAAATTAATTAACAGCAAAAGGAGGATTAGGGAAAATCTCCATCCTTTACTGGATGCAGAGGGAAACATGGTAACAAAGGATGAGGAAAAGGCTGAGGTGCTCAACACCTACTTTGCCTCAGTCTTTAGCAGTGGAACTGGCTGTTCCCTGGACACCAGCCTCGTGAGCTGGGAGATGGGGAGGAGAAGCAGACTGAGGTCAGCACAGTTGAGGAGGAGGTGGTCAGAGACCTGCTGCACCACTTGGGTGCACACAGGTCTGTGGGACCGGATGGGTTACACCCGAGGGTGCTGAGGGAGTTGGCAGATGTGCTCGCCAAGTCGCTGTCCATGATTTACCTGAAGTCATGGCTAACTGGGGAGGTCCCATTGGACTGGGGGGAGGCAAATGTGACACCCATCTACAAGAGAGGCAGAAAGGAGGATCCAGGAAACTATAGACCTGTCAGTCTGACCTCGATGCCAGGGAAGGTCATGGAGCAGGTCATCTCGAGTGCCATTGAAAGTCATATAATGGACAACCAGGGGATCAGGCCCGGTCAGCATGGGTTTATGAAAGGCAGGTCCTGCGTGACAAACCTGATCTCCTTCTATGACAAGATGACCTGACTATTGGATGAGGGAAAAGCTGTGGATATTGTCTGGCTGGATCTTTGAAAAGCATTTGGCAAGTTCTCCGTAGGATTCTCATAGGAAAACTCACTGCCCATGGCCTGGATGAGTGAACAGTCTGTTGGGTCAAGCACTGGCTGGATGGACAGTCCCAGATAGTGGTGGTCAATGGAGCTAAATCCAGGTGGCGGCCGGTCACAAGTGGTGTTCCTCAGGGCTCGGTGTTGGGACCATTTCTGTTCAACATCTTTATTGATGATCTTGATAAGGACATACTGTGTATCATCAATAAGTTTGTAGATGACGTTAAGTTAATCTGGAGTGTCAAACTGCATGAAGATAGGGAGGCTCCACAGAGAGACGTGGATAGATTGGATTGGTGGGCCAACGTTAACGGGATGAGCTTCAACAAGCCAAGTGCCGGGTCCTGCACTTGGGCCACAACAACCCCCTGCATGGCTACAAGCTTGGGGAGGTGTGGCTGGAGCTGTCTGGAAGAAAAGGATCTGATGGTTCTAACTGACAAACAGCTGAACATGAGCCAGCAGTGTGCCCAGGTGGCCAAGAAAGCCAATGGCATCCTGGCTTGTATTAGAAATAGTGTGACCAGCAGGAGTAGGGAGGTGATAGTCCCCCTGTACTCTGCACTGGTGAGGCCACACCTGGAGTATTGTGTCCAGTTTTGGGCACCTCAATACGAGAGAGATATCGAGGTGCTGGAGAGAGTGCAGAGGAGGGCAACAAAGCTGGTGAAGGGCCTGGAGAATAAATCCTATGAGGAGCGATTGAAGCAGCTGGGACTGTTCAGTGTGAAGAAGAGAAGGCTGAGGGGAGACCTCATCACTCTGTACAACTATCTGAAAGGACATCATAGAGAGGTTGGTGCTGGTCTCTTCTCACAGGTGATTAGTGACAGAACAAGAGGGAATGGCTTTAAACTGCAACAGGGGAGGTTCTGACTGGACATTAGGAAAAAATTTTTCACAGAAAGAGTGGTCAGACAGTGGAATAGGCTGCCCAGGGAGGGGTGGAGTCACCTGGTGACTAAGGGTCATTTAGATGAGATGTTGGGGGATATGGTGTAGGGGAGAACTTTTTAGAGTAGGGCTGATGGTTGGACTTGATGATCCTAAAGGTCTTTTCCAACCTGTATGATTCTATGATTCTGCGATTCTATGATTCTATGGATGTCATCAGATTCCAATCGGGGTGACTAATAAAATAACAGCTATGTCCCCACTGACCTACAGAAAGGAAAGGCAAGCTTTCTTAGGCATTGTGGGTTTCTGGAGACTGAACATTCCAAATAACTGTCAGATTGTAAGCCCTATCAAGTGAGCTGGAAAAAGAGTGATTTTATATGGGGCCCTGAGCAACGACAGCCTTTTGAACAAATTAAACAGGAAATA
This sequence comes from Athene cunicularia, assembly GCF_003259725.1. Lineage (NCBI taxonomy): Eukaryota > Metazoa > Chordata > Aves > Strigiformes > Strigidae > Athene > Athene cunicularia. The sequence goes on from NW_020799095.1 coordinate 121,009,943, forward strand.
GTTCATGCAGTAGCCCTCAAGCCAGTTTTGACAGGACAAGATGATAAAAATGTGCTCTACACTGCAGCTGGGAAGAATGGCCCTACTTGGAGTCTCTCATAGAGAGCACCAGGGAAGACTCGGGGTCAACCCTTGGGTCTTTGGAGTCTAAGATACAGAGGATCCAACTGAAAATGAGATACTGGCAGCATATGAAGGGGTCCGAGCTGCTTCAGAGGTGATTGGGACTGAAGCACAGCTCCTCCTGGCTCCCTGACTGCCAGTGCTGGGCTGGATGTTCAAAGGGAGTGTCCCCTCTTCACACCATGCAACTTATGCCACGTGGAGTAAACGGGTCGCATTAATCACACAACAGGCTTGAATAGGGAGCCCCAGCCATCCAGGAATACTGGAATTGATTACAAATTGGCCAGAAGGCAAAGATTTTGCCAAAGGAAGCGGTAATGTGTGCTGAAGAGGCTCCACCATATAATAACCTACTGGATAATGAGAAGCAATATGCTCTGTTTACCGACGGGTCCTGATGCATCGTGGGGAAACATCAAAGGTGCAAGGCAGCTGTGTGGAGCCCCACACAACAGGTTGCTGAAGCTGCTGAAGAAGAAGATGAATAGAGTCACTTTGTAGCTGGCCTTGAATATTGCTGAGCAAGAAAGGTGGCTGGTGCTCTACCTCTATACTGACTCATGGATGGTGGCAAATGCGCTGTGGGGGTGGTTACAGCAGTGGAAATGGAGCAACTGGCAGCTCAGAGGCAAACCTGTCAGGGCTCAGCTAGAGAATCTAGTTGTGAAAGTATGCCATGTAGATGCTCATGTACCCAAGAGCCTGGCCACTGAAGCACATCAGAACAACCAACAGGAGGATCAGGCTGCTAAGATTAAGGTGACTCAAATAGATCTGAACTGGCAACATAAGGGTGAACAATTTATGGCTTGCTGGGCCCATGACTCCTCAGGCCATCAGGAAAGAGACGCAACATATAGATGGGCTCATGACTGGGGGGTAGACTTAACCATGGATGTTATTGCACAGGTAATCCATGAATGTGAGACATGCTACAATCAAGCAAGCCAAAGAGTTAAAGCCCGTTTGGTATGGAGTACGATGGTTAAAATATAATATGAGGAGTCCTGGCTAATTTGTTATATCATGCTCCCACAAACTCGGCATAGCAAACATTATGTGCTTACAATGGTGGAAGCAGCCACCACATGGTTGGAAACTTATGCCGTGTCCCATGCCACTGCCCAGAACACCATCTTAGGCCTTGAGAAGAAAGTCTTATGGCAGCATGGCACGCCAGAAAGAATTGAGTCAGATAATGGGACACATTTCTGAAACAACCTCATCGACACTTGGATCAAAGAGCATGGTATTGAGTGGATATATTACATTCTTTACCACGCACCAGTCTCTGGGAAAATTGAGTGATACAATGGGTTGCTAAAAACTACTCTGAGAGCAATGGGTGGTGGAACTTTCAAACACTAGGATGCGCATTTATCAAAAGCCACCTGGTTAGTCAATGCCAGAGGATCTGCCAAGCAAGTTGGCCCTGCTCAACCAAACCTCCTACATACTGTAGGTGGGATAAACCCCCCATAGTGCACATTAAAAATTTGCTGGGAAGAGTTATCTGAGTTATTCCTGCATTGGGTAAATGTAAACCCATACGTGGGATTACTTTTGCCCAAGGACCTGAGTGTACTTGGTGGGTAATGCAGAAGGACAGAGAAGTCCGATGTATGACTCAAGGAGGTTTGATTTTAGGTGAAAATAGACAATGAATCATACTGCCAAATAACCCTGTTATTGCAATTGCTGCCCCACAACATCCTCCTGCCACATGCAAATCCTCCTGCTCCACCGACTGAGCCAAGTCCACTTCGTTCCTTCAGCCATAAGGACTGTCATGACAGATGAAACCGAAAGTTATGGACTAAATTAACTCAGCACACATTGTGGAAGGATGGCCCATACACTAAGGGAATGATATCTGTGAGACCCAGGAGAGGGGTGCTATGTATTTAGAACCTGAGCATGATGTAAATGATATGGAATAAGGGGTGGAGACTGTCCTGGTTTCAGCCAGGATAGAGTTAACTTTCCTTGGGCTGAGGAGGAACACAGCTAGACAGCCGGGCCCAGATCAATCATTGGGGTATTCCATATCATGTGACATCATTCTCAGTATATAAGAGAGTGCATGCTCTCTGTTTCAGTTTCGGTTTCCCAGTTAGTCGGCAGTGGGATTTCTGCTGGAGGCAGGCTGTGTACTGGTCGCTGGTTGGTGAATAACTACTATATATTACCTGTTCATACTTACTATTTTTACTGTTGATTTGTTACTATTACTAAACTTTTTTTTATTCAACCTACAAATTATTTTTTTTTGGTACCTCCCCTATTTCTCCGAGGAGTGTGTGTGCAGGGGGAAGTAAACACCTGGCCATGTGGTGACTGGCTACTGGCCGAGTTCAAACCATGACACTCACTAACATGCAGAAATTTTGAGATAGGAAGCTAGTAATGTCCAAAATTTTCAGAAACAGAAAATGAAGGCAGATTTATTAAATATTTATCCAAGGTCATACTGGGAGTTTGTATAGAAATATAAAAATATTTACGGCAGTTTTCTTGAATCTCCAGTCCCATGCCTTAATCAGAATACCTACCTGCCCTCCATCTGCCTGCAAAACAGAGTATAGAAATATTATGGGACTGTTCAAATGGCAGTAGGAAAAGACGACCCTCAATATGCAATGGCCTGTCAAACTTTGTGACAGTTCACCCTTCACTTTTTTTCTGGTAGTTATTGTCACAGCCATCTGTATGCTGATTTGTTTAAAACATAGTTTGTAGAATATGCAACCAAGCATCTGATCTTTAATGTACACATCTAAATTCTTTGAGCTCTTTGAACATTAGAGAAGAGCAACCATTTGTGACTTTTTAATTGGTGTCAGTTGGCTGTATCATTGTTACTACATGACATATGTTACAAGGACTGTTCCTGCTGAAGGTAGTTTCATTGAATGTCACTTTACATTTTTTGCAAGTAGCCAGTATTTAATCAGTTTTGCATAGCACATCATTAGCAACATCACACAGTGTGACAGTATATTGTGCCTAAATATGAAATGCTGATTCCTAGCTGAAAATATATTATTTTTTAGGTTGGAAAACAGTTTCTGTATCATAATGTGTGTTCCTGAACCAAAATAATTCTGTGGTCTGTGACAAAATTGCAAGCTGACAGATTCTACAGAGAAATCTTTTGCATTTATTCACATTACCAACATATTGTAAAGAGTTTCTCTCTCATTTGTTTTGGCCCAAGGTCCTCCTAATCCTGTATGAGTGTTAGCAGGCTATTTCCAAGAAGGGAATTTTAGAAACAGATTTTTTGTTTTAAAGATTTTTTTCACATACCAAATTTTCATGCCTTCTTTCTAGTTGATTGAATAGCATAAAAAGTTATGTTAGTTCCTATTTATATTTTTAAATTTTTTAAAGCAGTACAGCTACACTTCATATTATTTCTACTTTACCCTGCCCTCAGACAGTGAGAATAGGAGTGATCACCCACTCATATTAACCTGAAGAATAAGACTAGATTTTTTGATTTTAAGACCAAGGGGTCTATTTACCCTCAGGGAAGAATAAGACATGATGTGGAATCCTGGATTCACTGAAAGAACTAGCAGTAATTTCTGCAAAACTGGGATCTCTCACATTGTTCTGTATGTAGAATTCTATCTTCAATATGCAGGACATTCCTGAATACATCTCAGACTTTAAATTCAACCAGCTTTTTCTATATCATAGCTCACTTTCTGGTACTGGATGATTTTGAACCAAGACACATGCTTGCAACTATTAGTAAAGTCTTTGTGAAATATGGTAAATATTCAGATTGAAAATTCCACTAGCTCAACAAAAGGGATAGACTGAGAATCTTGTTATAAATAAAATGACAACTGTTATCATTTATATATAACGTAAGAAGGCATGCAGGCACATAGACTTAAAATTCCTAGCCATAAAGAACTTATAAACCAAAATCAATTTCTATAAAACTTAACTATAAACATATCTCTAAGTTTACAGGATTGTAATTACAGATTCTCCATTTTAAAGAAAACAGTACCAAGGCAACACACCTCTTTCTCTGTGTTTAAAAACACAGGTGAGATGTGAAAACTCAGGAACAGGGAACTACTAAGGAATATATGAACTAATTTTCTGTAAGAATGAAAATTACCCTTTTTTTTAAAAAAAAAAAAAAAAAAAAAAGTCACCAGAAGGTGATAGCCAGGTACTATTTGTAGAAGTAGAATTGATCCTCATGACAACTCACAGCTGTAGCTAAGATTCTTTAAGGTGGTTTTCCCTGGCTGTAAATGATGAAACTGACCTTATTCTAACTAGAATATCAAAGAACTAATAAGCCTTCTGAATGATCTGTTGGTTAAACCAAATTGCATTGAAACAAACTCAGAACAGGAATGGGACAATTTCTGACCAATTTCCAGTTTTGAGAGATCAAAAATACTAAGAGCAGCATCCTTCATTGCTTTTGAGTGTAAAAATGCCAGTGTGAAACAAAGATGTCTCACAGGGACAAGGGATGAGTTTGAAAACCAAATGATATTGCAAGGCTCTCCACCCCACTGGAAAACTGAAAAACAAGGGGCAGTATTTACATGAATTCCTTTCCTTCTGAGGCCAAAACACATTTGTAAAAGTGCAGTCAGAAAACCTGGGAAAGGCTAGTCCACCACACAGTTTGGAGAAGATAAAGCTGCAAAGTATCAGCCTTGGAATGCCTCAAAATGTACTCAGATCAAATGCACATGGTGTCTTCTTCAAGATACATTCTGTGGAAGGTTACGCAAGGGGAAAAAAAAAAAAAAAAAGTACTTTTAGTACTTAGTGTTTATACTAGTACTTTTTTAGTACTTAGTGTTTATAGGTATCTGTGAAAAAGGATATAGAGAGGGTGCATCGTGCCTTACAAATAGAAAAAAAAAAAAGGGGGGGGGGGAACCACAAAGCAACCTTTGTTTCTTCACGCTTCTTTGTTCTTTAAATTTCTTTCTCCCCTATCTGCTACTGCTGAGGCAGTTATCCCAGGAGAGTCCCCCCTACAGACGTCTCAAGGGCTGCCTTTGACCCACTGGCACATTTATAGCCACCTAACTAGCCTCCCCAGACTGGGGAAGTAGAGCACTTGCCAAGTTACCAGGAGGTCCAGAGGGGTTTGGACCCTGATCTGCGTGGACAAAGCATGAAGATGACTGTAATGAAAAGAGTCTGGCACACACTGAAAATCTCTTTGCAAGAGGAATTCAGGTTCACACGCCTCAGCAAAAACATAATATATGTAACAGCTTGGCTTCCTTGCAACATCCCAGTGAGGCCATTCTTCCTCTTCTGTCATTATCCATATCCTCTAATGCTCTGCCCACTTGTAGTTCCAGGTGAGTTCCTCCATAGCCTGGCAGAAATCGTTATAAGGCCAAATTGTGAAGGAATATAGAGCACAGCCTATACCACTCTGGGTTGTTGGTTTGTGCAGCACCTGTAAAGAATATTTAGGATTAAATGAGCACTCCTAGCACATGGGCACTGACAGAAAAGAAAATCAGAATGAGACACTGGGCAGATACGTTTTCCCTGTGTGACTGGAATCTCTTACATAGGTTGCAAACATGGTATGGAAAGTCAGAAGACACATCACTATACTAGGAGTCTATGAAGAGTGAGAATGCTGATGTGGGTCAACGAGTAAGGTCCGACCTGAGGAATGTTTCCTGTCTATGCCCTTGAATTGTCTTCCATCATTAGCATATCAGTGCTGTTCTCCTTGATTCTTTTGATCCTCCTCTGTCACACTAAGCACTATAAACAGATTCTCTGAAGTTTTGCCACTGCTTGTGACTGGATGTCCAAAGAGACTCAGCTTAGTTCTTGGAGCAGGTCCTGAGGAAGGCCATGGTCTTCTCCATGTTAGCTGAGGTAGAGAGTCAAGATACAGAATTGGTTCACATTCAAGAGCCAGTACCTCATTACCAAATGATGATAGCTGACTCTTCTTCTAGGGAGAGGTAGTCTGCAGCCATGGGATTAGTGTTACATTGACCTGACTTGTGGTTGTCTCAGCTGGACTATGGTCTTGCAACAAAGAAAAACAGCTCACAGCTGTGTATGGTTAAGTCCTGTATTCCTTGGATATATTACTGGGCCATGTTATAACCTTCCTTCGTGTCGTCTAGCTTAATCTGTTACTGATCACTTTCTATAACTGTGTTGCATCAAAAAGACAGTGCTTTAAGGATTCACCTGTAGGAAGAAACAAACAAGGTCATCAAAGCCATCACTGTTAGCACAGTGATTTGTTGTACTGCTGCAGAGGCAGAAACTGAAATACCTGTGTAAATATTCAACTCTGTCTTCATATGTGAAGAAGTTTCTTCCAGTTAAAAATAAAATGTTTCCAGGAGGTTAAAATTATTTTTGCATCTCATAGATCCTTCCCAACATTATTAATGGCAGTTAGAAAAGAACGGACTAAAACTACCAGATAAATGAGACTTTATTGAATTTATTCATGACAGTAAAATGACAGCAGACATCATCTCTTGAAAGAACATTTGTTATATATTCCTTATAGAATTAATGAATGGCTAAAAATTGTTCTCATATATTAATCTTTTGTGAAGAGATCTAAACTGTGAGAAGAGATTTGAATGCACATTTAATAAAAGCATCATGTCTTTTGTAACATTGTGTTTGAAGGAGGCGGACATAGAAGAACTGATTGAAATCACAGTCTTATGCAAGAAGTTATGGATTCTGCAAATAAAAAAGTCCAGGATAGAATGAAAGGTCCTTATAATTGTCATAAACTCTTTGGAACATAATGTAGACCAGAGACTGTAGCTTTGTCCTCATACAACACTTATTCAAGAATAACATAGTAATACGTGTATGGTTAAAGAAACATGGATTTTTTATTTTTTTTTAAAGGAAATATGCATTGTTTTCAGTCTCATTACAGTCCATTTAAGACATGGACAATACACTGAACTATTATGAGCTGAGGTTTCTGAAAGATACTTAGAGTTTAGTGATAAATTAGATACAGGCATCACAGATATAAAGCTTACTCTGCACGTCTGAGAAAGGTCAGTTAGCAGAAAAAGTCTCCTTCCTCCTTTGCTTTTCAAGGTAATGCCATGACACCAGTCATGAGGTCTCCTTTTTTATCACTGAGAAAACTTAATTAATTTCTTTTTTTTTTTAACAATTATTTCTTAATTCATAATCTATTATTGATATTAAACTCTGATTCTCAGCACAGAGCTTGTGGAGAAATAGGTGAAAAGGCTAAAATTCAGAAAAGGAATGTAGATATCACCACTTCAGTCTCAGGGGCAGACACAGAGAGAAGATTGAATTTCTTAAAGATTTATACATATCTTTAAGATATATACATAAAAAATGTGATACAAATCCTTTTTTCTACTTTCATGTTCACGAAGCAACACATTTTCTGCTCAGAAGTGCAGCTAGTCACACTGGTCCATGCCTTTATCTAAACAAAACTGTGTATTCTTGGTCTGACCCACAAAGAAATTCTTAATTACTCTTCTTCAACAGCATATTAAGAGTATCATACTGTAAAGATCTTGGCATTAGTTGGCATTTCTCTTTCCAGTGCCGAGGTCCAGTTTTAGGGTTCTGTTTTTAATGCTAAAAGTTTCGTTTGGTTAAGCCAATGTCTCTGGGAATATTACTTATGTATGTGTGTGGGTATGCAGTCATATAGATATATGTAATACATGCTGCATATGTTTGTATACATATATATTTACTAGTTCAAACCTGCCCTTGTGTCCAAATTCACCTGACATCCAAATTGAGCATACTATGTTTGCACTTGAGCATGGGCTTTGGCAAACCTGAGAGACAGCAAGAACCCGTGTGAAGCACCATAAGCCTTTGAGCCTGGCTAAGAATTTGCCCTCTGATCAGATGTGTAGTCAGATTATCCCACTTCCTTTATCCTGAAAAGCTTTGTGACAGTCTACTGTGGGTTTGGGGCCCCTGAGTACCAGAAAAATTTTGAGGTGTTGAGCATGTCCAAAGAAGAGCAATGAAGCTGGTGAAGGGTCTAGAGAACAAGTCTCATGATGGGCAGCTGAGGAAACTGGAGTTGTTTAGTTTGGAAAAAAGAAGGATCAGGGAAGACCTTATTGATCTCTACAACTACCTGAAAGGAGATTGTAGCGTGGTCAGTGTCTGTCTCTTTTCCCAAGTAACAAATGATAAGACAAAAGGAAATGACCTCAAGTTACACCAATGAAGGTTTAGACTGGATATTAGGAAACATTTCTTCACTGAAAGGGTTGCCAAGCATTGGAACAGGCTGCCCAGGGAAGTGGTTGAAATGCCATTCCTGGAGGTATTTAAAAGACATGTAGATGTGGCATTTAAGGACATGGTTTAGTGGTGGACTTGGCAGCGTTAGGTTTACAGTTGGACTTGATGATCTTAAAGGTCTTTTCAGATTTAAACGATTCTATGATTCCAGGACTCTACATTCTCTTTCTGGAAAGCAGCATTGCCTGCAGCAAGGGAGAGCTCCAATGGCCATGGACTACTCTTCTGAGAAGAGGCATGATAATGCTAGGGGTGTGTAATCATTGGCTGTGGCCCAAGAAATGGGCATATTTTATTTCACCATGCTACCATCACAGAGGTTTCAGAGGTATATTTCTTCTCTACTTCTGAGTTGTTTAGCTTCACCACTCCAAGAGTGTGACCCCCAATCTTTTCTTATTTCCATCTCTCCTAATTCCAACTGAGGTCACACTGTCATTCCCAATCTATGGTAGTTGCAGCCTGACTAATCTGCTTTACAGCTGTGAAGATAAGGCATTAAGAATAAAAAGAATTCACTAGAAAAGTAGAATTTGTTGTTCTGATGTGCTGGGACTGTTAGTCTTCATTATGTATATTTGGGTTTGATGGTGTCAGGAGGAGGACTGAAATGTCTAGGAAGATTACAAGTAACAATCTTTTAATTGTCAACCAACATTTAAAAGTTCCGAGTCAACCGTTAGATTATTTTCCTTCATAAAATTATTTTTATCTTTGATGGGTTATTTTCACTTTTTCTGACATTAATATAAAAACCACAGTTCACTGTCCTGAGCCTCTATTCCAAATAACCTTGCTACAGAAAACAGATAGCTGTAAATGCAATCACAAAACACCTATGAGAAGTCAAAAATGGTTAAGACATTAGGTCCAGCCCGTAAGATGTTGTTACACAGTGCTTCCCTTTCATATGACTGTTGCACTTCTGTAATTGTACCTCAGAAAACTTAAGCTTCTTCCAAGGCTTTACTGCTGAGTTTTGTCCCAGCTTGTCTAGAGCACATCAGTACAGAACTTGGCACTACTGTCCTCCGAATTCCCTTCATGGATACAGCTTGAAGTGGGGAAATCATTCCCCCTAACATAGTATTTTTTTGCTTTCCCTATTAAATCCATTATGAATTTTACCTCCATTTCACACTGTGCCCACATATACTGAAGAAAATACCTGTCCTTGCTAGAGCTTTTTAGTCTTAAAACTATAGAGTCTGTGCTTCCACTATCTCTCTGGAAGCTGTATGATGTAGATAATATTGTTGACCTGTCTAATGCTGTTAAATGGTCCCTCCTAGTCTGTTTACAGTTTTCCTGCCAAGCTGGGATCAGAACTATGACCTTTTGCCCCACCTCATATGTCTAAGCCTTAACTTGTCAATCATACCAGATTTTCTGCCTTTGCTGTGTTTCGGCAAGGTTATTATGGTGTGTTAAGGCCATAAACCCACTTACTCTCTTGTGGAAGTCCAACACATATGATGCTACTGACTCCTCTGATGCTTCCAGCATGATTTTCTTCTTGTCCCTCACAAGATCAAGAAGCCCTCTTACCCTCCTGCAAACAGAAGCATGTATGGCATAAGACCCATGGTCTCTTCTGAGACCCTTTGACTTGCAAGAAGAGATTGCTATAGTTATTTGTCTTCTTATCCTTACTTTTGGCTTTGTAGGTCTCAGCATGACTTTGGTTGTTTGTGTATACCCTTGCAAACCCCTCCTCATTCTCTCGTCTTCTCCTTGTTGGTAATATATAGTAAGATCTAGAAAATTCAGTCCCAAAATCACTTCCGAAGTACTTTGGGGGTCCTCAAAAAATATTTCTGTTTTGTTTGTACATTTCCTGATGAATTTTCTTCTTAACCCATTTCAAAGGGCCATCCCATCACATGACTCTATGATGCAGAATGTACTTAAGAATATCTAAAATATTTTGGTTTGAAATACAGTAGAAATGATTCAATAAAAAAGCACCTAATATTATCTGTGATCAAAAATAGATGAAATGGGAAGCAGAAGAGCATAAACATTGATAAAGCAGAAGAGCTTTAAATATTGGCCAGATAAACTTATAACTGGTCACTTGTTTTGTGCCTAACAGTGGATAGTACCAGATGAGGCAGAGGACATATTAAGACACTGTCATGCATAACCATTAAAATTTGCTCATAAAAAGTTTCTTTTTAGACACTATCATAATATACCTTGAAGCAGGAAGTATATCACTCTTTTTTCTATTTTTCTAATTGTTTTTAATAAATTTTACCTCGATTGAAGCATCAGCCTTGCTAGTACCCTTGAAAGACTTTTTTCAGGTGGAAAGTTAATTGAAAGATAGTAACATAATGGAGAATGTACGGCTGAGAATCTCTGTCATCAAGGCCACATATCCTTCTTGGATTTTGGTGTTATTTCTTTTTTGTTCTTTTGGTCTTGTCTTCCAAACAGGTACTTAGATAATCCTGTTTTGTTGGATTTTTCCAGTATTCCTTTCCTCCAAGACATTAGTACAAAGTGTAGTAAAATTTTTCTCTCATATGTCATATGAATTTTTTATGCTTCCGAACAAACATACTATCCTGCTTATTGTGTCTTGTACAAATGAGTGAGGGTCCCAATTCTAAATACCAGGTTGATTTGACCTTATTTCAGTGTTTTTCCTTTTATTATCAATGCATTTTATTTATCTTAAGAGTCTTTTAAGGCACTATTTTGTACAGGTGCTTAGGAAGAGTCACATCAATAATTTTAATCTTTGACTTATATAGATTGATTTCAGATCTGGAAGTTTTAACATGCAAAAATTGAAAGACATTTTTAATCTAAAAAGAAAAGGGAGATCTTACTCAGTATGAAATCAGGCTGACATGGTAACATTTGGATTAATGAATTTTTTGTTAATTTTAGAAGACTTACTTTCCAAACTAATTTAAGGTTTCTGTGTTTGTTGATATTGCTTTTTAATGTGACAACTGTGACATGCATTTCCACAACAGATGGATTAATGTCATTTTTTTTTAAAAAATTACTTCACCTAGACAGGTGTTTCCTGTATATGTTTGACATGAAATTAAACATTGCTCCAGATGTTCTGTTTGTAGTGAAGCCAGTTAATTTTATTAGATCATTTAACCACAGATCAACAGCGTAATAGAAATTCAGTCTATGTGAAGCAGATATTTAACAGAACTTCCTAGGGTGGAAAAAATCTATATATAGGAGCAAGGTACACAGTTTTGTAGGTGAATCCCATAAATATATTGATGTGGCATGCTGCATTTTCTGAATTTAGACCTGAAGTCATGTTATTTGCTTACCTAAAGGAATTTTCACACAAGGCAGTTATTTTTGGTTGGAGGATGTTGATAACATATCATCTACCCAATGTTTATCCACATATATATAATCTCATTAACCTAAGGTAGAGTTTAAAAACAGTGTATTAACATTATAAGAGATTCCTTATCTTTGAGTGTGGGGAGTCCTGCACTGTTTAAATGTTTGATACCCTTCTGTTAGTCTAGTTATATACATTCAAAAGTAATCGCCCTTTCTGCAATGCATGCACTAAGACGTTTTATGCCAAACTTAAATATCATTACAAGCCTAGCTATTCTTCCATTAAGATTAGCTATAGATTTCCCATTAATTATTACATCATATTTATTCATCATTAATAAATTATATCTCTGTGTTCTGTCATGGACTGCTTGGGCCTCATGAAATAAGTGAAGAAAAAGCTCAAATGTAGCCCCAGTGATTCCAGGGTAAATGTAAAGATATTCATAATTTCTTGCTTTGAAATATGAGTCTATGTATATGGACTGGTAACAACTTAAACCCCTGTCATGACTGATGTTTTTTGTTGGCCCGTCACCTCATTGTATAGAAGTTTGTTTTAATGAGTTTCTCTAATGAATATTTTATATTGATACTTGGATGAATGGCATATGGTAAATGCAAGGTAAATTACAGCTCTTTAAATAAATATTTTTCATAAATTATTTATTTTGTGATGCCTGTATTGGTTAGATGTCATGTCAGATGAAGACTGGAGATTATTTACTCTAATACTTATTTGAGAGTTGAAAAAGTAAAAGACTTTTAATTATTAACAAGCTTCCAATATAGTTGTGTAATTTATGGGAAACTACCATAAATTGTGTAAGATTACAATTTTGTGAGGACAGTTTTATTTGTATCATGCAAAATAGAATAATTTATTATGTCTGTACAAGAAATTTTATTTATTCATACAAAAAATATTGTGCTGTTCCTGATAAAACCTATTTTGATGACTTTCTGGCTTCTGAAAGATTATGAGTTCTTGTCAACTGTCATCAGTTCCTGGTTATTTTTAATGTTGCCAAAAATTAAAGTTAAAAATCGACAAAAACATATATAGTGGATTGAGTGGTATTGGTTTTTGTTGGAGTCTACAACTTACAAATGAAGCTGCAGGACAGAGCTATTAGAATGCTTAGTAATGACTCAGTTCTAGATCTCCTCTGAATTATTCCCACTGTTATTATTCTCATTGAAATTAAAGGAAGTTGAGGGCATTTTAACATCTTTCAGAACTGAACCACTTTTTCTTTCAGATATGCCAATGCCTACCATATAAAACCAAACCACACATGTGCAAAACAGTCATTGGAATACAAGCACAAAACTGCAACAGTATTTAGATGCTATAATCTTTAAATGTGCCGTGTTAGAGATGAATACAATTTATTTCTGCTCACCTGAAGATAACTGGGAAAAATGGGAGATTTTAACTTTAGACATCACCTACTATGCTTACTCCTTGAATACTAGGAGCTAATTTCATGACTAATATATTCCATATGTTTTCTGGAATAAACAGAGGAGAACAGAGTCCTCAAAATCTGTAAGTAAATCATATCTGTTCTGAAGAGATTTTTATACATCTTTAATCTAAATTTATAATTCAGGGTATAATTCTGATGTGGAACTTTTTTTCATATGTATACATATACAGTGCTCTGCTTCACACACTGTTCAGGATGGTGGCTAAATGCATAATCTAGTCTTTAGTGAATAAAATATTTTGCAAATATTAATATATCACTGTTTTTGCAGAAGTCTTTAAGGAATAGTCTATCAGAATGCTATATAGTGGATATTCATTATACAAACTAAGTGAAAGTGTTAATGCACTTCATGTCATGTGGTAGCTCTCTCATTGAGGTGAATGGTGTGTCACATTGGTTTTTCAGCCGAGTTGTCAGTCTAGTGACCAGTTCAAAACTGAAGTGGTTTACTATGCCTTACAATTTTCTTCAAGGAAAGCTAGTGTCCATTTGTTAGGGACACTTCTGTTACCACTGATATTTTGAGTTGACTCAAGTAAACTTCCCAATAACTGTATTTAAGATAATGAGTACACTTCCTGTTACATTTGGACTCCTCACAACAGAGCCATATTGTATTATAAGTCTTGTAGAAAAAGAAAAAAAAAAAAATCGCACCATTTAATTTGAGGTATATTTTTAAATATTTTGTCATAGTTTTCTCCCAGTGCTTCAGCCACGGTCCTGTCTGATTCAACAAGACTAATAACATAAAAGAATATTATTTTTTCTTGTCTACTTCAGAGCTTAGCTACACTCCAGAAAATAATAAATATTCAGAACATTATAATCCAAATTCCCAGTTAAGAAGAAATCAGAGGTGTAGCGTTAATTGTATGTTATTCAGTATAATTTTATTTTGCATGTACACCAAGTCTGCAAAATAACATTTGCAGACAGTAGGCTGTTCTTTTAGTCTAACACTAAAATATTTATCCGAAATGGTAGCTCTCCTTTTTCAACAAATAGACACTAGTTGGAGACCAAGGCAAACAAAAAACTCTTCTACTATTTTTGGAACTTCTTTTACCTAGACCATTAATAACCAAGATAAAAATGCATATTGTATTTACCCAAAACTGAACATTTGCTCATCTTTTAAAGAAAAAAAATAAAATTTGAAGACAAGATCTAAAAGCCATAGATGATTGTTATAATGATATTGCCTTGAATATTTGCCTTAGAAACTACTCAAAGTGTGCACTACATACATTAAGGCTGTCAACAAATTCAAGCAGCCATTCATATGGAAGTCATGTATAAGCTGAGTTTTCTGGTTTGTTTCATTTTGTTTTTTTCACAACTATACATCTTTTCCTGAAGAATGCTGACCTGTGTCTACTCTTAACCCCTTTCAAAAATTACACCTCATATTAGAATATTCTGTTTCAAAGGTTGACTGTAGTTTTCTGTTATTACAGGCTGATTCTTACAACCTGATTTCCTACTCTGTCTTTAGAAACCTCAGTAACGTTAGTAGCTTTATCTTTTCATAAATGTTATTCTATTTAAGTTTTTGATTTGTCTTCTCTTGGATTCTACGAAGTAAAGAATCTTGTTCCAACAAGTACAAAAATCTCACGCATGAATGTGCATGTATAAACTAGTGACGAGTATGTGTTACAGGTCCCCCTCTGTGCTGGATCCACAGGAAATATATGTCTGTTATAGCCACAGCTACAGGGGATTGGTTTGTTTTCTCAAGCTGTAGTAGCTCATGCTGTTAGCTCTGGAGGTGCCTGGTGTAATCTACAGTGAGTTATCCAAGATGGTATCTGTTACACAAATGCACAGATGCCCACACAAGCATGCTCATTGTACATTTCTGTTGCATAGTTCTGCAGCATAGACTGAAGGTTACAGTAGACTTTGGGTGGGAAAGCAGTTGTGGACAAATAGAAATTATTCTATCTCTATTTTCCCAGGTGGAATGGGTCTATAGATGTCATTCCCTACCAACACTCATTCTAGGTTTCCTCACTATCTGCATAACCATGATGTCTGACCAGGAACAGTTCAGCATCCCAATATCTCTTAGGAATGAACTCTGCAGATAGTTTGCCATCAAGACAAGAGTTTGCAGTAAAGCTGGTAGCTCAGCTGGAAACTCTGTTGTCTCCAGAGCCAAGTGTGCTGCTGCTCACGCTTTTCTGCGCTGGTACGCACTTGTAGTTTGCCATCAGGGGCTCCTTAGTCTGTCAGACTTAAACTGTCAGTTGTTTTGGGAAGCACTTTTCACCAGAGTCAGAAGACATTACAGAGAGAGTGCAGACATCGTTGAGACGTATGATGGGACAAGGAGTGGAGGGTTGAAATATGAAAGTGTTCGGAGTCAGGAAAAAGACTGGGATGGAAGGGCAAGGAGTTTAAGTGGGAATTTGGAACTGGCATGCACATACCCCATTGTTATCTATGATTAATGACTCCCTTATGCTCTAGGGACTTGAAAGGGTCACACGACATGGCTAGAGGCTTTGCAGCACACCACATCTTACACCTAATCATTACGCATATGCCTACGGGAAATACATGTTAATGCTGATGAACTCAGAACAAAGATTTAACATGATGGTGAGAATTGTGTGTTACTGCTGACTTAGTGTGTGTGCTTTTACCCACCAGGGGCAAGACAGTGCTCTTTGTAGAGTCTGTTCTATGTAGATTCTTCACGGAGTTAGCAGCTAGCAGAACACAATTGAAGCTAGCCAAGACACATTGCAAAGGAGATGCCCTTGACTGACTGATACGTACACTTGCCATGCGTTTTAGGTTAATATATGTGCACGCATACATGCACATTTGGTTTTACAATGCATCTAGATATATCAAGAACTAGTATTTTGAGTTGAAACTTAACAGATTAAGGCTTGAATCAGTCAGAAAACACTCTGATGTATTTTCAGTTCTGTAATCATAGCGCTCTGTGCCATGAAATGCTGTAACCCTTTCACTTATTTTCTATAATCAGGATCTGCTCTATTTTTTTCACTCATACCTTCTGCAAATATAGGGTTACCTAATATTTAGAAGGCATGATATGCAGGTAGTAACTGCTGTTTGTGTCTAGATGTTGCAGACAAAATAATATAATTTCTTATATTTACAGTTACTATGACTGTCTGTGTGAATGACAATCTGAAAAGTATTTGCAGTCCAGATTTCAAAGACAAACAAGCAGACTTTGGGGGAAAAAAAAAAAAAAATCAAGCCTGCTTACCAAAATAAAGAAAAGATTGATCAGCAGATTTAGGAAACAGCTCTAAACATTAATTACATGAGATTATGCAGTTTCTATAATAGCCAAAAAATAACTTTCACATTTGTGCAAGTTAGCACTGAGACAAAAGACAAGGTTCAAATCAACATGTGGAACATGAAGGAAGAAATTTTTTATATTGCTACTCTCACAGCCCCAGCTATTTTTTTCTTCTTTAGTTTTTTTCCCCTGAGAGAATTTAATAAAAGACCACACCCAAAGAGTTTTTCTGCTGTCTATAGTACAGAAAGATTAGTATTACATACTGACAAGTGTCTTATTACTCACTGAAAATGCTGCTTCCTTTGGGTCTATTTATAAGATAAATATTTACTCATCTAATACAATGCCTTCTCCATTTTTAAGGGAGCTTTGTGCTATCAGAGTGGAAAGATGTCTGAACATGAGATAATTGCACTCAGTACTCTTTAAATTATGCACTTTACTTTTAAAAGAATATAGAAACTGTTTTAAAAAATGCATTTGAGTTCAGCAGCAACCTTTTGACGCCCCCGGACAGTATTTTAAGAACTCATTTGTTTGAGGGGTTTTTAATCTGGAGACACTGAAAAGTTACACCTGCTGTGATGTCGTCAATCACGCCAGGAGGAAAAATAGTGGCATGATTTGTTATCTGTTATTTCTCTTGCTGTGGTGACTGTCTCCCAGTGCCAGGTCTGTCCTTAAGGCCATCACTTATAGGGACCACTGTCTGTCAAAACCACAGCCAACTTTAAGGGCTGCCTTTGTTGGAACAGACAAATGAGTATGACCTTTAACAATAAAATAGGCACCTACTGAGAAAGATGAAACAGCAACTGAAATTAAGAACACCATACAGCCATTTCAAACACTCAGGAAAAGTTAGGAGTTGAACTATAACTTAATTATAAGAGTAAATGTGGCTAGATGTTGTCAATAATGAAACAGACACGGTCAGAAATATTGATTAGCAATGAGGACGAAAACTTATTTCATCCAGGAATCATCCTGCATTTCATTAATTATGAATGCCATTGATGGGGTTCATAAAAAAATGCGGAAGAGTTTAAATTATAACATTTAAAGGTTTATTGTTGGTTTGTTTTTTTTTTTTTTTAAGTAGGTTGCAGAAGTGTACAAATCATTTATGAATATTCTAGGAGACTGAGGGAAAAGATAAGAACACACTAAACCTTTGATTTACACTAATAGGTACTTCAAAAGATCTTCAGAAAAGAGCCTCTGCCTAGTTAGTGATTAGATGTAAGGTGGTCATTGATATTTTGTAGGGTTTCAAAGCACAGTCTGAGAATTCCAGGCAATGCATTGTAAAGACCACAGCACAGTTTGTGGTTTGAAAGGCTCTTGTAACCCAACCTGGCAAGTGGTCAGTGGAGACTATATTTTACAGAGCAACACAAATCAATCTTATTGAGCACTTTTCAGGTAATATAATATTCTGCCTGTGACAATAATGAAATTAGCCTATGGATTTTGTTTAAATATTGAAATGCTATTTGAATATTTAATGAAATACAGTACTCTATAGATATGCAGATTTTTGTGGTTCTCAAGAAAAGAATATCATTGATTTTATGAACAGGTACTTGAATATCATCAAGTTAATAATTTTTTAGTTTTGTTCCTTTTGTTTGCCTCCTTGTTCATATTCAGATAGACCAGATCAAGCAAAGTGCTGAATGCCTTCAGCTTCTTGTGAGGTCAATAGGAGTCGAGGACACTCAACAGAACAGAGGTGTTTAGTACCTCTAAGTCATTTAAAGCATTAATGTATTCATCACAATCCTTAAATCATCACTAAAGCTTATATTTTTTAAAAATTTTGTAAAATCAGGTTCTTTTATCTGATTATTTTCATTTTTTTCCTTGTTGCTATTCTTATCTGACTTATTGTTTGATTTCAATTCTTTTAGAAATGGTCTGTTTACTATGTCTGGTTTTTGTGTTTGGTTTTTTTCCCTAGAAAGTATGTTTTATCTCATTTTCTCGTGAAAAATAGAATCACTGTTTTTCAAGAAAAGAAAATCTCCAGAGATCTGAGAATCAGTTCAAGGTGAAATCTGCTTGGTTTTCTCAGTATAGCCCCCAGTACAGAGATGCACATCATAAAAAGTAACACAGAATTTTCTGTAATCAAAAGCTTTTGCCAATCTTAAAGGCCCAACTTTTTAATAGGCCTGGAGTCTCAATTGTAATCATACTCTAGAGTGGTTATCCTTTCGGCTTAGGGTTAAAAAGCTTTGACAAAGCACCATAGGGAAGCTTGGATTGCCCTCACCTACATTGTACCTAGCCTTGGGATAGATAAATACAGTCTCATTCTCTAATGCTACTGACTGCCTCCAGGAACACTAAATTTTAAGAGAGGAAAACATGAATCCTGTATTTCAAGAGAGGTGGAACTAAGCCATTGTTCACTCCCCTTAAAAAGGATATTCAGTGGCCAGTTCAGATTGCCCTAGGGACACCTAAAGCTGCATTAAGTACTTGTGAAAGTGAAAATCCACTGGGAACCCAATTCCAGTGTTTAAACCTCAGCATGAGCAGTGGAGTTCCTAGCAGGGTTCACTTTTATATGTCTCTATAACCAGGTTCAAAACTTACTGTATGTGCAGTAAGGATCTGCTATTCCAGCTAACCTACGGAAACACTATAAAGAGACGGCCCTTTAGAAAATCACTAACATGAAGAGAAAAAAGCAAACATTTATTTAACTACATCATGGCAAAGACAGGAGAAACAGCGGCTATTTAAGAACTGGCAGATCCCTTTTACAAGGTTATGTACCTTATGCTTGGCTAAGAATATTTTTAACACCAATTTTTGTTTTAATTGAGGAATGATAAGAAATCCAGGCTTGCTCCTGACCTGTGTAATAAATAGAGCTGATGAGAGAAAGATGTTCTATTTCATAAGAACTGGAGGATTTCTAACATTTGCTTTTATTTCACCTTGTATACTCCGGGGGAAACACCGTACATTCAGAATGATCAGTGGCTGAAAATTATCACCTTAGCTAAAAAAAATAAACAATACTGCTCATTCATAGGTTGCTGAATCACTGAGGTCTGTGTGTTTGGATATAACATCGGTGGCTTCAAGATTTGTTAACATTTTGTTCATTATATTGTGAATTAAAATAAAGGTGGGTGCTGAAGTTCTTCCTTTGTAAAATATAAGGATTTTGGTCCATTTTCTTAATTGTTATGCTGTGAAACCCATAATGGGAATTGCTGTTACTGAGATGGGAAATCAGAGCTGAAGTCTCAGACATCATTTTATTCTTTCAGACTGTCTCTTATCATGTCACTACTTCAGCCCAATATGGAGCCTATATGTAAACATTTTTCCCTCTAGATTTTGTGGCAGTTTCATTCACAAAAATTGCATTGAACCAGTACTTTTTCTACTGATAATGTATAGATCTTATTCCTTTATAGACCTGGATACTTTTGCCCATTCTTAGCCTCTCACTCTGACCCTGGGACTCTCAAGCTTAAAGTAACCATTAAAAGACATTTCATAATTCCATCTGAAACATTCCCTGTCACTTTCTCTCTTGGTGACTCTGAACAAGACCACCATTTTGCCTGCAACTCATTCTAATAATCTGTCCAGTTCCAGCCTTGCTTTAGATCTTTTCCCCCACTGTATATTTTAAGATTAACCTCTAAAACGTTATTTCCTATCACTGCCCCTCCCCCCCTCCTAAAACAAACAAAAAACCAAAAACCTTCTCCAAGTTCATTTTGCTCATCTTAAAACCTGATGAAGGCATTCTTGTCCAACTTGTAACCAAGGATGCTAGACTATATTTTAACAGCACCCCCACTCCCTTCCATATTTCACTTAAATATAAGCTGCTATTGGTCACAAAACTCTCTGGAATAACCATTTCCTACCTAAATTCTCCTATTAAGTGGTAGGAGATTGACTTCTACTTCCCATCAGCCCATGATACTTGTTCTTATTGCATGTTTGTTATATTTTCTGCCATCTACTCTTCCACTTATCCTTGCTATCTCTAGCCATAAGTAGTTGTCTTTCAAAATTTTCAGCAATACAAACAAAAATGTTGACAACAAGCTGCAAGCATCCTAAGGTCATAGTATATTATGCTGACAAATTCTGTTCCCCACACCACTTTGTGTATATCTTATCTGGTGTGTTTTGTTATAAAAGGGTTGGATGAAGGGGAGGCCATTGTTTGGACATACATTCATGTAGCACTCAGCACAATAGTGTCCTGGTCTATGATTTGGGCTGCCAGGTACTCTGGTAATGCAAATAATATATACAAGTGGAGCACATGCTCCTTGGGCACAGACCACATGTGAGGTAAATAGGATTACATCCTGCAGGTTAAAACTAGCCTACTATGGTAATACAAAAATGTACACTAGCCACATGACCCAAGGGGATCTTCTTGACTGCCTCTTGATAACGCAGGCTACAGAGCGGTTGTCTGACCAAAGGAGAACTAAGCCGTTCTTGAATTTCACACCTTAAAACATCAATGCTACTGAGGCAGGAGAAATTTCCTGTTAAATGATTCACAGACTTAATCCCTTTGATTTTCGATTGGCTGACCACAACTTAGCACAGCATGCTGGTGAAATACATCTTTAACTCTGACTCCCAGAAAGATCTCATTCCCATTGGAATTCTGGTGCAGAGGCTGCGATTAAAACAAGATCTCACTGGAATGGGAGGAAAGTACGAGACTGAGACCAGCAAGATCTGGTTTATAAACTCCTGTCTCTGCCACATTTTAGAAGTCCTTCTTTGTGTTAATCTTGAAAAAGCTATTTAATTCCCTAATGGTTTAATTCTTCATTTGTAAGTCATTAATGATAGCTTTTCATTCTCCCTTTATGAGTCTTAGTACAAGCTACAAAGCTCTGAATGCTTATCTGTCCAAAGATGAAGCCTCTATGATCTATCAAAATACAAATGTTAGGGATATAAGTAAAGCTGAGCAAAGTCATTTCTTTCTCTTTCTCTTTCTTTTTTCTTTCTTTCTTTCTTTCTTTCTTTCTTTCTTTCTTTCTTTCTTTCTTTCTTTCTTTCTTTCTTTCTTTCTTTCTTTCTTTCTTTTCTTTCTAATATGGATACAAATTAAGAGGAACAGAAATGTGTCTCAGAACAAAAGAAAAGTGAAACAAACAAACAAACAAACAAACAAACAAACAAAAACCAAAACAATCAAACCAATAAAAAGGTCCAGAAAAAATTCCCAAGAAGGAGGGGGGGAAAAAAAAAAAAGGAATACAGAATTTGCAGTGTAACCGTATGCACTTTTAACATTGTCCATAGTGAAAAAGACGTTTTCCTGACGTATTGCTACGGGATATGACATGAATGCTGCAAAACCTAATTCTACATAGAACTTCAGAGGAAATTTTCTGACTTTTCTTCCTTTTGTAACATTTCCATTGTGTCTGCTTCAGCTTTCAATAAAATCAAGGTTTTTACTGGCCATCATTAACTTGCTACAGAAATATGTATTACAGGCAAACCCAGCTACTTAAAAATCACCCCTGAAACATGGCTGAACATCCCGAACTTTCCTGTGACTACACACAAACAAACCTGACTGTTAAAAAAGAAAACCAAATAAATCCACCACTAGATAAAAACAAGGAGGCATAAAATTTCAGAGCAATACTATATTTCACACTGGCTACACTGTCAGAGCCCCCACTTGCCAGTGACATTGTCAAACCCCAAGCCCTACACGTGAAGCCACACAGTCCAGTCGTTGGGGCCTCCCAGGAACAGAGGCAAACTGTACAGCACAGCCAAGGTGTCTTGGGCAGCTTCTCCCAGCTGCATTGCAGGGGTGAATTGCTGAGATCTGTTCCCATCCTTGGGAAGCATGAGTTTACAGGGCTGCCTGCAAGCTGAGACTGGCGCTTGCTGCATCCCAGTAACAGAGGCAGGGAGGAGCCTTTGTACAGTTGGCCTCTGGTCTCACACAGTAAGTAGTAATTAATTGCATAACCTTCCAGCAGAGGCAGAAACCCAAATACAAGTGCACACCTTTTCTTTTCCAGGCTTGGGAAGCAACAAGTGTCCAGTTCACATGGGCGGTATGCTGTTACCTGCCTTGTCCCACAGCAAAAGAGGAGCCCTCACAGCTGGGAGGTCATACTGTTAGTTGCTGCTTCTCCGTTGAGACTAGGGTCCCATGATATTGCAAGGTAACAGACACTTTTCTTAGCACTACTAATTGCTACCTATCAACAGATATTCGTGCTGGCTTTTTGAGTGGTTTGGGGTTTTTTTTTCTGCTCCCTTCCACTTCCCCAATGGGCTTCAGTCACCCCAAGTACTCAGGTAAGTGGTGCTGGTGCCTCCCAGCTGAGTGGTACTCACTTGGTCTCTGGCTAGAGGTAGCAAGGTTCAAATGTGCGAAAGAGGTGATATGAGTCAGTGCTTCCTGCTTCTCAGATTCTGGCACTTGATACCTCATGGCTCAAACAGAGGTACGTGAGGGCAACAGGCCAATTGGTTTGTCAGGTTTGAAGGCAAAGTCTCTTTATCAAGTAATACATTCTAAGTCCATATAGCTACTGCTATTATAATGGAAGACTCTGAAAGCACCAACCAAGTAAATATCTGTGCCTGTATAATTAATCATTTCTCTAGAATGTGACAAACAATGAATGGCTTCACAATAGGCTTTCTTTAATACCATTTCTATCAGAGATACCACAAATTTCACCATCACTGCAGAATATTCCTTCAATCTTGTCATATCTTATAGACTATATTATTTTTAACATTAATATTGAGACAGTAGACCAGTTTTTGTCATTCTGTATCTAAAGGTACCAAAGATAATTATTAAAATATATCTGTGAGAAGATAAAATCTTATATTGCACAACCCGTTGATGGGCTATATAAACTGGATGAAAAGGCTTCCCATAAATATTACACTGTTTCCCCTTTATGTATAGATAAAAGCACTTTTCAAACCATATTGGTTTTAGATGGTTAAAGACAAAGGTAAAGGAACAATATCACACAGTCATTGGCAGAGTTGCAAATAGAAATCTGATTCTGTTTTATACTCGTTTGAGTTGATCACAGCTGCTTTGATCTTTGCAATCCAAGGGTACATACAGATTTTACATTTTAACTGGGGAAAGTGCCTCTGAATTATGCCTTTTGTGGTACTGATGAACAAAGAGAAACAACCAAAAGAGACAAGCTCATGAATCTGTGTCTCTTTTGCAGGTACTATCTCTGAGCTTCTTTTGCCATCTACCTCTCTAAAGGCAAACATGAAGAAAAGAAAGAAAAAAAAAAAAAAGACAAAAGTGGTACATTTCATAATAAAATAAGCATATTCATCTTAGCTTCTTTGGTATTGTGACTAGTTCAGCCTTGTTAATCAATTTCATCCAGCCTCAAGTCATGTACTGAAGCCACATATCATAATTTGGAATGCCTGAAGATGTAGACAAAGAGGGTTTGAAACCATATGGACAAAATTCTTCTTAGACAAGTCAAGAAATGCTTCTGTATCTGTATCTATTGGTCAGATACAGCTGAAGTCTTTAGTGATGTCATCTGTCATTTCACCTAAGGCACTACTGATATATTTTAGGAATACTGAAGTCTAATTCTCTAAATTGTACTTATCTTTATTTTCTTTGAGCATCCTTGTATCTTTTCTCAAAATCTCCTTAAATAACAAAGAAAACATATACATCGATTTAAAATATTTTTCATGGTTTTGGTACTTTAGAAAAAACAACAGGCTACATATAAAATCCATGGACATCAGCACTTTAAGTTCCAGAGATACTTATCTCAAAATGTATTGAAGTCATCACCACTGTAACATTTTCTTCCATGGAAAAAACAAAGCATGGAAGTTTGGGCTGGAAAAGACAGTCCGCTGCACTCTGCTACCACTTTTTCTGTATTATATCACCAGACTCTTAACACAGGACTGTGATAGTTAAGAAATAATGAGCCTAGAACTACAGCCTCCCCCTAATCATACAAATGCAAGAAACTGCTTCTTATGTCAGTGTTTCCTAAGTATTTCTAGTCAATGATCATAGCAGTTTTGCGTGGAAGAGCAGTGACAGTCAGTGATGGTAACCGCAGCATATAGCTGACCACTGTCATGCTACTAATTGTGGCTTGGGTCAGAATGGTTGAAAATGACCAAACGTGTCCAACAAAGGATATTAACTGAAGAAGTGAGCTTGTTGAAAGGAATAGAAATCAAAATACAATAATATAGAAAAAAGATAAGGGCAAGAACTAATAGAAAGTTTTAGAAATGCTGTTATGGTAATGTCTTTAGATGTCCAGAAGTGGATAGTAGATATCATTTATGATGTGATTTACTAGGACAAAAAGCCAGAGGAGAGACATGAATGCTCTGGGTGGACATCATAATGAAAGACATAGCTTAAAAGCATGTATAGAGAAAGTAATGAAGCTGGTTGAGAGTAAACACAGTGGAAAGGCACCATTTAAGCCTTATTGTTACTGCCTAGCTGATAGAAGAAAATTAAAAACAAAGAAAAACAACCTGGAAAGAAACAAGAATGTAGAGATATCCTTCTTCTGTGTATGAGCTTGTGAGGGATATCAGCCAGAGCCACAAGTGTAGCCTATATGTGTCATGTACAGACTAGACATCAAATATACATGATTTAGGACGCACCAGCTGATAGAGTTTTATTGACTTTTTTCTCCACATTTTCAGTTAGCTCAGTCTGAACTGTGGGATTAAAATTTTACAGTAGTCTACATCTTTTTACTCACACCATGATTTCTTTTACATATACCGATTTGACCTCTGCGTGTGTCAAAAGAGAGTTTGTTAACTACCTTTGATATTTGTTTTCTTTTGTTTCCAACAACAATAGCAGGCTGGTAGTAGTTGATTGCAAATATGTTGGTTGGTTGCATTACCTCCATAGCTACTAGAAGTATAAATAAACTATCATTCCTGCAAAGATGCACTTATGCTTCTGGTCTTCCCAAGAAGTATATTCTTTATGAAGAGTCATTAATAGGGAATGTATTCCATCCTTTTCAGAAACCAAGGATTCCCCCCAGGCTAGGAAATATACTTCTCACTGCTAAACTGAGCAGATTCAAATGTAGCATGGCAGACCAGCCAGTGGCATTCAATTCCTTGTCTATGGGATATACTGAAGAAGCATTACCAATGGTGAAGGATGTACTTTATAGAGATTAAGGTCTTAAAAGGGAAATACAGTATCTCCTTTCACTGGGCAAGGAAAGAAAGATGTAGGTCCTGTATGTTTAAGCTATGTATTTTGTGTCTGTTCCAAATATGAACTTGCACAGCTGTATCAGCTAAATCAAAAATCTGCATTTCATTTCATAACACAAGACTTGGAAAATGTGTTACTACTCACCTTAGAAGACAAGTTTACGTACAATATCTCGAAAACTGTTTGACAACAGAAGGTCGGGTGTGACATATATTTGACATCCTAAAACCTCAGACTAGCAAAACTTTGAGGTCAAGCAAAGGTAAAATCAGAATAACCCTCTTGAGATTTTTATTGTGTATGATAGGACCACAAATAAACTTTAAGTCCCCCAGCTTCTAACATGTCTAAACTTGACTGAAAACTAAAGAGAAAGCTTATCTATTGATTTTCACATGTAAGCTAAATGGTAAAATAACCTTGACTCATTAAAGATGTCAGCATTGTAGATGATTTGGATATCTTTGTCATCTGAAAATAACATATGGATAATTTACTCAAGTTGAATTATTCTTAAGTAATTTGCAGTGCTGCAAAGCTTCAGATTTTTCACCTTCACGTTTACCCAGAATACTTTAGCATTAATCACAATACTCAACACTGGAAAGAAATGTTAGTCTATTTCTTGCATGTGTACAAAGAGAAATATAAGTGTAAAATTATAAATTTTACAATGGGTTGCATATTGAGATTTTTCCAAAAAAAAAAAAAAAAAAAAAAAAAAAAAAAGGAATATATGATTCAAAATTACAAATTATTTTGCAAATAAGTCTGTTGTAAAATCACCAGAATGCCTTATGAAAGAATGTCAGTGCTTGCTCATGTGTAGTATAAATACTTACTACCTATCTAGCCTGTCACATCTAGTCTGTGAGGAGACCAAGATTTTATTTCTAATTGGTTTTTTTATTACTATCAAATAAAAAAGCTCCGTTCATAAAAAATGATTAGGGATGTTTCATCAGAAATGTCGTGGTCTGGGATTGCACCTTTTCCTAGGTAAAGTTGCCATCTCTTTTCTTACTGAGAAAGAATGAATCTTTTTCCACATTTGGCAGAATTATTTTAGCTATGCCTCTTGATCTGTTCAGCTTCTAAAAGGATACAAAAGAGTCAGCCAATAATAAAAAAAAAAAAAACAAAATTGCTCAGACTGCATGGGATAATGAAAAAGGTTTCATGGTAAAGAAAGTTCCCTTATAGGAAAAAATATGTGTTCACACATACATCAGGTATGACACTGGTATTCATATTCTTTATAAGTAATTGGGGCAATTTACAGTTTTCAAAGGATAAAACCAGGTTTTCCTTATCCTCAGACTTTAGGGCGGTTTATTCACCTGAAATGGAAGATCTATGATGCCCTAAGTATCAACATGATAATGAGAGTGGGTGGGCTTTGTGCAACAGGACCTTTGACATCCCAAACAGAATATGGTGTATGTGCAACATTAACTTTATATCTGGAGTATTTGTAATATATGTGGAATTTAAATGTGGAGTTTAAAGACTTTTCAACACCACTAGAGAGAACTGGGTGAGTGAAATGGACATGGTCCTTTTGAGACCCTCAAGCTGAATAAGGCTTTCTAGCCTGTTTAGAGGCAGTTCTTGTCATGCCACCCATGACATTTTTAAGTGGTATGTCACAAGTACAGCCAAGACATCTGAAGCTTTAGCATGCTTCAAAACCAGAGTGCTGTTAGCTTATATGCAGATACTTCGTAGCCTTTTCAAATTTTCTCTCGTGTGTTTGTATTACAAACACAATATGTGAACTGGTGATGGATTTCAAAATAATCAAATGCAAATTAATTACTCTTAGTTCTAACATCCCTAAAGGTCTGTGTGCAGACTTTGGCTAAGAAAAGCAGGAATGCTTAGGAAAGGAGGGAAAGGGGGAAGGAGTCTGAGTGAACCTTCTTTAAAGATTTAAAGGGAGATACATGATGACAGAGTTTGGTTTAGGAAGCTGTTGTGTGAAACTGGAGGAACATATTAGGTGGAATTTGTATTTGTGCTCCTGCCAGTGCTTGAGTTATTGGGAACACTACAAATCTAGAAACGAAACTTTGCTGCAACTTGTGATGCTTCTAATTAAGTCGGGCTGTGTCAGACCTGTTTTCCTGTGCTTGAATTATGTTGTATCTTTGCTAGGAGCAACTCCATGTTAAGTGAGCATTTTGCTAAAGAACACTCAGTGGGAATTTTAAGATTCCCCTCCATATACAAAAGGGAATACTTTTTGAGAAGTCCAGCCCTGGTTTGAATCAGTTAAGATCTCTGCGGGGGGGGGGGGGGGGGGGG
>NW_020799095.1:121038151-121044273 GCF_003259725.1 Athene cunicularia
GGGGGGGGGGGGGGGGGGGGGGGGGGGGATGTTGCCCCCTAAAGAATCCCGTCAGGGACAATCTACAAAAGAAAGAATCAACCTGTCTGAAAGACAAACAATGAAAATAGCTTTATTTAGTAAAAATGAAAAACTTCAGGGCTTATTTTCTCATGAATTTCTACTGAAAAAACAAACAAAAAAAACCCCAAACAAACAAAAAAAACCCCAACAGGTAGTGTCTGTGACCAGAGTTAGGAGAAAAGTTGACTGAGTGTTGACAGACACCACAAAAACTGGGTTAAAAGCTTGATGTTTTGAGGAGATATATTGTTCTTAGAACAAACATTATTGCAGAATGATACGAACGACACTAGGGAAATCAGCTAGAAGGGCGAGCGCTCTCTGAATATGTGGCAGCTTTGAAGAAGTTGGAAGGAGTGGATCTTTTTGGGACAGTCATAGATCAGATATTCTGGGATAGGAATGTTTATGACATGTGAAATTGTCATCTGTGAAAGCTTGCAACCTGTGCACAGACACCCATACACACACAAGTACTTTAGCATTTGGAGGCTAGAAAAAAATAGTCATAAAAACCTTTGTTGTCACAGTAGGGATTATATTTTTGAAGTGGCAAAGAAAATGCACAGCAATTTTGGAAGAAAGCTTGCTTTTTTTTTTTTTTTTTTTAAAGTAACCATCTGAAGAAAGCAGTGGAGCAACCTCTGAGTGAAATTACAGATGGCAAAGACATATTTATGCTTTAAAATAATGTTATGAGATACAAGTTTGCTGCAAAAATCTGCCTTTAGCAGAGACAGTGTCAAAGTTTTCAGTCTTCCTTCCTCTGGACACATCCTTCCTGGGAAGATAAGCATGGTAAAACAAGTGAGGAGCAGAGAGCATAATGTAAGGGGAATGGACACCGGGGTGATGGGTAAGCAGAAAGACATCTCTGTTTGGTAGAATAAAAAAAAGAATAGATGAATGGATTGAATATCAAACTGAATTTAAGTGTTTTATGGATTAAATATAATAGTTTAGATTAATTTAAAACCAACGTGTAATAGTTCACCTGAAAGAAGAAGTGGTTTAGTCAAAAAAATTTTCTTTTTGATTTCAAGTAGAAGACTTCCCAAACTAAAGATCACCACTGATACAAAACATACATGTCCAGGAACTTATTTTGGTATCCCACGTATTATAAATCCACACAGAGAGGTATTTCTATTGAGTATTAATTAATGAGAGAAGTTAATAATGCACAAGAAGGAATATGAAGTTGTTTACTTAAACTTGATAGGATTTGTCATATGAATGGACAATTAAAACTAACATTTGAAACAAATTTTGTTAGGATAGAATGTTAACAATACACAAGGTGACACACTGCCCCAGAGATCAGCTGGGTCAGATATTACTCAGTCACAAAGTCTTTGGTGTTTATGTATGTAAGTTGTGCCTGCTACAAAGTTTGATGGTGTTGCAGGTGGGCATCTGACACAAAATACCTGTTCACACCAGGAAGCCCCATCAAGTATTCACCTATAGGAAAAATTGTTTCATTAGAATGTAGCATGGTTATTTGATTGTCATCTCATGCAGCCAATTTTAAAGATACCTGAGTTTCTAAAGATGGTAGAGAAAATGTTTCATCAAAGATAACTTGATATCAGGCATCTGAAGGCACACTTCCTCCCGTGAGGAGCAGGGAATTGGACTCAGTAATCCTTAGGATCCCTTCTAATTTGATATATTCTATGATCTTCTTTGCTAAATAAAGTGATTTTCTGACTTCAGAATTTTCAAAATGCAAATGCAGCAGTATTGGTGACCACTATAATCACAGTTATATTAAAGCAGCTGATTTTCCCAAATCTACAATAACTGTTGGTAGGACTGGCAAGCACGTTTAACTTATGAAGTGTTAACAAGTGAGAATTTCTCAAGGATATCCTGATAGATATCAGTGAAATTAGAACTTGAGAGACAAGAAAAAATGCTATATTGGATTTCTTGGCTGTAAGCTGCTATAGGCACAACAATAAAACAAATAATAGTGTATGATGGAAGGAAAAAATGGGAAAGCAAATGGAAGTGGATATGATGCAAGTTAAAACCTTTAGGAAGAGTAAGGTAAAACCAAAGCTTTCAGTGAGATATCAGTTGCCCATAGAATCAAAAGTAGTAAGAATGCTTTAAAAAATCTTACTGGTAACATAATATAGGTTCACTGCCAGATTTGTCTGATCAAATACTGTTATATAAAGACAGGAATGTTCAGCAGATATTTCAATTATTTATTTGAAATAAAACAGAGAGATGTATCTGTCCCATATGATGTTGTTGTAACTGAAACTTTACCCTCTGTAGCAAAGGTTCTTGGTGGAATTAAATATTTTTAAGTTAACTGGCCAAGATAACTTGCACTCAGGAACTACCCAGAATCTCTCTAAACCGTAAATGTTACCATAAAGAAATGGAAAACAAGTTAAGTTCCAAGGGACTAAAAGACTGCAAATTATTTCTGAATATTTCAAAGAGTACAGAGGATTAAGCAGAGAGTTACTAACAGGAAAGAATAGTGTTAATTCTAAGTAAAAAATGAATAGATAATTTAAACCATTACTCACAAAGTAGGTAGAAATGTAATTATAAGAGAAGGCAAAAATATAGTCAATGCCACTCAGCACCGCTTTCTGAAAGACAGCAATTGTCATCAAGTTGTAAAGGATTGTTTTGTTTGAGTCTTTTAATAGGATTAAAGACTTCAGTGATGAAAACATTCTGCAGGTAGCAGGGACTTCTTCCAGCCAACTGGCATTACTAAAAGATATTATGGTTAAAAAGCTTGAGCTTTATGGGGTTAACAGACCATACAATTTGGCTTTTAGATGGATCACAAAAATTACTTGTTTATGCTGAGATATGGTGAAAGGAATTTTTTAGTCAGACCCTGAGTTTCAAATCTTAATCCAATGTTAACCAATCGTTTTATCAAGAATATAGATGCTAATATCACACCTTTCCAGCTTGCAGATGACACAAATGTTGGTGGAGTAGTAAATGAGGAGAAGATCTCACTTTTACAGAGTGATTTGAATGGCTTCTTTAAATGGGTATCGTTTTCCACTTTTTAATGCAACACAATAAAACATATCAGAGAGTGGAAAAAAAAAAATAGACTCTGGTTAGAGGGTTGGATAATACTGGACTGCAATAACTGTACTGAAACATAAAGCTGAATCACTCAGGAACAACTGCTAATCCTGAGCTATTTCTGTAGGATCTACATCCATGGATCACATGTCCATATGAAAATACAGCAAATATCAAGTAGCAGTGTGGAACTTATTTTCACTCTGTACGTAGTACAGGAAAACTGTGAGTAGGATATGTATCCACCCATACTTCAGGAAGTACATAGAAAACAGTAGGGAGAGAGAGCAAAAGAATATAAAAAGGAATTTGGGGAAACAAAGAGGAAACGGGTGTTGGGATCTAACGGTTAAGCCTCCTCCATTACTTATTTTGTAAAATAAACTGAATGGAGCATTAATCTCTCTAGGAATAATTCCAAATCATGATGACAACTAAACATCAAAATATATGGTAGATTTCTCATTGGAGTCTTGAAGGCAAGATCATTCATCCTTTCAAGAAAAATGCACACTTCCAACCAATGAGGAAAGCTCACTGACTTTGTGGCCCCTGCCTCTGCAATGGTCCTTCATGGCTCTAGATTCTGTGGTTCCAGGTTAGGTGCTATTAGATTTGTAACTCCACAATGAGGTAGTAATTTTAACCAAACTTACAAGCTACTGGTAATGGTTAGAAGGATTTCACTCTCCCCAAAGGCACAGATAGGCTGTTGTTTTCTTCCTACCACATCTCCTGATTCTCCAACAGCCCCTTTCAGGAGTATCTGGCTAAGCATTAGGTCACATATCTGGCTAATCAAACTTATAGACAGAGCTCCCCATGTAAATCTTAACTCATCAGTCTCAGTTCTCAATCCTTGGGCTTTCCAGGGCCACATTGCTCATGTAGCTGCTGGCTTCCCAAGTTCCATGCAATTTTGCTTTATATGTAACGTTAGATCCCTAGGCACAGAGCAGGGTTTCATGTGTAACAATTTGGATTATGGAATGCATAAATGATTCCTTTTGTGAGGGGGATGTTTTTTGACAAAATTCTGTCCTTTTCCATCCTTATCCTATTTTCTGTTTCTCTACCTTCCAAGTCTACTTTCAGCTGCTGTCTTGGAAAATGGATAGCCTGAAATCTCACAGCAATTCTATGTTTCAAGAATAATACAGGTTGAAAGACTACAGTAAAATGTCATGATATCTTCACTATACTGAAGAGCTGATCTCAAGAGCTTTCAGCCAGAATGTACCCGGTAACTGAAAATGTCTTGGGATGTGGCACAGAACTGTTGTCATAATGCTAGTCAGAATTTAGGGGGGCGGAGGGATCATATTAGTTTTTAGGTTTTGTCTTGAAACTTTTTTGATAGTAACATGTGTCAGCTATATTATCCTGTCTCAGACAAATACACACATGTTCTAACTCTGATGGTGGTTGTGTAAGGGTGTGAAATACGTGAACGAATTTATATATTAATATATTGTGCACTAAAATTTACCATTTTTTGAATATGGAGGAAGACACTATCTGGGGATGACAGTCATTCCAGCCTGGTCTACCTCTGTTTTCCCTTCTGCAAACCATAATCTTTGTCTGACTATACTTGCTGGAAGAGAGATTTATAATTTGGTAGTGCTTCTTTGTAAACCAAAATTATATTTATACATTTTGAAAAATCACTTTTTTTTCAAAATAAATAAAAATCTACATGTAGAACATAACTTTTAATTTGATGACAAAAAATGACCTCAAATGCTGCATTGTTTTGATTGGGTTTTTATTACATATTGTTGATTTACATTTCATATTTCACATGGTTAGTGCTGAGCTCTACTTGAGCAATCTAGGTACCATGACTTTGCTTCTATTTCTGCTTAGACTATTTCCACTAAAATATCAAATGTTTTGAAAATTAATTTGGAAGAAAAATCACATTTGTTACAGTAATATGTTTCACTATCGTATAGGATATCCTCTGTACCACTCTATCCATTCAGGGTGCTGCTGCAATTAATGCAATCATTCTGTAACCTGGCCTTTCACAGGAGTAATACTGCTCTTTATGTAGCCTGTCTCTTGTTTTCTATTACATAAAACTTTTCACTGTGGATCCCAGCATGGTTTCAGAAATGCATCTGTTTTATTCTTTATTTTATCACACAACCTTGAAATAAGAAGTTAATTTCTATCACAAACTTGACCTTTAATGCTGTTGAGACTTATCTTTTCTTATAGTTTTTCTTTAACCTTCGAAGATACAAAAGGCATCTAAAACCCATACAGAGCGTTAAATCCTAAATATTTTCTAAGCAGCTATGATCTACTTGCCACATTAGAGTTGTAAATTAAGGTCTCATGTGTTGCAGAAACCATCCTTCCATATCACAGTTTTCTCCCCTGAATGAGGCAAGAGTCAGTCAGTAAATATATGTGGTCAACCTCAGATTTGCCTCACTGGGAGTTCACATGTATTTTTAACTGCCTTCAATTGTTAATGTATTCCTCAAATGAGATGCATCACCTTGAAGAATGACTTTTTGCCCTCTGGGAATACGCCAAACAAGTATTTCATTCACTATGATAATCAGTTCTACCTCCAGCAACATATGAAACCCAAATTTAATAGGCACTGGTGATTAGGTTTTAAGACACAGTCATCACTGTCCACTGTAACAATAATAATAATAATAATAATAATAATAATAATAATAATAATAATAATAATAATATGGAAAAATAACATAAGAAAAAAGGTACGATATTTGCTTTTAAGACTCATTAATAAAAGCAATGTAACTATCAACATTTTGAGAATATGCCTAATAAATGTCATGTGACTTGTCATTAAAGAGAAAAACGACAGCAGCATTTATTTATTTAGAAATTTTCTTGAACATAAATAAAAGGAGCTACTAAAGTTTTCCTACATGACTTAGTTGTATAAACCCAGAATACAAAAAAAAAAAAAAAAAAAAAAAAAAAAAAAAAAA
>NW_020799095.1:121044323-121116048 GCF_003259725.1 Athene cunicularia
AAAAAAAAAAAAAAAAAAAAAAAAAACCAAAAAACACCACCAAGAGGGGAACAGCAATCGTATTTTTTAAAAGCTTGTAATTATAAAATTTATAATGAAAGTAAGAGAATTTGGGAGAGAAGAAGAAAATTTATCTCCCTGCACATTTTTCACTGTTAGAATTACCTGAGATCTTTCTGAACTTAAATTTTTAAAGAAAGCAGAAAAGATAGTTATATGACATTATGGAAAATAAAAAAATCAGCCTTTAAATCAGCAGCTTAGGTTGTGGACAGTAAATGATACAGTGGTTCCACTTTCTTGGAACTGAGAAGCAGAAGAAAATGAAGAAAGATGCCAGTGACAGGGTGAGGATGATGGGAGCAAGCTAGCATTATGAATGATATGTTAAGTGATTGGCTCAGATGGAATCATGGGATTGCTGCCTTTTGCAGAAGCTGATTTTCATCTATATTGTTTGCCTCTTTCTCAGAAAGGCCTAACATATGCAGAATGTGTGTGCATGCGCATAAGCAATATAGACAAATACGGATATATATTTATATGATATGTTATATATTCTCATATGTTCAGAAGCCACCTTATCCCCTTTAACGTCCTTACACCTGATCCATTTAGCTAATCAGGATAGCTTACTACAGCATAAACCAATAAACTGTGTTTTACATGAATTAATATCCTGCTGCTTTCCTTATTCAGGGAAGTATAAAATTTCTTTTTTTATTTGTCTACTGCACTGAAAGGGAAAATGTTTTGGGTTGGGGTTTTTGGTTTTTTTTTTTAATAATTACTCATTCTGAAAGGTATCTTCTGATCTACTAAACTGCATAAATACAAGAAATAGTATTTCTACTTAATAACAACATGTTGTCTAATAGGAAGACATATTGAGGTCCTGTTACATTTCTTTGATGTGCTTTAAGCTGCATACCGTGCATTCTCTGCTTTCAAACTATCAGGCATTACCGGGTTCATTTAGTCTGCCTGCTTCTTTGTGTGGACAAACAGAAAGATAAAATGATGCTTAACACTGATGAGATATATCAGAAACACATGCATGCAATTAAACATAATACTAATTTTGAAGGGTTGCTTTACTAAGATTACCCTCAGCAGCATTTTTTTTCTGTCATAAACAATCCCTAACTCCAAGCTTCATCTCTGAACATTAACCCCTTAGTGCCTTGTTCATTTATTTTGAGCCTAGCCCCGTATTCTTTGAATTCCCTTGCTTCGTGATTGAAAGAAATTTAAATTTAAAGGGTGTGTGGGTGGGTCACATACCAGTGTATAAAATGACACCCTAAACTGCTTTTCTATAAGATTCTGATGTGAGAAAAAAGTCAATTTTTCCCTCATTTTCTAAAATATACCACTATTTTTTGCTCTGCAATTCAGGTACCAATTTCATTTGTTGCAAAATCATCTACCATCTAAAGACATGTACACAAAAGCATGTATGCATCTAGACACTAATAATGATGTGCTAGTTTTCATCTGAATAACTTATTAGAGATTATTCATTATATGAATACTTGTGACAGCCATGATAATATTTAGGATACCGTTTCAGTGTGGTAACTCATTTTTCTGGAAAAAAAAATGCCCAATAACTGCTTAGTTTAAAGTTTCTTAGCTTAAAACTTTACTGTAGATTGGGTCAGTAGCTTTACATAACTGATTTCTTGCTGTAACCCTGTTTTTTCACTGAACATTTACCAATTGCTTGTGGGGAAAAATAATGAATTCTTTTTTTTTTTTTCAGAGCAATAAATACTGATAATTAAACTAATGAAGTATTATTATTATTTTTTTTCCAGGCTGGACATAGAATTGACCCAGGTGCTCATTATTAAAACTTTTTAATATATTTTTGCAGAATGAGAAAATGAACATCAGTGAACCAATATAATTAGCATGCCTTCTAAATAGATGATATAGTTATATACTTGTTAGTATTAGGAGATCCTACAAATTTCATTTATCAAGATACAGCCCAGCAGGCATTTTCTAGTGAAAAGGGCGCCTGTGAATCCCCAGTATACCACTCAGATCACCCCCTGAGGGGAAACGCAACTTGCATTCAAATCAAACGTTTTCCTATCAAATGCTCTACTAATGGCTTTCCTATGAGA
Source organism: Athene cunicularia (assembly GCF_003259725.1). Taxonomy (NCBI): domain Eukaryota; kingdom Metazoa; phylum Chordata; class Aves; order Strigiformes; family Strigidae; genus Athene; species Athene cunicularia. The sequence continues at coordinate 121,046,459 of NW_020799095.1, forward strand.
CCCAAGCCTGTCAGTCACCTACTACCTATTTAGACATGTTAAAACAGAATTCGTTGTTTATTTGTATTTCATTGAAGTGAGTCTGTTTTCTCATATTGAATTTGTATCCAAACCCCAGGTTGTCAATACTACTTAGTTAGATCTGCTGTTTGTTGTGTTTTTCTCTGCATGCGATCCATGGGAAAAAATAGTGTCACTTATGCCAGTTTCAACCCTCCTATAAATCCTTAAGCGGTGTATTAACTAATTTTATAAAGTAACTAACATATACGTTGAAGGTTCTATGAAATAGTTTTCACATCAAAAGCTGTTTTATCAGATTCAGCAATCCCTTGCTATGTTAAGGTTTGCCTGGAAAGAAGCTAGAAAAATGACCAGTGTAAGGGGAAAAAAAAAAAAAAAAAAGAGGGGAGGAAAGCCATTGTTTTTAATATTTCTTCTAAATTACAGTAAGTAATATTTAATTGCCTCAGTTAAATATAGACCGACTAGTAGGTAGACATATGTTGTTGCTGTGATTTTTGTGAAAATTATTTAAATTAGTTCTGTTAGCAATCTCTAAGTTAGTTTACTTGTGGTTAAGACTAAATCTGTGCATTAAACATTCCATAAAAACAAGAACTAAGTGTTATGTTTGATATGCACTTCAAAAGCCTAAAAGGCCAAAGAAAGCCCTTCCTTAATTATTGAAGAAGTGTCTGTAAAGGAAACATGAGCAAATAGCATTCATGCTTTCATCCCCAGTAACCTTTTATTGTCCTTTTCTTCAGATGGCCAAGTCAGTATATTTAATAAAGGGAGCAGCAACCATCAAAGAAGGCAGGGGTCTAATAAATGGTCCTGATTAAAGGCCCTGACAGGGTATGAACTTTGCATAAATTTTCCTATGGTGTCAGACTAGGATCCTGATTGAAAACCCATTAACATAATCACACATTTAGAGGAAATGCTGTAATGTATCAAAAACATTTCCCTTAGTGTAATAATTTTAAGGACATTAAAATGCAAATGATAATAAGGAGCTGTGTTTTAGTGATGTTCTGAAAGCCTGATTATTCAAATATTTAGTATGAAATATGGAAGCTCCTTTAACTAATGCATCTATATGATTTCAAAGATTTAATCTATATTTGTACTTGAAAGACTTTTATACCACTACTGAATATTTCCTGTTAATTTTAGACTTACAAAATCCAACAAAAAAATTAGTTTAAATGATAGTTCTAAGTGCTAAGACCTTTTAGCCTACTTAAAAAAAAAAAAAAAAAAAAAAAAAAAAACCAAGACACCAGATACACTCTTTCATTAAGTACTGAATTGTAAAAGTCCATGTTTTGGTATTGTTGGATTATAAAAATAGTTTTCAGATTTCAAATAATCCTTTTCTCTGTTTCTATTAAAATATATGTTTAAAACAGATTGGCCATTGAGTCACAGCAGTGATATTCCTTAATGTTAATTTTTAACAATAAAAAAACCACTATCCTCCCACACACAAATAGCCATAATTATGTAAAGAATGACTGCTTCAGACTGATGACTTTCAATATGCTTGAGTCTAGCATACTGGTATAAGAGGCCAGAAAGGTCAACAGTAATTCATAACTGCTATAAAATTGTGTAGCATCCTAGGGCTTCTGGAGGATGCTGACATTATCATGCTTCTTCTGCTGGTTTGTATATGTAAATTTGTGATAGGAAGTGCACTGCTTTGCCGTATCGCATGCAGAGCATCAATCAGGCAGTAGAATACATCAGAGTATTTTCATTATGCCTAGTTATTTACTGCATCAGAAGAAATTACCCTGGCAAGCCAAGCGGCCTTCTCTGGATAGCATGATATGACCAACCAGGTTTCAGCTCAGGAGTCTTGTAAACATTACAGGATTAATCTCACAATCACAATCATCAATCTTTCCTAGTCCTGCCTGGGTGCAACTGCGGAGATTGGTAACCAGGCAATGTAGATTTAAATTTAACCCTGAACATCAAGAGCTATATGTCAGATCCGTGCACCATATTACAAACACCTATATTTTTACTCCAGCTTTAGTACAAAATGATGAAAACATAAAATTTTTGCAGTTCAAATTCATGTCTAATTTTTCATTCCCATTTTTGATGCATTACAGGGAAATGAGAAATATTCTGAAAAAGATACATTTTGTAATACCAGACTCTAATGTTAAAATGATGCACTGTGATGCCTAGATCTAATGTATGTATTAGAGACAACTGACACTGCAGTAAAATGTGGAGTAGTAATTCAGGTTCAGGACCAGACTTGGGCTCCTTGGCACTGAGCCATTAGAGGTTAGGGCACTGTAGGGGTAATGTACTTAGCCTCTAACAAATGGAGCATTAAATACATCACACTGACTCATAGGTGGCACTGGCACCAGTTTCTGAAATGACTGCTTGCTTGCCCTCTTGCCAAAGGAGAAGAGAAAAAGATTCTGGCACACCTAGCTGCTCTGTGTAAAAATGAGAAGCTGGGAAATGAGAGCAACCTATATGAATGTTTCATCATTGTGTGTTTAACTATGTACAGTATATCACCTAGCCTACTGAGATAATGCAAAAGATAACTTTTTTTTTTTTTTTTTTAAAGTCAGGTGAAAATAACAGTGATAGTGATCATTTTTCAGTAGTCAAGCAACAATAAATATATAATGAGCAGATCATGTATAGAGACTGTGTGGCAGTTTAATTTGAACTCTAATCTTTATTTTTACTGCTGTCCAAAATACCTTTTTGCAGCATGCATTCTAAACATTTTTCTCCCTTTCTATCTCTCTGTCTCTGTCTCTGTTTGTCCGTCTGTATCTGTCTTTCTCTCTCCCTCAAATACATATATCGTTGTTCTGTTTTAGAGAATGCCTATAGAAATTGTTAAAGAGCTTGGGCTTACTTTTATGCTTTACAGAAATATTAATTTCCAAGATTTTGTGCCTTTCTCTTTATTTCATCAGAACTGCAGGCCTTTTACTGCTATAAATGAATGCATTCCCTCTGTAATATGTTCCTGTTTATCAAGAAAGCTAGCCTTTGCCTACTAAATAATCTTTGTATAATATGCAGCGGTCATACTCATTTGGTCTTCAGGAAATGATGAAGACCCTGCAACATGGTGTTTAGCTGATGCACACATTTGAAACCACTGATATCACAGATGCTTTCTGATTTATAACAGCTGAAAGTCTCATTTAAAGTGTGCTTTCCTTCTAGAGATGTGGTGACTGAACAGTTAAATGCAGAGAAGATGGGTGTATTGCAGTTCTTACTCCATTATTTCTGTCCACAGTCCTCCTCCCCAAAATTGATTTTTTATCTTTTTGACCATTTTTAAATAACTAATAGCCTGATATACTTTTGTGACTACATCTCGTAACATGCTGTTCTCTTCATAGGCCCAGTTAAACCTACAGTACATAAGTCTTCCAACGCAGATAAGACAAATGTGTATCACCTCACACCATTTCACAGATCAGCTTGGTGCATGTAGGGGTGTGAGGGGTGGGAAACTTACCTTTTTGCAGACAGGGACCGTGAAGCTCTTTAGGAGGTAAAAAGCGCATTTATACAGTGAGCTGGCAATATAATTTCCAGTTCTTTGTTGCTTGTTATGATAGCGAGATTAGGCATTTCTTTGACCACAGGCTCATAGAAATTCTTGGGCAGGCAGGAAGAGATGAGAATAGTATAAGAAAACTAGCCTGGGCTAGTCCCTTTGTACAGGATAGAGCTCCTGCCTCTTTTGCCTAGATAATCTGCAGTCAGTCTCATGGGCCCAGCTGTGGCAAGACAAATGTAACCTCCTGTCCTTCTACTGGTGCATGGTGTGGTTGGCCATACTAGAGGTGGTGAGCAAGTACACAGCTCTGTGTGCACACATGGAAGCCCAAGACTCCCGACTCCAAGCAGCTATGGAGTTTGCAGACTTTGACCACAGTCTGTATGTAAATAAGTGGTAGTGTCTTTGCTCTCCTTGAAAAGGCTGTAAAGTAAAAAACCTTCATTCTGTCTTCCCATTTTGCAGAATTCTATTAAGAGATTAATCTTCTTCTTCAATGATAGAAGACAGTGATTATTATTTTTCCACATTTAATATTAACTGATGACATGGAATGAGAAGCTGGCTTATTGTAAACCACCACAGAAAGAAAGGCAGGCTGAAAATTCTGCCCTTTGCTGAATCCACAGTATGACATAAGGCAGGCCACTAGTCTCTAAACTTAAAGGAAGCTTGCCCTAGAGAGTGTTGCAATACACATCAGCTTATTAATTTAGAGACCTATTAGTGACAGGCCACAAACCCACTCATAAATTTATAAAGAGTAAAGGACTGAACAGAACTGTTCAATTCCAGAAATTGCTCATGTGTTTGGTGAATTATGAAATATAAATTTTGAGACTCTTGTACTGGATACACCTAGGATATTCTGAGCTGATAATGTTTTATGGGCCAAGCAGATTTTCCCAAGCCTCTAAATGACATTGCAGTGTGTGCCATCTTATGAGGCCCAGCAACTCTAGAAGAGGCAAGAGAAGAATTCCCTCTGGGGTCTCTCTGATGTGCCTGAGCATTTTGAGCTGCAGCTGCCCCCACAGTAAAATATCAACAAAGAATGTCTAGTGGTAGTGGCCAAGAAGTCTAGCTGGTGCACTGAGGAGGGCAGCACCTAATAGTTAAGGAAACTCTCAACACCTGGAAGGACACTTAGGCAGCGAGGACATGCCATGAGCAAAATATATTTCCATGACTCCTGTCTCCCAGTCTCCCTATTGCCATTCGCAGTGACAGAACCACTAAGCATGTGGTGAAAGTTTATCAGACATGGCTGCAGGAGTTACTGTTCCACCTGTAAGCAGCAGCAATGTAAGAGGTAACTCTCCAAAGCTAAATGGTTTCACTACTGATGACGTTATCTGTACAATGTCCCATTACAAAGGATACATGCCATCACTTTAACCATTCACAGTTTTGCAGGGCTTAAATTCTGCTTGTCTATACAAGAAGTTAGTATGCAGTAAGCAAGGGTGTGAATTAGCAGAGCACTAATTACAGCACCTCACAGGACTGGGCTCTTTCTTTATATGCTGTTTAGATAATAAGTTCTTTAAGAAAAATACTCTGTCTTCATTCCTGTCTAAACAAGTACCTTTTTGTATGGGTATTCCTAGTATGTATTGTTTTGTGCTACCCACTCCACTTTCTGCTAAAGGTGCAGTGTAGCCAGTGCAGTGTAGCCAGTGTTATAAATTCACAATAATTTTTACTAGTATTTATCTTCTCCACCTAGACAACCACAGCCAAATGGTGGCAAAGCCTAAAGCAGTCCTGAAAGACATTCCTTTGTACACCAGCCTGAGGCTATCTCGCCAGCTATCTCCCCAGCTAATCCCAAACTCAGTGGAGTTAGCATAATACTGTGGGAGCAGTGATTCTTAAACAGCAGTCAAAAGTGGGGAAAATCCTACAGTCATACAGGGGCATCACTCTTGCTGGCTTACACCTAATTAATGAAATCTGGGATGCATTAATCCTCCTTTCAGTAACAGCATCCTGTATTCTTTAAAAAGCCTCTACGGTAGTCTGAACACTTCTCTTAAAAGTTTGGCTTTGTCTTATCCCTTGCATCAGATGTGATCCAACACCAACCTTCTTTCATGTCCTCAGAGTAAATTTAGGACGCTCTAGGAATCTAACCTAGGCTGTTATATAGTACCTATCACTGTAGTATGTATGAGCTCAACATCTCCCAAGACTTGATACTTGTTTGTATGCTTCTTAGGTTACAAGGGTTTAGAGAAAAATATTCTGGTTTCTTCCTTGTCTTAGTAGTCTAACTTACTGTTTGCACTACACAAAGAAATTGTAATAGTATTCAGATGCATTTCCAAAACTGTTTATCCATCTTACCTATTCTCAACTTTACAATATTGGTTTTGCTTAATGGGACAACATTAGGTGCACTTTGGGGTTGTCCAGCTGTAGGAAAAAAATATCTTCACCACTTTGGGCAGGAGCTAGAAGTGTGTATGCATTCTGCTTCACATAAATCTGTCAGCAGTCTTGGGGCTAGTGCCAGAAAGTAGATGTAGCACCCCACCCCACTAACAACCAGGTTTGTGGTAATGACAGACTAGCAAATGTTTTATGATTCCACTGGAGCCTCATCACTGAGCCTCTGTGTTTGTGAAACTCAGCTGTGGAGTAGCATAGAGAAAGCCACATCCCTTGATGGGACAGAAAGCGCCTGCTAATTTGTGTAGAGATTCCACCACAGCATATTTTTAATGACCACTTCAGACTAACGACTGATGAATATGTCCATGCTTAGTAGCTCTGACAGAGCTGGAATGAGCTAGAATAGAACTAGGCTGACCATCTGGAAACCAGCCGACAAGCCTACCATATTGTTATAATATGATAGAATTAATATTTTCCATGTCCTCAGTTTCAAAGCTTTTTACTTTGAACATAGTAGTTTAGCTCAAATTGGGAGAACATTGATCCTGATGAAAAATTCACGATTCTGAATCTTGATGCATCCTCCCTCTATTCTAAACACTAGAACTTTGCTTCTGTGTGCTTTTAATAATATATTAACCTGAAAAATTTAAACCACAATAAAATAATTTTGATTCAGGGCAATTATTTATGTTGGCATTTAGACCGAAGAATGTGTGTTTATTTTGATGTGCATTTTCCTCTAAATGTTACCAAAAACACCGAAGTAAGCTTTAACTACAGCAGCGGATATGCACAGTACATTTTTAGAACTAGGTAAAATGTGGATCCTGTGATCAGGTAGCTCCTAACTATGCTCAAAATATACATGACAATGCTTCAACAAATGCATGTAAAAACATGAAAATTAAGGTTCTAACTCCTGTTAGCTGATAGGCTGATGCCTTTTCCTCATTCTTCAACTTCTTTCCTTGATTGCTTTAAAGAAAACAATTCGTTAGTCGGCTTTCAGTAGCCAAAAAAGGAGTTGATTATGTGGGTGTAGTGGTAAACAAATGATGCCCTATTTCCCTTGCAGTTGTATAAGTTTTGTCTCCATCCCAACTCATCTTTCTCTTTCCTTTTGCTCCTGCTCAGCATATCATATGAGGACCCTCAGACTGTAAGCTTCTTGGGCAGAATTTTTTCAAGTGTCACTAATTCCATCAATACATGTAATATGTCCATGACTCTTACATTTAAAAGTAAACTATGGATGTCTACAGAAAGATTCTGCCCATAGCCATTCTTAAGTTCAACAGGTTTTGGAGGCATGTACTTTTTTTCCTCATTTTTTTTCTTCCCACTTTACTTCTTCCTTTTTCCTTTGCTCCTTCTCATTCCTCCTGAAGCTGCACTATTACAGAAAGATTTGCTTGTTAGAAGATATGATTTGCATTACATCTTGAAGTATGTTAAATTTTCCTTCCAAAGTACAGGAAACACTTTTAAGCACTTGAACATGGGTTCCATACACTTTAGCATTTTCAATAAGCACAGTTGCATGGTGGATCTTGGATAGAAGCCAGTATCTAAAATGTTAAAGTCTTAAATATAAGGACCAGGAAGTTGATTTGTATCTGGATAATGAATGCAGAAATCCATTAGAGTGTGCAGATTTCCATTATGATCTCTTGGCAGGTTTTCCTGCTTAAGAAGTGGGCTGCTGAGTGTTGCACAAGATGAAACTTCTGTGGAGCCCTTAGCCCTAGTTAGGAACATGGAGAAGATAAAAGCATGAATCACAGTTTCCAGATCTTCTTTTGACAGGAATAGGTACAGTCTCCTGGGAAAGTGGAAGTGCAACCATTTCTTAGCACAATTATCTCTGTAGTCAGGACTATCAGTGAATCTAATACAGCCTCAAGATTGTTCTTCATTATCAGCTACTGGGGGGATATCCTCTGTTGAAGGTACAGTCCTGCTGTACCTTACTGACTGCTCCTTTCAGTCTTTTGCATTAACTTATTTTTCCCCTTAAGAGGTTCCTTTAAAATTTTAAATGTCTTGTTCAGCTATCAGTGGCCTTTTAGCTACCTGGGTCCTTGCACCAATTTAAACTCTATTTTTCATCATTTTATGTTCCCTCTTTTGGGTGATAACATTGATTGTATAGGATAAGATGGAGGTGGTGGAGCTGGTGAAAGTTCTGCAAAACTGTGATGTTGCAATTATTGCCACAGATCCAGTTGTCTCTGAAAAGGAGTGGTAAGATAAATCCTTGCAGGGCTCCATATAGATAACCTATAGATGGACAGCTATCTCACAATTCACTGAAATCTGCTTAAAAATGATTCTACACCACCTTGGGTATTCCTTAACCAGATCACTGAAGGCACCCATCACTACCTGCATTGTCTGTTCCTGCATGTAGACTGATGATGAGGGCTCCCATATATGGATATAAGTCATGTCTTTGAACCACAATATTCTCATTGACCAGTCAAGAAACAGATTTTAGACAGTATTCAACAGCAGGTGAGATCACTCCGGTCAAGTGTTTAGTGTCTTGAAAGATCTATTACACATTATGCTGGTTGGGAGATTACTTTCTGTGAACCAGCATTTATGCTTCCGGTCATTAAAGTAGCCAGTTGCACTTTGCTAGCTTTTACTAGCTATTAGGGTCAGGAATTTGTTTAATAAATCATAATAGCATATGTGAAGATATTTCTTTTAATCTCTTAAAGTATACAGCACATTATTGGCCATGTCTATGTAGACTCCACCTTTTTTAATTGAGTATTTGAATTGTGTTTGTGCAGTTTTCAAAATAAAGTCCTGGGTACTCCGTTCATTTGGGTAGAGGCCTCCATAGATTTTTTTATATATATAGTCTGGGGGAAGGTAAGATTAATTTTCAGCTTTCAGAGCTAGCAAAAAAATGTCAAAATACATACTTGTTTCTGTGATGGAGACCCATGAATGTGTACAGATATATACAAAGAAGGAGAAGAAGCAATTTATGCCTAGCCTTTCCAGCCTGGTGAAGGAAGGAAGCCTTGAATTGCTTTTATTCCCCTTGGTCCAGTGCATTTAGAAACCAAAGACTGTACTGACCACAGAATGGTAAAGGAGCTTCTATGATCATGTAGTGTTACACTGTGGTTTCTTCACTATGAGGAAAATTTTCCTGAAAGACATGGCATGACTGATTTGTCTATCTAAAATGGCATAAACCATTTGGAGCAGAGTCAAAAATCTCATCCTATAAAATATATATATTGCTGTGTATGATTGTTGGGTATGTAAATACAGTGTGTGTGTGTGTGTGTGTGTGTGTGTGTGTGTGTGTGTGTGTGTGTGTGTGCGTGTCTGCATATTATCCCTGAGTTCAGACCTTGTTCTTCCTTTCTAGCCACAGCTACCAGAACCAGTGTGGAAAGGTTAAGACACATGCTTTCTTTAGTCACTCACTCTGTGTTTATTTCTATATATGTTTATGTCACTATGTACACAGTGACAAATTGGAGAATTTGAATTAGATATCAATAAAAGTTCCTTCACTTTGAAGAGTATCATGTTCAACAGGACTAGGTGAACTTTTTGTCCACTGCTCTCTATGTACTGCTGTCTGCCTTAAAAAACTTCACTCATTAGTTTTTGGGTTACAAAACAACAGAACAGAACTCCAAAATGTGGGGGGTTTACAAAATTTATATTCAAGAAGTGAGCTTAAATTAATGGCTCTGGGTCTTCTCTGCCTCTGCTGTTAAATAACATTTATTTGATTGAAGCAGTACCTATTATTATTTGATTGTTTTCCTTTAGCAAGGTCTGCACGAAATATATCTATATAATACTACACATATATATGTATGTACAGGTTTCAATCTTTGGCATGGTCCTGCTTGTAATACTTTAACTCCTCCATTAAAAATATCAAAAGTTCATCATTTTTGAAGATCATATGCTGTAAATGTAGCCATGGTTTCAGTATCTATTTGCTGGGGTTTTTTCTTTTATATCAGTATATAATAATTTGATTGCTTGAGCCCTGACTTTGCTCTTCTCTTCTGTTCATTGCAACCAGAATCTCTCACCTGCCAGGACCGCTGCCGAGAGGATAGGGCTTAGGTGTGCTGTTGATTCTCCACTTAGATATGAAAAGAAGAAAAAAGTAGTCAGAGGAACTACTTCAGCCTGGAGATCTGAGTAGCAGTCTCAGAGTAGTCTGGTTTGTGGTGGGTGGGTTTTTTCTTTCTTTTTTTTTTTTTTTTTTTTTTTATTTTGACTGATTGTACATTTTCATAACATGCACATCATGAAATGAGTGTATGACTCATTTTCAAAAAGAAATGATAACACTAGATTTGATGGTTTTTCTAGACAAGCTGCTATGCATACATTGTTTGGTGTCATCCTATTCTCCTGGACAAATAGTAATTTTTAAAGGGATTTAATGCTATGAAAAAATGTTTAATTTTTAATTGTTGTTATTGTATTATTTTAACAATTGTAGTCTGTTGGACAAATCCACAAAAAAATGCTTAATACCACAAAAACAGATTGAGCTAAATTTATGAAATTTACAGATTACCTAAAATGCTAGGAGTTAATTACAGTCTGCTTTCCCTGGCATGTCAGCTTGATTAAATTTGGAGTTCCAAGATGAATTGGCCCAAATTCATTAGTGTTCCCCGGGTGCATATGTTGGTCAAGGTCAAGCAAAGCACATTGACTGTAGTGTTAGTCAGGAGGGGGAAGGGTTTCTAAAGAAGGTGGACTCTTAAAAGGTCTGGGGTTGCAGCAAGAAACTTTGATACTTTTTAACTTAATAAATCTTGACAGCCTAATCATGGCTAAGCCTTTGCAGTGTTATTGGTACAGATGGCAAAGCTAGACATATTTAAAGAGATCTCAGCAGCTAGTGGCAGGAGAGCATTGAATCCAAATGCACTGTTGGGCTCTCAGAGAAAGTGCAAGAAGGGAGGATAAAAAGCTACACAGCATTTCCATCTCTTGACATCTCCAACAGCCTCAGATACAAAATATGATAAGGCTCCTGCTGAGCTAATAAGCCCAACAAATGTCTGTGTCCATGAAGTAGATGAAGTGGGATCAAGTAGTTGGGGGCTGCTGTATGAAAATAAGCCAGCACCCAGGGTATAATGGCACTGTAGAAAGCTGCAAGGTCAGGCTGATGACAGAAACACTGGATAAGTAGAGACCCCATCAGTAAAACAGGTTTGTCTGCTGGATCTGAGCCACATAACTATTAAAAAAAACCCTATGTTTTAGAAAACTCATCTAGTTTAGTAAATAAAAGGACAGTGTTTGTTTGTTGTATTAAAAACTGCAACTATTTTCTATTTATTGTCAGATAGATTGTATGATGAATTGTTTCTCTGTGAAATATTACATCAAAACAGACTTGAAAGAAAAAGGATTTGATTGCAAACTAAAGGAGATTTTTAAAGAAAACAGTAATATCAGATGAACCATAGATTTGGTCAAGGCCTGCTGGCATGTTACACCGGTTTTCTCTTAATTTCATGTACGTCAAGTACATCTCTATTCATCTCACTCTTAAACAGCGCTCTGTGTGTTCCAATAAAATAACTTAAGCTGAAATCATGCTGGATATATGAAAGTGATAAATGTGTTCCTTTCATTTGCAAAGAAAAATAAAGACCTATCTTGCTGAAATAGCATTAAAATAATAATTAGGCAATGCCTGGAATTTCAGGAACGGGTCAAGATGTTAAATTAATTCTTAAAGCATCATACTCAGTGCTACTTGTAAAAGGTGTGTTTGAAAAGTACAGAACTTTCTAAATATCCCATGCATTTGTTTATTACATTTGGGAGACGATGTAATAAATCTGACAGCATGCCACAAAGGTCATACCTATAATTCCCTTTAATTTAACTGTGTGATGTTTTAAATTTATGCAAACATAATTATTGCTAAAGTCTAGTGTGCTGTACGTGTGCTACTGAAGCCAAAACAAGCCAGATCTGGTCCTATGAGTAACAACAGCATTAGGAAAATAAATCGGTAGTGATAGATGATGAATATTTATGATTGTTTCTCTCCTACCATTTTAATCATTTACAGATATTTTCAGTTTTCATCCAGTAGAAGTACAACCGAACGCAGTGCCTCCCCTGGAGTCTTAAGGAGGATGCATATTAATGTGGTAACCAGCCTCCTTCCCTCTACTCCTGGCTGGGTCGTATATTATATTCACGGGCTTGCATTGAGATGCAGAGCTGCGCTGCTCAGCAGGAGCTCCAGGAGGCATGGTGCCTCAGGCAGGCACAGTGTCTCCTGAAGCTCTGCGGCAGTGTGTGGAGAAGGGCATTGGCTGCTCCAGCCTTTGAGGCTGCGGTGTGTTGCTCCTGCCTACCCACAGCCAAATCTGCTGTGCAGGGCAGAGGGGACAGTGAGGAGATGCGGTCCCCTCGCAGGCCTGATTCCACTGAGGAGAGAATCTGGCAGAGACTCATACAGCCTGAGCAAGGACTGCTATTCTGTTTGATCCTTCTGTGATGATGCAAACTGGAGGAATACCTCCTGTTATTTCCTCTCTTCTCTAAGGCTTTTTACTTGGATTAGGTTTGTAGGTGGCTGCCACTCACTTTAATAGCTCAGGTCTCCCTCCCCTCCTCTCACTTTCAACTTGCATATACACATGACAGTATTTTTTCTGTCCTGCCAAGCATCGCAGTCTATATCTTCCCATTTATCACACAAACATCTCTGCACCTTTTTACTGTACAACTCCTTCCAATCAGCAAAAAGCCCAGAGCAATAATATATTTAAAGTACTCTGCCAGAGCATTTTCATTGCCTGATGGCTAAGGAGAAGAAGTCTGGGAGCTGGGAAGCAGAGGAGTAGGAAAAGGTTGAATCTTCTTTGTACCACACCCAGATCATGGTGGGGTTCTGAGAACAAATAGGGGGATAGGAACCAAATAGTATGTAAAACATAACGCCTGGCATTAGAAGAGAGACTTAGAGCTCTAACTCTTGTATTCACCTTAAAAGTGCACTGTAAACATCTAGTCCTGTTTCATATGGATCAGAAATCACACTGACTTCATGTCCTTCTAAATGTTCTCTTAGTGCAATAAAAGTTGTAAGAAGCAGCCAGCCGTGAATGGGACAAAAAACTGTATGAATACAAGTGGCACAGCTTTGCACCAAATTCAAAACAGGGACTTACACAATGCAGATGGTGAAGTAACCCCAGACGGAGAGCTGGGCTTTCAGGGTGAGAGCCATATAGAATTTAATAAAATATCAATTATCAAATGACCAAGCTTTGCCAGTTTACATTGGTCAGAGAAGCATACTCATTTCATCTTTTGAGCTGAACCAGACAGTGGAACACAGTGGGTAACACCAGTAAAACTAAAAGCATGAGATAAAACATCAGTGTTTAGCTGCATTGTGGGGCGTTGTGGTTATCTGGTCCATCACAAAACTGTACAAATGACAAGTGAGTTGTAAAGAAGGAAGGGCCAGGTTCTGGCTTAGCAGAAAATGCAAGGAAGGAGATGCTGAAAAGCACAGACAACAAAAGCACAAAGGCAAGGCTTTGCTAGACGACTCCTTTGCTTGGTTAAAAATGTTGTTGCTGGTGTAGCCCAGTTAGTTACCTAAATCTGTCTGTATTTTTGCTGCTACCTGTGGCTGTGCCTGTAGGTTGTAATGGGTCTATATATTACATCGAAAAGCCATGGCTTGTTCTTTCACTCCTGCTCACCATACTTCCTTTTCCTGAAGAAAGCATTCATGAAGATTTTCACCTAGTTTTTGCAGTCATTGAATCTCGAGAGAGGTAATTTCAGGTAGATGATCTCATTCTAGCCTCAGTGTGTCTCTTCAAGATTCACAGGGCTGAACGGTATCAATTCAGACAGCAGCACGCAGGTTTATCACAACTCCGAACTGATCCAATTCATCTCAATGCTAACGTTAGGGGTTTTTTTCATACAGAAGAGATTATTATGAGTAACTGAAAAGAGGGGGGACTGTGTTAGAAAAAGTTCTTAATCCATGACTTTTCCGAAATTTTGGTTTTAATCAGGGAGGGGAGGAGGAAAGCCGCCTTCATACCTGTACCTTATTAGTGTTTGCAAGAAAAGTGAGGTAATTGACTTCAACATATACCCAGTAGCTGTGGTTTCTCACCTGTGTCACAGTAGAGATTTAACTTGGAAAATGTCTGAGGAAGAATAATTTTAGGAATGATTTGTGGCCAGCTGTGACAAGGAATGTCAATGGTTATTCTATCCATGAAGCATGTACTTGTGGGACAAGAACTATATTTTTAAGAACAACCTGGAGATACTTAGTATTAAAAAAAGAAAAGACATATTTAGCATCTGGCACTGACGCCTAAAGAACAGTGGTGGATTGCTTCCTAAAATACAGAAAGATTTTAGGAAAAAAATCAGGATGGATCTGCTCTTATCATATAGAATGCTTCTTAAAACTTGTTAAAGCATAGATAGAAGAGTTACAATGATAAAATCATATCTTTAAATTATTAATATTATTGGGTGTACTTTAGCAGAAATAATTTTGTACTTACCTTCCTTCATCTTTTTAACAGCAGTTAAGTTGTAAAATTAACTCGCTCATTGCCTTTTTGAGAATATTTCTGAATTATTTTAATATGATTCTAAAGAAACAACTTCCTCGAGTCATACTTAGTGTAGTACTTTAGTTAGCCTAATCTTTTGATGCTACAGGGATTAAGGAAGACTAAAACAATCTCCACCTCTTGTGCTGAGAAGTGAAGGGTCAGCAGACCTGAGTTCCAAGAGTAGACAGCACCCTCAGTGCAACTAGTGGCCAAGGGTAGGCTCTGTTTTTTACTGTGCATCACCTAGCTGAATAAGTAATCCATATGTCGGAAGGAGAATATACAGCCATCTAGAAAGTGAAGAAATGGATTGAGGGTTCCCAGGGTGCTATTCAATCCCATTGAAAACGCTCCAGGAAAATAAAACCTCTTTTGGTCTCAAATTTATACACCAGTGTACCTTATCTGCTGTAATGTTAACTTGGGGCTGAGAAAAACCATGTGCACATGAGCTACCTGCTTCGCTGCAGAGTGGCACGTGAGAATGGCATCACTGTGCAACAAGTGCAACAAAACAGTAGAGCTGACTGCTGCAGATGCTGGCAAATGCATTAAAAGAATAAAAATGCAGCCAGAATTTTTCCCTGCTGCCAGTTTTTTTACAAAATTTTTAGTTAAAGATTTTTGTCACTTTTAAAGAATGGTGATCCCCTTTTTCATATATCCAATGTGATATGGCACATTAAAGAAATTTGGATAATTCCAAAGAAAATCTGATGAAAAAATTAATAATACACTAAAAGCTTTACTAACGGGGCTTTCAAAACAACTAATATATGCTCTATTTAAGATTAATTTTAATAACTGTAGAAATGAATGTAAATGAAATCACAGAAGAGGATTTTGCTATCATCTCAAATACTTCATCAATTAATTTAAAAGTACATAGATTTTGAAATTATAGATAAGAATAATAATAAATTGTATAATACAATTATTCTAACAATGGGTAGCTAAAATATATACAATATTATCTTCAGTATAATTCATATATATGTATATATAGTGTAACTACCAATATATATTTGAATCTCTAAAACATAAAGTGCAGGAAGTATTGTGACTGCATTTTTTTTTTTCTTTTCCATTACATCACAATAAATATTTCCAGTCTTTTTCCATTCTTTCTCTTTTTTTTTTTTTTTTTTTTTTTTTTTTTTTTTTTTTTTTTTTGGAAGTCTGTCTCTCACAGAACAAAGGAAATGATAGATGTGAGCTTCTATGATTGCTGAGAAGGCAGACACAGTAATGACACTTGGAAAATTCTCTTCAGTTCAAAAATCATATCTAGTACGTTAGAAACATCCAAGTTTCCAGAGCGCTATGTGCAAAATTCTGGCTTTCCCTAGGATCTTGGTTTGTTGTTAAAGTAAATTAAACAAAACACATGAAATGAGCATTTTCCTATCTAAAATATATGTTATGTAGGATAATTGGATTCCTTTTTTAAAATTATTTTAAATTGTTATTTTTGAGGCAGAATCAACATATAGAGTAACATAAGAATTGTAAGTCTTTGTTACTAATGCAGTATGTAAGGCAATACATACCAGCACCTGAATGCCTAAGAAATACAGGATTTGAAGGTTAATTGACTCACTGACACCTGAGATTGGATTTGTCCCAAACTTTCCATAAGTACAGAGACTTTTGTAAAGATACATGTGTGAGTCTGTATGTCTGTGACCTAATTCTGACTTTCATCCACCTTCAGCTCAGAGGAGAGCCACTCTGAATGAGTTGAGACAAAAATACGGCAGGGGAGAGAGCTGGCAGTGAAAAGCAGAGATTCTTGAAAAGTGCGGTGCGTTCTTTAATTTTTTGTTTAAACTGTGTGTAGATATTTCTAGTTCCAGAGAAAATTTGAAATTGAGGTGAAAAATGTTGTGATTTCAATAATTTCCTCTTACATTTCCAAGAAATAAAGGGATGATGTTTTTGTATACCAAAATTCATCAAAAATATTAACCCACATGGAAAACATTTTTATCACTCCTTGCTAGAAAGGTGGGATTTAAGTGTACGGGATTGGAACCGGAACAACATAGTCACTGAATACTAATCAGCCTATAGTGGGCAGTAGGAACCAAGTGTCCCAGGATCTTACTTTCCCAATTTCATTGTTCCTGCCAGTATCCATTTTTCTGTTCAGTTCCACCTTTTACTTAAATAACTTTGTTGGTTGTATCAATCTTCAGTGAGTAGAAACAATAGGTCCAAAAGAGATTTACTAAACAGAATAACCACATATATTCTATAACTGATTAAACAATGTCCAGAACTTGACTTATAGAATTAGTTTCCTTTTCTGTTAGCTTTGGCTTAGGTTTATGATTTTTTATATAATATTTACTAATGTGCTAACTGTGGTGGGATATTTTGTGCTTCTATTTAAATCAATACAAAGGTCACAGTAAAAACAATTTTGAATTTTGGAAATTTTTATTTAATCCTGTTATTGATATTCATTACTTGTTCCAATTCTTCATGTAATTTAGTCCCTTCCTGAAAATAAAAACGCTATAACAATTTCTTCCTGCTCTCACACTTTTAGTTATGCTGTATAACACATTTTCTATATAACATGGCTGTAATTTGCCCTGTAGTTCAAAAGTGCTTTTATTTCTGGTTTCCTATCCATATCAGATATTCTTTAAAGCAAACTATAAAAGAATAAAAAATCTTGTATTTAACCTCCTTAGGGTAAATCAAAAAACTAAAAATTAGAAATTTTTAGATGCTATTACTCTAGCAGGACTGACTCAACCTGTGAAATTTTATTGACATTAAACTGTAGTTTCAATAGAAAAAAAAACAAACAGTCATACTAAGTGTTAAATGTGAAGTATTTAGACTGGTTCAAACCTTTCATATGCCAGGTTATAATTGGTGACAAGCAGTTTGATCAACTATACTCATGAAAGACAGCTAAAATCTTGACAATACTCATTGGTCTAACTGATGGCTAACACATCACCCCTAGTTACAAATGGTTGCAATGAGATAGCTCTCTACTATGAGTCACACTTTAATTCATGTTGCAGAGAAGCCTTATGTTTTTGCTGCATGTCAACATATTCCCCAGAATTTTCTTTTCAATTTTTATTGTTAGTTTAATTTTCATGTTCATTTGAATTAAAGGGAAAACATTTGGTTTTCATAGCAGTGTATGCAAATGTTTTGAATCACTGTGATTTGACCTTCTGTAGTTTACAAGCTGTGCTGGCAAAGCCTGGCTTTCTTTCAGCTACAACTGATATATTGCGATGTCTGTGGTTGCTTGTTCCTGACTCTGAAGCCAATGAGGGGTTTTTTTGGAGCCTTTGTCCAAACAGTAAAGCTATTTTGGGGGTATAGCAGCTTTCTCTTCTGACAAGCTCAACTACTCCTTGCACTGAAGTTGTTAATATCTTTTAAAAAGATATTGCTATTTGCTAATTGATGTATTTCTGCACTCCTAGTACAGCTTAATACATGTGCTAACAGCTACTCTAAATTAATTTCCAAATACATAACACTTTCTACATATTTAGATTGCCTATTATTAGTTAGCTTTGGATACATACCTATAGCCGCCTACTATTTACAGGAACAAGAAAAAAATATCTACTGGAAAACTCGTGACTAGGCATTTCACAGCTAGAGCTGAAAGGTCTAGCTGGTATAAAAGCACTCTTCAGGGTAAAGTTGATGAATTGTAGTAATCCTGACTGGTGTCAGGACAAAGGAGTCTTTCTAATTGAACATGGCTGGAGAATCAGTAAGGGGTAGTATTAGTTAACTGGCCTAAAATGAAACTTTCAATAGGCCATCCCTCCCCTTCACACAGAAAATGAATTGGAGCATTAAAGCCACCCCCCTACATCATCTCTTATCAAAGACCTCCATCTCTTGCTCATATACAATATAGCCTGCTCCATAGGCTCTGGTGCCAACACTGCTGTTTCCTCCATTACATTGTGCTATGCAAAATTAACTGCTCTTGTAAATGGAAGCAACTTTGACAGCAATGCATCTTTAGCTCTTTGAACCACTGGACAATCATATGAATAATACTCATCAGTTGTTGAAGAGAGTGAGAGAGACATTGGCATTATTTTTATGAATATCAACTGTGGGTCTGGAGTTTATGTCATTGATCTTATCCTGCCTGACTGGGTAGTTCCAAGAAAATTTCTGGGGGATATTTAAAGACAACAAACGATGGTGAAGAAAATAAATTAATAGATAATGAAGAAACCTTGTGGAAACAATAGAGACCCTGGAAACTCTACCTGTAATCCTATACGTGACTATTAAGAAAAATCAGACAAGCTTAACAAGCTTTTATTTTACCAGACCAAATCTGAGATGAAAGGGGACAGTAATCTATTAAAGTCTCTAAAAAAATGATAGAGGTATCAGCAGTTGAAGAAAACTGCCAGAGAAAAGCACATGCATTTGGTTCCACAAGTTGGTGATAACCCTTGTCTATGAATAAAGTTCATCAACTGAGTGGAACTTATCAGCTATACATAAATAAAAAAATAAATATGGTTCAAGAGTAAGGGCTAATAGGTCTTCCTGCTTCATCCACTTGCTAAGCTTGTTATGCAGCTTTGAGCAAATAAAAAATGCTTTGTTTTAAAGAAGCTGTTAGGGATCACTTAAGGCTATCTAGAAAACTTGAGCTCAAAAAAAGTGTTTTAGTGTGTCTTTCATCCACAAGAGTAAAAAACTCTGGTTCCTTTCAGGAATATTATGCCAACATTGTGAACCAGAAGTCCTGGCATCCTGTGCTGTAGTCCAGATGTCAAAAATAGCCATGGCTCAAGTCCTAAGCAGGTGCATCTCTTAATTACATGATGCTTGCTTGAAAACCAGTTTCAGACAACGAGGGTTCCAGAGTTATGCCAAATAATTTCATTCTGTCTATGTCTATCTTTAACTCCTGACAGTCTTTGACATAACTATTAAAAGATGAAACTAAAAATACAAAAGTTTTCTTGTTGAAAATATTTTCTTAGTGCACAGGCATGTAAAACCTTATATCCTGAAGATGAGGTCTTACTATATCAGCACAGCGATAAATGGGAAAACAAGAATTTTTGTCCATTTTACTTCCTGGTATGCTTTCTGGAAGCATAGCGTGCTTGCTAAAACCTGATCAACTGAAATCTCTGAGAATATAGCTTAAAAATTAACTTACAATATACAGGAAGGAATAGAAGAGAAAGATATCTTGAGTCTGCAGAGCTAGTTGTTTGAATTGTTTTGGAAGACTGATGGGGTAAAATAGTCATAGACCTTTTTAATGATTTTTCTGCTTATCAGTATAGACTTAACTGACGGGGCATATAATGTAGCACTGCACATATCACCTTAGCAGAAAGTTGTCAATAAACACTGAAAACCTGGTAGACATATAGATGGGCTTAGTGTACCATTGCCAGTATGATGCAGATACATTTCTTTGTCCTCAGAGGAAGGAAACAACCCTGGAACTGCAAGACATGTCCATAAAAACAAATTTTAATTAGCACTTGAGCATAAATGTAGAAGGCAAGACTGTTTTCTGGTGCAGAAAGCAATTGGGGCTATTGTGCTGACCTAGGAATCTCAGGGTTTGGCATCCGGAAAGACAGTCTTTGAGTGGCTGAATTTAAGATTTCTAGTGGAAAACAATGTAAAGAGATTTAACACTTAAATATCTATGTTCACAGGAATACTACTTGTGCCCCTTCTATATGGGCTAGGTGCAAAGATATAGTCTCTTCCTCCAATTCTCCCTGCAAATTTAAAATTAATTATATAATGGCAAGAAATACTGAAAGCATTATACCATTTAATCTTGAGAACTGGAGCCTGCATTCAAGTTCTTGCCTCAGATCAAACTGAATAAAGATGTAAACCTGAAGCCCAGATAAGTGACCATGCAGTATATGGTTTACATTAATTATTCTTGATAAGTAGTAAACTGCTGCAGCCTTTAGCTTCATCTGCGACTGAAGGATTACTGCACTTGCCTTGTTATTTCCCTACTCGAAATTGACCAAAGTATTATCTATGACATTTTAGCCAAATTTACCATATTATTTAATATAACTATACTACTATCCTAACTACTTGTGAAATTTGTGTTTTCCTGAGTACTCTGAGAAGCTGTGGTATCCCTTCCCCACTACTGCTAGTGCCTATAAGTGTCCTTGTAAACCTTCACTTCTATATAGTATTTGTTTTTATCAGAAAAGCAACTAAAAATTCCTCTTGTGCTGCTCCCCCTCCTAAATCTTCTGTTTCTGAAGAGGTGCCTGTCACCACTTTCATATATTACATACCCGTACAATGTCTTGACTCTACATATGCTGAAATTTCATCCATTCTTCATATCCCCAAGCCTTTCATAATGAACTTTCTTTTCTTCTCTCCCCTCACCCCTTATACAGTTCTTCAGACTTTGGCATATATAGAAGGCTATCGTCTGACTTTTTCCGTGTACGAAGATATTGTAAGTAGATACATGACTCTTTATAACACTCGTCAAACAATCCTACCAACACCTTATAACATTACAATGAATACAAGTTTTTATTCTTGTTCTTAGATACAGCTTGATCGGGGTTTTCTTTGGGGTTTTGTGCTTGGGCATTTGCGTGTATCTTGGTTTATTTATTCTAAGCAAAAGATCTGCCCCTAATCTACCTTATTTCAAAACTATAGTACCGGAACTTTATGGAAGGGAGCACGTTTCACCCTGAAGAGGAAGACCGTTGAATTCCGATAGCCTTCTGTTCTCATACAAGACCATCAAAATTATACCACTTTGTATTTCTTCCTCACTTGCTGTCTCTTCATTTGCTGTTTTTTCTTTGCTTTTATTTTCAATAAATTCAAGGAACTTACAGATTTATCAGATCAAAAGTCTGAAAATGTCCCATTTCCTTTTCTATTCAAAAGTCAAATTAAACTTCTAGAACTCATACTTTATTTAGGCACATCCTTCATTTGGCCTTTACTGCTGCTACCCCCACTACTGCCCTGTTTATCTGACACTAAGGCATCACAGAAAAGATGAAATCAAGGTTTTGCCTGTCTTATTCCTTGCTCTCTGCTCTTTATTAGTAACAGACCTTTCCTGAAATCAGCTTGTGTGTGACAAGCTAACTTAGGTGAAGCTGAGGTCATCAGGAACTGCTTGGCAAGGTCATAGAATCACAGAATGGTTGAGGCTGAAAGGGATCTCTGGAGGTCATTGGTCCAGTCCTGCTGCTCAAGCAGGACCACCTGGAGCAGGTTGCTCAGGACCATGTCCAGACCACTTCTGAATATCTCCAAAGAGGAAGACTCCACAATCTTTGGGAAACCTGAGTCAGTGCTCAGTCACCCTCACAGTGAAAAAGTGTTTCCTGATGTCTAGAGGGAAAGTCCTGTGTTTTAGTTTGTGCCCATTGCCTCTGGTCCTGTCACTGGCCACCACTGAAAAGATCCTGGCTCTGCCCTCTTTGGCCCTCCCTACATTATATACATTAACAGGATTCCCATGAGCCTTCTCTTCTCCAGGATGAACAGTCCCAGCTCTCTCAGCCTTTCCTCATCCAGTCCTTTAATCACCTTTGTGGCCCTTCACTGGATCATTGACTATCAAAGTGACCTCATTGCAAGGTCACTCTCAATAATCTTTGAATGATCATGACAACTGGGAAAAGTGCCCAAGGACTGGATGAAAAGCCAGTCACTCCTATCTTCAAGAAGGAGGACCTTAGGGAGCTACAGGCCAGACAGCCTCACCTCAGTCCCTGGGAAGGTGATGGAGCAGCTAATCCTGGAAGGCACAATTTTTTTCCAGGCACATGAAAGACAAGATGAAGCCTAGCTCACTGGACTGGGAATCATTTTCACTTTGTCAGGGCTAAATGGAGTTCTCTGTTTGCCAGGAAAAGCCTAGCATTGAGAGAAGGAAGATTAGAAATCCGGTGTGAAACAGGGTCCAAGGTTTGAAATCTTAGAAAAACCTCTAATCAACTGCAGAGAGTCACTGCTTCCTTACTAGGTGCACTTTTCCAAGACCATTTTATTTAGGTCCTCCAGACAGTAGCAAGCTGGGGGGCTGAGGCCAGGTAGTAAGGGGGGGGTGGGGGGCGCATGTGTCAGAGTCTTCTGCTTTGATCCTGATTCTTGAAACTCTTCATGTGCCAATTTGAGGAGCTGTTCCCATGGATCCAGCTCATGCTCTTCAGTGACCAGTTCAAAGAGAGCTTTTTAGTGCTCATCCCTATGTAGGTAGAATAATGGTAAGTAGAATAATGACAGCTGTACTACTACATAACTGACCAAAGAATCTGCTTCATCCAATACCTGGGTTTAAGCGATCAGTACTACCTCAGATAACTTTTGATTTCAAAAGAGTCTCTGAAAGGCACAGTTCCCTGCAACATCTGGGTATAGGGACAGGTCTCACTTGTGAATAAACCACATACTTGGGGACTTGAGTTGGAGAGCAGACTGATGCTCTAAATAATGAAGTGAAGTACTGGCTGTGAAGGATTTTGTGACAAGATTTTGTGCCAGAAATGAGCAGGTGCTTGGTATGTGCCAGATGCTCAGACAAGCACCTTATGGAAGCATTGGTTACAGTGTGAAAGTTTAGGCTCTGAAAGTACTTGGTAAACATTCTAATGTAGCTTTTAACCTCTTCTAGGATTGATCCTACCACACTGAGATTCAGTGTCAGACAAATCAGAATGACCGAATGTGAATTTCAAATTCTGGTACACATCCCTGCAGCAGAGTACGATATGGTATATAATTAGATTTAATTACTATATGAAACAAGGCTTCTTTCAACAAAGTAGTCATTTCTGGTTCTTCTATCCGAAAAGCATACAGCAAAACTGAATAAATGACAGAAAAGAGCAATAAAACTGATGAGAGGCATGGAAATGCATCCACACATTAAAAGTTATTAAACAGATCAGGGTACTGCAGTATGGGGAAGAGAAATAAATTTTATAAAATAATAAAATTAAATAATAATATAAAATAACAAAGAATAGTTAAGGATGCAACTGATAAGAGTCTACAAATTCTTTAATCACCCTGCAGAATGCACATAGAAAATAGTTGATCCCTGTGTTTTCCCATACAAGAATATGAGCTACCAGATGAAAGAAGCAGCTGGAAAGTTCAAAACAAACAAAAGGAAATACTTCTTTATATAACATACAGCTAATCTGTGGAACTCATCAATATATACTGTGGATATTTTAAAATGTCACATGTTCCAATTTATTGAAAAAAACCCATAAATGCAAAAAAAACTCTCATTCGAGAAGTCTGAATTACAGCTAAAGGCCGGATGAATATGGGAAACAGTATTACATGCTTGCCTGGTTCTTATCCTCTCCCCCTGACATCTGCTACAAGACATTGTCAGAGACACAATATGAGACCAGCTAGACCTTTGGTTTGAACCATTATGGCTGTTCTTATTTTCTTATGATTTTAAACTACATGTTATTCCAGAAATTCCCAGGCTGCAGTAGTAACTCCAGCTCTAGTCTAAGTGATTACACAGGTGGTACTTCAGCAGACAGTAGCATGGGAACAATAGTATAGCAGTGTCAAATTTGGGCTGGGAACAACTGCACTGAGATCATCAAACCCAGAAGTTCGTAATATACCGCTAGGATTCAGTTGCCTGCTATGCATTTAATCTCTGCTTTGGATTATAAA
The DNA here is from genome assembly GCF_003259725.1 of Athene cunicularia. Taxonomy (NCBI): domain Eukaryota; kingdom Metazoa; phylum Chordata; class Aves; order Strigiformes; family Strigidae; genus Athene; species Athene cunicularia. The sequence continues at coordinate 121,070,783 of NW_020799095.1, forward strand.
TTAAACTGGAATTTAAATAAAAGTTGTGCCTAGAGGCCTTCAACCATGCTGATAGATGTCACAAGGCTTCTTTTGAGCCGCAAGGCACAAAGTAGAAGGGTTGCACTATTTTTGATTGAACACAGAATTATTTTTCAAACTTCCTTTCTAAAACCATTCAAGTTTCGTTTGTGGCTTGGCTCTGCCATAAACTCTTTGTTCATTAAACTTCTAGTTGCTTCTGTTGAAAACAGAGATGCTTTCAAATGAAATGTTTTAAGGAGGTTTAGAAAATGTTCTGGAAAGAATTTTAAATGTAATAGATATTCCCGTGATTTATATCCCTGTACTGTATATGTTCAGTGAAAAAATAATGCTTTTAATTGTAGAATTAATAATTCTTTTTCTTTCTGATTATGGTCTTAACTTTACACTATGTGGAGTGCTGATCTGATCTGATCTGGAAACGAGTATCAATGTTCAGCTCAGATTAATTTGGAAAAACACAAACTGACATTTAGAAAAAGGTAGATGAAATAAAAATCTTGTTAAGTATAGCAATAAGAAATGGAGCATAAGATGGTAATAGAAATAAGTATAGTAATTGCATTAAATACAGAATAAAGACAGTGTGATCAAATTAATCAAGCCATGATTTAGACTTTCAAAATGTATTACAATTTTTTAACTGTGTTAGCAATTAATACAGTGTACTACTATGAGTTTAAATTGATTAGCAAATATATAGTAAAAGGCTATGTTAATCAAAGGAAATCAAGCTACATTAATGCAGGTTCTTTTAATGGTGAAAGAGACATTTATAAACACTCTTTTTTCTTGGTACATGTTTAAATAGATTTTCTATTCTTTGACTAGCAAAATGTTTAAGACTGACAAAATAGTCATAGTCTACAACCTACATAGGAAAAGGCTTTGATTATAGTAAAATTACACAAAAATGTGTCATTAAAAGGCATTGGACAGACATAAAACCTAACCTTTTGAGCTGAAGAATACTTAATATTCTCTTCATGATCATGCAAGGGGAAATTCTTTGCTATGGAATAGCTATTTTCCTGTTAAGCAGGCTATTTCATCAATGATTTATTCCTGAGATGTAATAGGTCGTTTAAAATGGTGGTTTAAAAGTTGGGCCTTTTTTGTTTAATTTTCTCACAGGCAGTTGGTAATTATCATGGTCCTGCAGTTTCTCTGGAATGCTGTGGAGGGTCAAATGCCAATGGAACCCTGCTTTATAGGGTAATTAAGACAGTAGACATGGTTATTAAATACATCGTGCTAAACTAAACTGGAATGCTGTGAAATAAAATCCAAAATCATAAATAAAACGTGGCTATTCTAGCGAAAAGAGGGAAAAAATAAAAGAGTCTTTCTACAATCATATTTGCCGTAAATAGCTCTGGTTCAATTGTGTCTGAAATTCTGCCATTTCAGTATCTGCAGACTTACTAGATATTTCAGGAATAATTTAAAATTAAAAATCATAGCAAATGTGCTCTGTGCCATGTGCCCAGAAATCTAGTACAGTAATCAAAATTCAACATCATAGTGCTTAGTATATCTAAAAAAATGTAGAAAAACCTCCAATGAATAGAACCTTCTGTATTCATAATTACCATGCAACATGTGCTGGAAAATATATACTAAAATAGGATGATGGATGTAAGTTTAATGTGGATAACAAATGAAGTTTGGACAATCCTGCAGAAAATACCATGGGACGATAGCTTCTTTTTAAGATACTACCAGGTGTAGGGTAGCTGTTTCATTCATGTCTATCTAAACATTTTTTGTTTGCAATATCCTTTAGGACACATACAGAAACAGTACTGTGTCTTATGTGCAGGAGAGGAGGGCAAAGATTAAAGGCTTGATCAACATAGGTAATACTAACAGAAAGAAAGGTGAAATACTGCAACCTGTAAAATATTGTACTTCCCTCAGAATACAGAGTAAACTTGTCTTTATATACTTTTTCCATACTGAAAAGATAGAGTAATATGATTTCTTCCTACAAAAATTGTGATGAGTATACAAAAGTGGTGGGAAAATCACTTTGGAAAAAGAGTCCAATATAAAGAAAGTCCATAAAATATAAAATGATATTTTTAGATGTGGTTCAAAATTATATTCTCTCTGTTTCAAGTCTGGAAGATTATGTATGCAAGTTTATTGGTAAATTCATTGCATCACTAGAAAAGAAATACCCCCCCCCCAAAAAAAAAAAAAAAAAAAAAAAAAAAAACAAACAAAAAACCCCACCTAAAATTTTCCAATTTTAGCTGTAAAACTGGAAGCCAAAATGTGTAGTTGACAGGCACAGAGCCAGCTGACTTTAACTCACTAGCCTTTCCATCAGATCAGTCTTCCTACTTCCACATGGAACACATTTTAAGTTAACAATGTGTAGTTTGGCAAAGGAATTGTTTTTCTTTGGCATAGAGCAGTTGTCTCATTTCTTTTAAAAGAAGTATTTTCTGCCTGCTTATATATACAGTGTGTGTGTCGACATTCTTTTGAACTTTAAAAACAGTTGTTACATCAAAAAAGCTTTACTTAGACAATTATATTCTGGCTATCTTGGTTTTATATATATGCAGATTGATATTTAATTCATCTGTGCACTAGCTGATGTAACTCATCCAGTTTTTAGTGTTTACTTAAAGACATATGTAAATGTCTATAAAAATGTTGATTAAGCTACTTGACCACAGAATCTCAGAAAACAGGCCTCCTTTCTTAAGACAGTAATTTAAGTAAGTCTCAGTTGATATCAGAGTATTTACAGTCTGGGTATAGACTCTAAGACAAACGAAGATTAAATCTGATCATTTTGCTCTTACTCCAAAACCTGGCCCTTTCTACCAGATGTATTTATAGCATGAAAAAGCAGCAGAATGGAATGCTACTCATTCAGACATTTGCAGTTGATTTATTCATTCCCGGTTGCTTCCACTGAAAACTCGGAAAAACAGAAATGCAAATTTTCAGACATTGGTTCCACATGAAATGGGACAGACCACTGCAGCAGCTACTGTTGTGAGACCAGATAGAGCTACTGCTGCCTACACATAAAGACAGCCATTAAGGAGAAGTTGTTTATTTCTGCTTCTGCAGAAATCATAAACACCAGCCATGAGCCTGACAGCACAAGCTGTGCTGCAGTAAATTCTAGTACTTTGCTGGCCATTCTAAGCTGCCCAGTAAAAGTTACTGTAGCTAAATCCCATATACATTTCATGAAATAATCCTGCTCAGAAGATGGTATCATATTCATGCACAGCAGGGTGTGCAAATGCCTATAAATCAAAACGTAGAATCTGAAATATCTATAAAAAAAATCTGTGCAAATTTAACCATGACCCTTTGCCAGACAATAGGCCTTCATATGCTTTGCAGCTTAGCAGACACCAAGGAATTTTGTTTGGAAGTGATAGCTACTGTCTATGTAATATTTAGGACCTATTCATGGAGCATCTGGCAGAAAATAAAAGGGTTTCCTCCTCTAACATATGCTAAAGAAGGATGTGGTCCTGTGCCTGCTCCTCCTCTTCTGACTTTTTGCAAATAGCACAACATAAGAGACAGTTGTTTCTGGCTGCCCTGCTGCCTGTCATGGCTGTCAAGTGAAATCCCATGAATTATTGCTCTTCCAGATGTAAGAGATTTCCAGGCTGCCTTAAACTGCCTGTGGTTTGTGGTACTGGAGAGGAGAGAAACGAGATTAAACTTCATCTCATCAGTGCAATCTGAAAAGATCACACAGAGGACTAATAATCACAGCTTTTTCATTCCAGAGCCGGACCTGAGAGCTGTGTGTTTTTGTTTCAGGGCTATGTCATATTAAGCTTGTTGGAAGACATTGATTAAGGTCAAACAATGAAGATCAAAAATAAAATTTTTTAACTCTGTGTTGCTGCATACATTTTGCATTCTTCAAAAAGTGTCATGCATTACTTTAGCTGGCTGGAACAGAAGAGACTGTGAACTGAGTTCTATAATTCTGAGATGTCAGCACATTTTAGCATAAACTTATGAAAGATAAAAAGGAAAATGTTCACCTAAAATTATAAATCTAATGTCATATGGCCTCCCCTATAATTCAGAGGAAGCAGTCACCAAAAAAACCAACTCCTCACTTTGGTTTCTCCATAGACGATTGTCTTTGTGATTTTCAAAATGGCTGGGGTTTTTTCTTTCTTAAATTTTTCATGGTTTGTTTGTGCCAACCACAATGGCTTCTGATTCGTCTGAATGTTTTGTATTAGTAAAAAATATTTATTCATACACTGATTAGTTATAAAGTTTTCAGAACACTCAACTGTAACCCTGTATAAATTAAGGAATAACAACAGATTCAAAATGATAGGTAAAAATATAAACAAAGGTTTTCATTATTGTTTCCAGAATTGTGCTGTAATTGTATTGTCCACTCCAACCATTTACTGTTTAATTTCCAAGAAAGTTTCTTCTGTCCTCTTTGAGATGTATACGCATGTATGTATGAATGCAGAGAGAGAAAGAGATAGCAACGTAATACACAGTTACCTGCAAACTATACTCTAAATAACAGCTGTAACACAAAATAGCATAATGCTTTAAAACCTAAGCATTGTCAAATGATTACTGTCATGACTGGTTTTTTATGAAATCAAGACAAGTGGAGAGGTCCCTGACATTTCACTTCAGCCCTATTAGCAAAATATTAATTATAGATAAGGAAAATATTTTGCCCCCAAAACACCTGGAAATAGTTGACAAATGTATGCGACTTAAATCAGAACGTAATTGCCCTGATTCGACCTATGTAGCTTTTTTTAAAAAACTGACGTAGCTTGTTTAAGTAATAGTGTTGGCTACCAGATGTAAAACCTCCCAGGCTAGCTTCGTTTTCCATTTGAGCTCAGGCATATCACAAAGGCTCTCTAATGTGAGGGGATACCAGTAAAACAGTGATGAAAACCATAGGTACGAATATCTGCAAGTGGCTCACATGAAAGCATTTATCGCTTTACACGCATGTGTATTAAACCATAGTGGAAAAGAGCCCTTCATTGAAAATGCATTAATTATTTGACACTGGTTTTCCTCAGACATTTTTTTACTATGGGATACAAGTGAAAGATTACAGCTGAAAAAATGATCATCATACTTGAGGTAGGCTCACAGAATCTTTTCTTATGTTCTGTGTGAAGTTGTCTTGAACTGAAACCTCTGCTCCTTAAGGATTAAGGGATTGAAAAGCAAAGACTGAAGCTGCTGTAATTTAAACCCAGTCATTCTCTAGCACAAAGGTGCAATATGGACTAAGTCAATCTACTTCTTTGCTAGTTCAGCTCAGAAATAATTTTACCTTTTGAAAGTTTTGTACTATTAACATTCCAAAGATGTCATTATCTTTAAAGGAAATTTATTCTCTTGATTTTTTTAACATGAAATCAGAGCCATGAGACATGGAATAAGTGGACATGGTTTCAAATTGCAGTTTACAGCATTTCTGAAAAATTCCATCTATGTGATGTATAGATAAATCATAAAGATAACATTAATCAATGAATGCCACTGAGATGGGTTTACTTGTGTATAAAAATATCTTGTCTCCAGAAATACTTGCAGAGAAGTTTTCTACTGCTATTTTAAAAAATGGTTTTATATTACTGAAGAGTCATAAAAAGTATCAGATGAAACAAACTTAGTTCCAAGGACTGCAAGAGAAGAGGGAGCATTATGTTATATTGCAGATAATTAATACATTCACTAGACAGAAAAAATCCAGTTAATTACTGGGTGCATGTTAACTGATTGCAGGTTCCGAATTTCAGTAACAAAATGAACTGAATTCACATTTCAGGTTGTTGGTTTCTTTTTAAAGTTTGTCACAAAGACTCAGTACATAATTCTAATCAAAACAAATCAAAACTTCTTTTTAAAATATATTGCCGGTGGAAGAACACCATATCCAGCAGAAAATGAAGCCCCAGCACTGTGGTTTGGGCGCTACTGTGCTGTCCAAGGGCCCTGTCTCTGATTACTGGATCTAATGCTCCGCTCGCAGACAAGCACTCCCCACAGAGGCTGCGATGCTCAGCTTGTGAGAAGAGAGTGGATCCGTGGCTTCAGGGAGAGCAGCCCCTTGCTTGGAAGTGGCTCTGGTGCAGGTGGAGGTGGGTTCCACCCCCAGCATCCTATCAGTGTATCGGCTGCTGTGAAGTGGAGGCTTACATAGAGAGAAATAAGGGGGTTGTAGTTCTTTGGAAGTCTGGAGAAGTTTTTTCCCTGGGGGAAAATACATAAACATATTCTTTTGTGATATGTGTTGAAATTTACTACCTATAGGAGCAAGCGTAGACCTTAGAATTATTTGTATCGACTTTGGGCTACATTGCATAGTTTCCAATTGGGTGAGGAAAAGTCACATAAGTGATTACATATTTGTATTTGTAAATCATCTTCTATCACTGATTTAAAACTGTGACCCGCTGCTTATCCATACATTTGATGCGGAGCTGGCAACCAGCAATAATACAAGCTTTCCAGCACTTCCCATTTATAACTTCAAAGCCTAACCTGGAGGACCACCCTCTCTGGAGACAGAAGCAATTCATTTTCCATATTCAATGTGCTTCTCCTGAGAGGAAAAAACTGCCAGTCATGCCAAATTGTGTTGAATGATACAAGGTAAAGCTAGTTTTATCACATGGGCAGCTGACACAAAACTCTTCCACTTATCTTAGGTTGGATGGGGACTGGGTTCAGAGATGAAAGGTCAGTTCTTTATCCACTAAGCCCTCTAGATATTCCAAAATCCCCAGTACATTACAAATTTGAACAGTTTAAGCTCTCTTAAATAAAAGAATCTCTTCTTGAGGTAAAGTATACAGTGTATATAGATACAGCACAGGAGAAACATGTGAAAGGTCAGAGATGTGACCTTTTAACGTCAATAGTTTTATTTATTGACAAGAAGTCCATTTTAAAGGGCTTAATGGAAAAGCAAGACAAGAATCAAGGAATCTGTTAAACTGCCTAAATTTGACTGACTAAATAGATTGTACTGCACGCCTCAGAAATTGCAATTGCTATGAATGTTTTCTGGAGCTTATTCTTAGGATAGGAAGCAGCTTCAGAAATTAACAGCATACCGGTAACACTGCCAATCCACAAACTAGTTCCTCAATTTTCCTAATATGGCCTAAGGCAATTACAGTGGTATTTTTATTAATACTTTGTATTTAGGGCTCATTGAAATCAGTAGAGAAAACTCATATAGCAGGATGATACACATAAAGCTTCTCTAATCTGCTGTATTTATTTTATTTTAATTTTTTTAATTTTATTTTATTTATTGTTCAAGCCCACACCAGAGCATTTTAGTCAGTGTGTGCATTGACAGAATAGTTGTATTTCTCCATTACCTTTACAATAAATGCTTTTCCAATACATCAAATGTACAGTCAGAAATACTGGTGACTATGTATATAGATAGTAGAACTAATATATGAATATCAGTATAAATAAAAGATATGTGAATGTGGATAGGTTTTTCAGTGGTCCTGAACACCACCAATTTCTATTGAAACTACTGGGTGCTGTAAATTCTCAGAAATTCAGAATATAAAGCCATTTAGCTCTTAAAAATGGGTTTGCTCCTCATCAAGTGCAATCCAAGAGTTCTGAAGATTAAAAGAGGAATTCAGAAATTTGTTTCCTGCAAGAACAGTACTTTGGCCTTTTAGAGTGCTATTTATAGACTACAGCATTTTATTTAGGTGAATCAATTATCTGTATCCTCAAGTGCAGATTTTATTTTCATGGACTTTTGGATTTTGCCATTTCAGTAATAATGTCTGGTATTATTCTAGTTCAATTTTACAGCTTCTTCTCTGAAAAGACAACTGCCTTTTGTGATGTAATTTAGAGACTTCATTGTGAATGGGCATCAAGACACACAAATTGAGAACACAGGGAAGAGAAACAAAACTGGATTAAAGATTGCCTTGAACTGCTGGATCTCTGGCCCAAGGACTCTGCATTCTTGTTTAAAATGCCTTGACAATAATACTGATCATTTCATCTCTAGTGCCTTTTATGATTTTTTTCCTGTAAAATGAGAACAGGATAAATTGGGAGCAGCTATAATGACAGAAACCGGATAGTACAACACAACAAAGTGGTAGTGCTAGTTCTGATGGTAATCTTTTCATCTTATTCCTCTTTCTTTTCTTATTAGTGTGCTAAAATGCCTTTGCAAATTGATATTGATAATTTTTCATATAAATAGTAAACAATACCACACTGTTAACACAGCTTTGCTTATGAAACTTTATAGCCTAATTAATTCAGCAGGGTCTCTTGTCAATATTTCAGACTACCTTCAGCATGACACGATCACTCCATTTGATCTTTCATGCCACAGAGTATGCTAACTCTTTGTATTTGTACTTTACAGATATTTTTAATGATCTCTGAGGTTAGACAAACTATTGATGAAAGATTTCTTGATCAAAACAGATATTTGGTTTTATCCTTAAATAACTGTTTTACAGTACTAGCTTACGTACTGGTTTCACTCAGAAGAGTGAAGCTTGTTCATGACACAACCTATAACAACTTCAGAATTGCAGGGGGTTTTTTTCTGTATTTTAAACCCTGGTGCTCAGCCTCATTACACAGTGAAGCATATGAACACTGAATCATCAGTTCTTTCACACCTGTGACAAAACATTAACTGGATTCTCCTTTGAAGGAAATATTACAGAATTGCCTGATACATGTATATCAAGAGTAATTTCTTCATTGTTTATCTCACTGGAAAGAAATTTCATGCACAAAGAAAATGTGCGCATGCAACTGGCTAGATTATGAGCAAATTCTCTGGTGTCATTCTGGTCTATTTTTAAGAAAAGCTGGAATGCCCCTCAGTTAATCTGCATTATATTGTGCAGACCAGTTATTATGTAGCCTCACCACTGTGGTGAAATGACTGTTTATCAAAGGTCAGTTACAGTACTCAGAGCACCACAATGGACTGAAATGTAGGAGAAGATGAGTAATTTGGAACCTTAATAAAGAAATTTTGCTTTATTTGTGCCTAACCTTGAAAAACACTCACAGATTTCAACTATTATACAGGATGCAGTGGTACAACTTCTCAAGGGCCTTTTGTCTGCACACCTCGCTGCCTGCCAGAGGCTCATTGTCAGCACTTAGTAACCACAGTAATACAGGGTGGGTGTTTATTGTATTTATTGACAAGTGTCTTTTGTTTTCCATTTTTTTTTGTCTCCCCAGATCTTGATGAACATTCTAGCCTTTCTAGCTTCCTTGCTTTCATTGCATTTTATTAAGGCTTTTGGAGGCCTTTTCCTATTCTGAGGGAGAAGTGCTAAAGCAAGGTATGTTTTTTCTTCCTGAGCTTCTGGACAGAAAATTTTTACCTACTGCATGCAGCCTGAGTGTCTGAAGTACACATTAAAAGAATAAATGGATACACACCAGTTCCAAGTATGGTAAATGTGTTATCCTGATATTGCCGTACCCTGTCAGATTAATGAATATATATTTCTTCGAGTTTGCAAATAGAACCTGGTGAAAGTACTGTTAAAATGAGGAAAGATTTTAGTGGCTTGTTTGGTTTGGGGTTTTTTTTTCCTTAAAATGCTGGAGGAAGTGTTTTGGTGTTATGGCATTAGGATGAGTTGTAAAGGATAGCTATCAAGGGAATTTTAAGCTCAAGAACTAAGTTTTCACAGTGACAAGTACCCATAGTGCTGTCTAAATTTTCAGCATCTATGAAAACATGGCCTTAAGTTTACTAGCTTATTTCTGAAAAAAAAAAAGCAGTGTCGTCATTTCAGGGTCTTTTTAAAAAAAAAAAAAAAAAAAAAAAAATCTAATTTGAGATGAATCCAGAGTGAATTTTGGAACCAACTGGAAATCTGGGGGGAAAAAAAAAAAAAAAAAAGGAAAAAAAATATTTAAGACCCATTGCAGCTAATGGCGGTTAGATACTTAAAATTATTCTTTATGTCGAAAACCTTCACTATTTGATGTGATCTCAGAAACAGAACTTAGTGTTATAAAGTGTTATAAAAGGAATTCTGCTGCTAACTAATGCCCATGGTTCATTCATGCTTTTTCTTTGGAATATATATATATATTAAAACATCAGTAGTTCAAAAATATTTAAGAAATCTGTGTCATGATATTCTGCATCATAATATAGAGGTGAACTGGAAAGAAGATGTGTACACTGCCATGGAAGTTGTGAGAACATGTTGTACTAGTACCTTAGCTGTCACTCCAGACAGTCAAATGAAGTAAGTCAATGGATCTATGGTACAGAGGTCAGAGTGGCAGTATTTCTGAAGAATTCAGAGAAGCTGTCTGGAGACTGCTAGTGTGTGAGATGGAGGAAGAAAGAGAAAGATGAGCAATGAATTCCCTAAAGCTATTCCCCTGAATGTGTTCCATAATAAATTTTAAATGTGTGTCATAGTGGGGTAGAGGGGTCAGATTTACTAATAATTTGCATTAACATTTGTAATATCTATCTTTTATGAGCATGATCTCTTTTAGAGTTTTGAAAGTTTATATTCTTCCCTAATAAATTCAGATTTTTTACTGGCTATGTCATTCTCTAATATTATATACTTTATCTGCATCTTTTATATACGAAATGAAGAGGCTGTTATATCCCTCTTACTCCTTTCTTTGCCTGACTGCTTAGCAGACAGAAACTGCTGTAATCTGCCACAGCATCAACGACTGAATGGGGGAGCGGATGTTTTCCCCACAGAACCTAGACAATAACTCTAGGCAGGAGGAAAATGGACTAACACAAGGATCTGATGAGAGTGCCTTTCCTCCAATGACCCAGCTGGTTTGCCCATGACAAAGCTTTTACAGGACATCACATGAATGAAATAAGAAGAATGAAAGCATTAAACAATGTAGCTGAGGAAAGAGAAAAAAGAGGAACTTAAAGGAAAGAAGAGTCTATCTCAGAAGCGGCAAAAAGCAATATTGCCTCTGTGATTGTTCCAGCCTTCACAAAAGGGATTGTTTGCCTAGCTGGGAGCCGGAAAGGATTAACAATTTTCCTGGGCAGACAACACCCCCATGATCCCACCTCGGGGTATCTCAGGTGTGAAGTGGGGGCTTGGGGAGAGGGCAATGGTGCAAGCTCAATTGGCCAGTAGTGCCCTTGGCTGACATCGTAGTTTATTTGTGAGCTTATTAAGCCTGGCCAGTCCTTTGGGGGCACTCTTGGCAAAGGTCACAAAAGACAAGATTTTGCATAATGAATACATTAAAATCTTTTTGTTAGTGCATGGGGAGCAAGAGGATAATGGCAATGAAGCCTTGGAATACAGGAAAGGAGGTAAAAGAAAATTAGCCCCTGAGGTAGCAAATATGATCACCATGTGGACTTGGGTTTCTATTTTAGCAAGTAAGCCCTGAGAGAAAAAAGTGCTTGGAAACATGCTGCCTTTTATTTAGATCCATAGCTACTGCACTGAAGGAGTACGCCACAAAGGGCAAAAGTGCCACTCTCCTCTATGATGAGTCATTTATATGGAAGGATCCCAGATAGTGAATAGCAAAGGATGGAGAATGCTGTATGCATCCTGAAAAAGATCTCAGGGGGAAAAAAAAAAAAAAAAAAAAAAAAAAAAAAAAAAAAAAAAAAAAAAAAAAAAAACATGTAGGCTATAAATTGCACTTAGTTATCATAAATTCATGCTGAAAATAAAGTTAACATTATCAGATTTTGACCATGACTCTCCTATGGAATTGATGTCATAATAGAGCAGATAGGACCTAGATGCACCTTTCCTGGCACTTTATTAAAGACTCAAATTGGGTGGCAAGGATAAGCAAGTTTAGGTACACATGTGAAGATGGCAGGGTCTCACAACTCAATAACCTGGTGATTCAAAAGACTCAGGGCTGATAAAAGATAGAAACACCAGCTATCAGGTCAGTTCAAGGATGCTATAAAGAGAACTAAATCCCAGTGAAAATAGATAAAATACTACCCTAGTTGCTAAGGTACCTTAATCTGATGAAAGCTAAGTTGTGTGAATTTTTTTAAGGATTTATCATTCTTTGCACTGGTCCTAAAGTACAAATATGCAATCTTAAGTAACCAAAAGAAAGTTAGAGGAGGACTTAGGAATATAGTAGCTGGTCCATTTGAGCACATCAGTGCAGTCTTCAGGCAAGTTTGACCTGGAGGAAAAATCAGTGAGTAACTACATCAATTTTCTAGGATGTCTTTCAATCACTCTATCAAGATCTTTAAGGCTTCTGATAAGGACACCTTTTTAACAGAGCCCAATATAGAAAATACTGTACTTTTTCAGTTGTCAGTAGATCCTTTAGAAAAGCAAATTCACATTTATTTTCAGTTCTTTGGGGGAATACTCTCTAATGGAAATATGTATATCTTTATAACACATATTTTAAAGTCTGTGAGCAGTTGTAAAGGGCCACAATAGTTAGTCCACTAATGATAATTTTGTGTCCTCAGAAATTATTTCAACTCACCTGTTTTGGCATTTTTGTTTCTATAGAAAATACAGGAGTTAAATGACACAATTGTATTTCACCTCACTTTTCCTCTGTTTGTGACTCTGTTATTCGCTGCTTTTCATCTCAGCAGATGATGCAGCTGATAACCAGCTTCTGCCTCCTAACAAAGTTCATCAGCATAAATTGGAATTCTGTGTTTCTTATTCCCTGTAACTCTGCATTGGTTGCAGGATCCAAGATGGCCCTGGTGAGGTGACAAAGTCAATCCTAAATTACCAGTCTTTCAGCAATTTTGGTGGCATTTTGAAATCTTTTTATTAAGATGCCTCAAGGGTGACTATGCTATTCCAAGAAAAATCTTCACTAGTAGGGACTAACAATTAAAATATTTAGGATTTAAGCTTCTGTATTTGAAGATAATAGGTGAAAGACATCTAATTTTTAACTCTCAGAGTATGTCTAAATTAATCACATTACACTAGCAAAATTTGTATTTGAAAACTCTTCTCTGGATCTAATATCCTAAAATGAGTTAGTGATCTTCTTGCTTAGTATTCACACTAGAATAGAAGGAAATAGAAGGAAAAGATGGCATGCTGTTCAATGTGTGGTACATGAGTTTCCAAACCATTGACTGAAACTACCCACACAGCTATTCTCCTTCTGCTGCTGCTCAAGAAAGAGATGAAAAATAGAAGTGTTTGGGTTTGTTGGGTTTTGCTTTTTTTTCTTGTCCAACATTTCAATCATTTTAGATTTATTTTGTACATGGAGAAATATATGCAGTAGCTTCACAGGTATGAGAAGGCACCATCTAAATTTCTGTTTCAATAAAGATTGTAGCAATACTTAACATACTATAGAAATATTTTCAGCTAACAGATGAGGGGAATGCATTGCTTTACAACCTGGGCAACTACCTGTGTTTTATTCTGTCCCAATGAATGCTTAGAAGTCCTGCCACTATAGCTAGCATACTTCTAGCTTCTGTTTTTAGATCACTGACAAAACAATGTTAATTCATCAGAGCACAATGCAGATGAGTGTGGAACTTGTTAAATGAATGATCTCAAAAAAGACTTAGTCAGTGCTAAATCATCATCAACTGGAAGTGACCCTAGGAGGCTCCTCAGGGATTAACATTAGACTCAGTGTTATTCAACATTTTCACCCATGAGTTAAAACATAAACATAAATCATTCTTAGAAAATTTGTGGGTGGCAGAAAGATTGGAGAATCAGTAAATAATAATGAGGACAACAGAGCCATACATTGCACTCCGAATTGCTGGTAAAATGAGATCATTCAAAAATAATAGAAAAAAAAAAAAAAAACAAGCCATGTTGCAACTCAGTCAAATGTAAAACCATACATGGAAGAAAAAAATCCAGGCCAGCCCAGAAGTATGAGTATCTTTGTCTGGGAATACATTGACTGAGGAAGCTCTAAGTATCATAGTGAAAAGGTAAACACAGGCACAATTCTGAAAAACAGCAATTGGAATCCTATAAATAACTAAGTGAGAAACAGGATTTGGAATGTTTATATCTTTATTTGACAATAATGAGACAGATAAGAAAATACTTTGTCCATTTCTGTTGTCCAGATTTTAAAGAATTTTGGTTTGTTGGGTTTTTTTAGAATATGGAGATGTTGCAGAAAAGAGCCACAAAATGATTCGAGGTTGGATAGAATGCCTATGGTTGAGACACTTTAACTTGGTTGTTTAGTCTATCAAAAAGAAGATTGAGTGGTGAATTGACTGAGAGGTAACTGTGAAGTATAAGTACCCTCACAATGAGAAAACACAGAGTACTAAAGTGCTCTTTAATCAGGCAAAGAAAGGGATAACAAGAACTAATGGCTGGAAGCTGAACTAAGCCACATGTTAACCATGAGTGGTTAACCACTGTAACGTTATAAAACGGTATGATCACTTCCCTATCTTTTAATGTCTACAGATCAAGACAGATTCTCTTTCTGGAAGATACACTTTACCCAAACACAAGTTATTGGCCTCAGTAGAGAACAATGGGATAAAAAGTGAAGGCCCATAATGGAAAGCCAATAGCATAATATAATGACATCTCCGGGTGTTAACCTCTATGACAAAAAATACCCAAACAGTAACCCCATTGTACATCTCTCAAATGCCATTTGTTATGTCTAAGACCAATCCTTGTACTGTCTGAGATGGCCTAATTTTCAAGTTTTAAACAACACTGCAGCAAAATATGTTTCAAAAACATGTTCTAGATAAGATGCATTAGAATGAAAACAAGAATATGACGAAAAGTATTTTTAAAATTAAAATAGCGGTCATAGCTGTAGCAATCATGTCATAATAGGTGAGCAGTTAAGTTATCATTACTTAGTCCGTTGTCTGAGCAAGTAAGCAGTTCATATCAGAGCTAGTTTTGTTTAAATAAAACCTCAGCCCAGTTTTATATTTTCTAGTCTTCTCTGTCAGTAAATGGGTCACCTCCCTCTAACACAGCTGTCACAGGCTCAATAGTGTGGTTTCAAGGTATCATCTTTTCAGATGACAGAGTAAACATACTCATTTTCTATTCCGGGATGAATGAAAAAGAATTGTGGATCACCCTCCATAGATAATCAGAACTCTCATTCTGTGTGGGATTGGAAAAAACATTAACTCAAAATCACAGAAATATAAAATGTCTTGATGCACGTGAAGAGAACATCATCTAAATTTCAGTTTGAACAAATATTACGGATATACTTGACATACCATAGAAAGGCTTTCAGCTGATAGGTTAGGGACATGAACTGCTTTACAACTGGGGCAACTACTGATGCATTGTGGAGCTACTGGATTGAAGGATTAGGCAAAAGAGTAGGGTTATTCTGCCAGATACAAAGAAGCTTTAAATCACTGGTAAATTAGCAGGAATGGGTAAGGTAATAATATCAGTATATGATATGTGTTTTCCCCAAGAAGAGATAATAGAAGAGAATAGACGTAATCAACTATGGACTTGTGATTATTCATATGAAGATCAAGAAAGGCATTTTTTCCTTACAAAGAATCAAATACAGGGCATGGTTTTCATGAAGAGGTTGAACAAATTTAACACTATTGATCCAGAAATTATCAGTGTTAGAGCCAACTTTCAATCAGCAAAGTACTACAAATCTGTCTACTCTAGCCAGGCTTTGACTTAATTCTGTAGTTTAAATTTACAATGTTTTTAACCAATAGTACATCAATTTTTAATCAATTTTTTCTACTATTGTATAAAATTATATCTACCAAGTCTACAGAGGCAAGAATTTTCTAAATACTAAGGAAAAGAGGAGGAGATCTGGAGGAAAATGTGTGGCATAAACCAAAATGTAAATGCAATTATCAAGGGCCACACAACCTCTGTTACAAAATATATTATCCAGTGTGTTTAACGTGGTCCCAGGTGATGTTTCCCTTCAGCTTCCAAGCTAACTGCACTTGGTTAGAATCTAACCATTGTCATTGGATCTTCAGGCTGAAATGCAGACCTAGATATGTTTTCTCTTGGTTTTCTTTTGCAGGAGATATAACTGTTGAGTGGCCCTTGCACACTAACTGAAAATTCCTAACCTTTGAGTTACTTGTGGATGATATCCCCAGAGCTTCACCCAACTAAGGTATCCCTGTCTAACACTTTCTGGTCAATGTGATGAAACAATAAGGAACAATAAGTCGCCTGGGCTCTGCATCATAGATTTTCTTTTTAAAAAGTTGAGGAACAGTTCTTTGAAAACCTTAAAGAATTTGCAAGACACTCGTCTGCATTTAGTTCTCCTCTCAGACATCTGGATATCAAATGCACATCAGGAGGGTGAGCTCCTTCAGTGTTGCTCTCTCTTGTGGCACTCTGTTCTTCAACAAACATGGGGTTTATGAACATCTGGGTTGCCTACATTTAAGAATTCTGATTTGGTGGTGGTGGAAGGGGAAAGGACAGCAAAATGGGGTCATCCTCTCCCTACTCCAGGCCTGGGATTCCACCTTCCTCTGCAATCATTCACTGCTACATCAGTTGGGTGGAGATACCATTGCTTTTGGGGTCATGCTCTTAGCCAAATCAGTGAAGTTGCCCCAGGTATTAAAATGAACCTAAATATTTACTCATATATAAAAGCAACAATCAATGAAGGGGGTTAATCTTTGGGAATGGTAACCATCAATAAGTCAAATTTTTTAGGGCAACAAACTTAACTGCTGATAATATGAGTATATTTTACTGCTGTAAAACAAGGGAGCTGTTACTCTGTGCAGTAAAGGAGTCTCAGTTGTTAAATCTTGGTAGGGAATGAAGTACACATGTCAGATGACAAGAGATACCACTTTCTTTGTGATAGAAACTTATTCCCAGATAGAGCTGTCAATTTAGTAGATGCTGAATTGCTGCCATGATCAAGATGAATGCTTGTTTCCTAATAAAACCTTGTGTTGTGTAAGTAAAGCAGTGGCCTTCACCTCAGGCACTTCATTAACTGAACAACCAACTGATAATGGACCGTTGCATCATTATTGCTTAAATAATGATGTTATACCGAGTGAATGTAAAGCAGCATTGTTTGGATGTAGGAATATATTTATGTCCAGAAATACTTTAGTACTTATTTGCTATATGCAAAGGTTTTGTAATTTGCAAAACAGTATTTTAGTTATATTTCTACTTGCTGATTTTCTAGTTTTCCATTGGATATTTCTCAGTAGATTTATAATATATATTATAATCAGTTAGATTTTGCCTTCTCCTGTCCACCATTCCAGACAATTTGGGTGATATGCAGGCCTGGTTTGATTGAATTGCCTTCCCTAGGTCACACTTTCACATTGTGTTTATAATTCTTCTACAATGAAACTGCTCTAATCTATTTTAACTTCACTGCAGTACCACATGGGGAACTACCAGTTAAACAGGGTAATTAGCACAAGAATAGTAACATTTTAAAAATGGCTTAAACAAGAGACATATATGAGTTCTGTTGAAAGGAAGTCTATCAGTTTGGAGAATCACTGGTGGAGTTCCTCATGGTCTTAGGACCAGTATTATTTGATATCTTCATTAATGGCTTTGATACAAATACTGAGAGTGTGCTAATGAAATTTTTCTGATGACAAATCTTTGGCAGAGTTGCTAATACTGAGGAGAACTGGAATATCATACAGGAAGAATTAGATGACCCTGACGACTGTGGTAATAGAAGCAAGATGAAATTTAATAGTACAAAGTGTAAGGTCATGCACTCGGGGACTAATAACGAGAATTTCTGCTATAAGCTGGGAGCTCATCAGTTGGAAATAGTACAGGAGGAGAAAGACTTGGGTTTAATCAGTCAATCACATGATGATTATCACTACCAGTGTGAAGCTGCCATGAAAAAGGAAAGTGTAATCCTAGGATGTGCTGGGATGTTTTCTAGTACTGGAAGAGAGTATCACTTGCACAAGGTCTTGGCAAGACTGCCTCTGGAATAGCAAATACAATTCTGTTGCAAGATCGTTGCATTCTAACCAGAAGTGCTTCAGAGAAACAGAAAAGAGAGGTGAGGAAGCTCAGGTGACACCTGAAAAGCACCTTAACTTCTTTAGCTTAGTAAAATGGAAGCTGAAAGAGTACAGATGTACTCTGTAATTACACTATACAGCAGAAGGAGAGCTATTTAAGATAAAGAAAAATGAAAATTAACTAAATTAATTGATGTGGAAATTTGCAGAATACTTCTAGATACGATGACTGTAAAGTTCTGCAACAGCACTAATGAAACTAAAATTTGCATTTGACATCAAGATTGAGAAGTTTACAAAGAAATTACATGTTGAAATTGCCTCTAATACTCAGGGATTTCTTCCTTTCCTACTGCCCTAAATCTTAAATGGTTATTGCCAGAAATGTTTACTGTTAATGCCTCCCTTAAAACTGAAACTAATAAAGTGGATGGCTCAAATCCATTGCCAGTCCCATCATGCTCTATTGAATGGTTTCAGTTAAACTTTCTTAAACCGTAGTTCAGCAGGAATGGTAGATGTTGACAGCCATGTTCTGTTAATATCTCGTGGTGTACAATGATTTTCAGTCAGTGGAAAAGCATTTTAAGAAACATGTAAGAAACATTGTAAGTTAATTTATTTGTATAAGTATTGTGAAGATGACAGCAGTAAAATATATGCTTTTGTAAAACCCTACACCTTCAACTAAATGCTTTCAATTAAAATTTCTTAAAAGTACTGAAGAAATCAAGTCCAAGATAACGTGAAAAATTCTCTGCTATTTTCCTCTTAGTAGCTGTGTACCAAAGAAAACTAGTGATGGACCTCTGCAAAGCATGATGATTTCAAGGTACACAACAACCACAAAAAGATTTTCATCCTATAATAATTTCCTGTCTTTCTAACTGTGCATAAATGAATGAAGCAGAGAAGTCTTTGAAAATGCTTTGCCCAGTGGACTCAGTTGGACTCACATTAAGAGGCAGGAAAACAGTGACATATTTGTACTATTGCTTTAGGCATGTTCAAACAACCTAATTTATTTAAATCAGATGTATTTCCTCAATTCTGGCTTTAAAAAACAACAGCCTGACAGTTTGATATCTTGGATGCAGAGAAGACTTCATTGCCACAGAAAAGATCTGGTTTTGGAAGCAGCACAGAATTCTTGCTCGTGGGACAGTGCCTCATGTTATGCCAAAAATGAAACATTCAAACTAGTGGAATTCAGGGTTTTTCAATACTATTATAACAACATTCTTTGTGCTTATGACTATAGGAATAGGGAGGGTCTGGAAAGGCAACTATGCCAAAAAGGGGGAAAATGAATGTAAAAGCAGAACTAAATTTCAATCCAGAATTAAAAAAATAATAAAAATTAAAAGTTACTGCTCTGAAGAGGGAAGAGTCCAGTTACACATCGTTTGTTTGGAAATGGTAGATGAGAAGATCTGAAATACAGTGTGTGTAAAGACACATTTTCAAACTCCCACATTTTCTTTAAATCCTCAACTGTTAGACTACAGATATAACTCCACTATATAAAGACGTTTTAAAATTAGATTGATGAGAAAATATGAACTTTGGAAAATATGCAAAAAAAGACATAGTATAATGATTTCAGACAATCCATAGGAAATATGCAGAGGGCCACTTAACATCATTTTTCTTTTTGAAGTACAAATACAGTATGGACTTCCTAGTGAAATCTGTTATTTTTAAGCAGTTGGGGTTTTTCCTGATTAAGGAGTATACACTTAGTCCTGAATTCCTAAATTCAGGTAGGTCTTGGAAAAATATAATTAGGATATTTCATCATGGTTTATGTTAACTTTATTTTTTTAGGGAAATATATGATAATAGAATAATTTCATTCTATGTCACTCTATTGTTCTGTATTTTCTGCTACTATTGGACTATATATTTTTAGACTGGGAGAAGTGACATTTTATGTAGCAAGCAATTAAGACCTAGAATTTTCAAGCTGTCATGGCAGATTATAGAAGAAATTGTATCTTAGTTGAATCTTACCAGTATATAATGTCATTTCTCTGTAGTCCATCTGCCTATAATCCACTGTAAAAAGTAAATAAGGACCATGAGCAATTTTTTCTCTTCTTTAGTCTGTCACCTCACTGTAAGGGAATGCAGTCAGGAATATAGTAGGTGGTTTATAAATATGAGCATCCATTCCTATGTTTTAACTTTTAGCAAGGGGCAAATTATTGTTGTCTCCACTTGAAGTAGATTATTGGGAGCTTGTAGGGCTATGCCAGCCATCTCAGGCACTGCACGTTTAAGAGCAACATTGTGACATCTGGAAGAATTGGGCAGTATTGTATTTTGCAAAGGCTTGGCTGGTTGGACTTCACAGAAAGAGTGGTCAGACAGTGGAATAGGCTGCCCAGGGAGGGGTAAAGTCACCATCCCTGGATGTGTTTAAGGGTCATTTTAGATGAGATGTTGGGGGATATGGTGTAGGGAAGAACTTTGTAGAGCAGGGCTGATGGTTGGACTGATCCTAAAGGTCTTTTCCAGCCTGAATGATTCTGTGATTCTGTGATTCTATGACTTAACAAAGCTTGCAAAATGACAAAATTAATATGATAGGTTTTTTATTTCAGACCATAATGCAGAGAACGTGCTGGATTATCACTTCTACTGAATACATGGAGAGAAAATAAAAGTGCCAGCATCTATGAGTCAACAAGAACAGAAGGTATAGTGTTTCCAGAAGATATTAGGGCTTCTGTTTTTAACCATAGCAGGAATAATACAATATCATTCTGAGTACTAGTTTGTATAAACCAAATTGGATTAGTAAGCACCACAAAGATAGGCCAGCATAAGGCAAAATAAATTGTGAGGATGAAAACAGGCCCTAAAAAGAAGATAGGCACTTAAATAGATAGACTAAATAGAACAGATAGACTATAAAGACTTAAGAGAACGAGGTAGATTGGTGTCTATCACGTCAGAGCTAATATCAGGAGAGCCATAAAGAGTAAAACAATACAAAATGGCACTAAAAGAAGAAAGTTCATATGGGAATAGGATTGTTACCTTTGAAATGGACAAATAAACAAAAACCAAGCAATAACAGAAGTGCCACCCCAAAGCTGTCTTAGTCAAACAGCCTCTAGGCATGCCCAGTACTGCAAACAGCAGCCCCACATCAAGAGTGAAACTGGTCAGAAATCAGCCAGGTGGAAAACTTGTATGTCACCACTGACAGAAGTGACAACAGAAGTAGGCTTAAAGTTTGCCTCGTTTACTTAAGCCAAGAACAAGAAGAACACAGTGCTTGGAGAAGGGGAAGTTACAGAATCAGAGAATCACAGAATCATCTACATTGGAAAAGACCTTGAAGATTATCCAGTCCAACCATTAACCTAACACTGACAGTTCCCAACTACACCAGATCCCTCAATGCTATGTCAACCCAACTCTTGAACACCTCCAGGGATGGGGACTCCAACACCTCCCTGGGCAGCCCATTCCAATGCCTAACAGCTTGTTCTGTAAAGAAATGCTTCCTAATATCCAGTCTAAACCTTCTCTGGTGCAACTAGAAGCCATTCCTTCTTGTCCCATCACTTACTACTTGGTTAAAGAGGCTCATCCCCAGCTCTCTGCACCCTTCTTTCAGGGAGCTGTAGAGGGAGATGAGGTCTCCCCTCAGCCTTCTCTTTTCCAGACTAAACACCCCCAGTTCCCTCAGCCGCTCCCCTTACGACCTGTGCTCCAGACCCTGCACCAGCTTCGTTGCCCTTCTCTGGACACGCTCGAGTCATTCAATGTCCTTTTTGTAGTGAGGGGCCCAAAACTGAACACAGGAATCGAGGGGCGGCCTCACCAGTGCCCAGTACAGGGGTCAGATCCCTTCCCTGTCCCTGCTGGCCACGCTATTGCTGACACAAGCCAGGATGCCATTGGCCTTCTTGGCCCCCTGGGCACACTGCTGGCTCCTGTTCAGCCGGCTGTCAATCAACCCCCCCAGGTCCCTCTCTGACTAGCAGCTCTCCAGCCACTCCTCCCCAAGCCTGTAGCGCTGCTGGGGGTTGTTGTGGCCCAAGGGCAGCCCCCGGCATTTGGCCTGATTGAAACTCCTCCAGTTGGCCTCAGCCCATGGCTCCAGCCTGTCCAGGTCTCTCTGCAGAGCCTCCCTGCCCTCGAGCAGATCAACACTCCCACCCAACTTTGTTAAATTGAGACACTGTCTACAAATATCTGCAAAGAACAGGAAGACTTGCTCCAAAAATTGGACACCAGAGCTACACCACTAGAAGAAAATATCAGGAAAGAAAAAAAACAAAATGAAAGAAGCTTGTGAATTATAAAACAGGATGGTCAGAGGTTTTTTTTGAAAGAATTATTAGTTGGCAAAGACAGCATAAGGCAAAGAGGGCACTCAGAACACAGACTGGGGTGTAGAACAATAAAAAATGAGATTTGAAGAAATCATAGAATTCTGAAAATCAAAGTGGGAAATATATTAGTACCACCTAATTCTAAGGACAGAGATGTCTATGTTCTAAGTTGATAGGTGTTCAGTTTGTTCACATACTGAGTCTTAACAATAATAACATTTTTTAAAAGCAGTAGAAGTGTTACTGACTGTGACCAGAAGTTCTAATGTCACTCTGACTTTCAGATTTAAAGATTACAGTGATAAAGTTTAAAATTTTAATTTATTCATAATAAGTGCTTTGGGAAGTTTGTAATATTTGTTGTGCTGATATCTCTATGTGAAATCAATGGACATGTTGCCAGTGTAGTAAAAAATTCAAGATTAATAAATCTTTTACCAACTGTGTTGCTCAAGTTGTCACCAATGGAAAAATTGATGATTGTGTTACTTTTCAATGCTTTACAGTGATTGCTCTGAATTACTATATTAATTTGGTGGCATTGTATAATAAACCCTGCTCTAGTTGTTTTTTATATAAGTCCAAGAAAACATCCATGCAACAGTGCAGACCAGTTCAGCCTATGTAACCTTTACAAATGTCTTCTGGCAAAAGTGGAAATGCTTTTATATGAAAGCCATTGGATTTGATTTATATGAAGACAGCTGTGATCCAGTGGTTAGGACAAAGCTCTAAATTAAAAAAATATATATTTTTCTCCCTCATTCTGGTTCTATCCTGTCATATGACTTTGACTAAGACAAGTAAATCTACATTTTTAAGGGAAATGGTATGCAATTCAGAATGCCTACTGGCAAAGTTTCAGCAAGAAAAAAAAAAAAAAAAAAAAAAAAGGAACATGCAATAAAAATATCTAAAAAAAAAAAGGCATTAATGTCTCAGAATTGTTTTTCTTTCCAAATAGGAATTATGATATTTACTTTGTTTTTATAACTGAAGCTCTGGAGTGTTATAGATGTAAAAAACAATATGTAAATTCTCAAAATTATACTTTTTACCAACCTCTTAATTAAAAAAAAAAAGTTTACTCATATTCATTTGTTCAATAAAAAGTTCTATACATTAATTTGATTTATATTGTACAAATGCTTGATACGAGTTTCAATTTAGAAAATATTATCTCTATAGTAAGTGAATGGAGCAAAGAGGTATTATAATGGCCAACTTATTGCCAGACATTGTTTCACATTTAATCAAACAGCAGACTTGTCATCTAAAAAAAAAAAATAAAATTCAGTACAGCATTTAAAAGCATACATAGGAATGTATCAGTAGCTGAAATTACAGATCTTTTAAACCTATTAACATTTTATTAATTTTGACCTTATAAAAGAAGAATTTAGGGTGAATTCTAAGTATTCAGCTTTTATTTCTTATATATGTTAACAAGCATTACTAATGTTGTGCCAACTTGTCAGTTTTTCCTTAATGGTCATATAAAGATTTCATTAATGGCCAGCATGAATTAGACCTTCCCGTGGGCAACTTGAACTCAAGTATGGACTTTTATTAAGGGTCTTTTAATTGAATGAACAATTTTAATTTTTAAAAGAAAAATAGTTGTTTTTCTTCACATTCTTTCCCCCATTTAGGTTCTCTGATCCTGAGGTGTGACTTAAGGGCATAATTAGTAAACATTTGGGGTTAATGCCCAAATATTAGATTCAAGGCCATGATTATAATTTCCTTTTTATCTAAGTTTTAATTTTGCTTTCATGAAGCTTTAATTTTGCTATCATGAAGACTGTGAGAGATATTTAAATCTTGAACTTTTTCAGAAATAGGATGTTTTTTAAAAAATTCATATGTTTTAGCAACAAAAATTGAAGGCATGCTAGTACAAAATTCAGAACTGTCCTCTATGGTACAAAAATAAGATTGTGTTCAACTTTGTTGTTATAATGGTAATGAAATTTGTAAAGTGTCTCAAGCTGATGAGTAAAATCACTGTTTCTGCTTTCAACAATAATATCTTATGTCAGCATCCTTTCAGATCATTGCCAACCATGGTATCTGAAAATCTGTAGGAGGAAAAATATATCAGGAAAAAGGGTGTCTAACAAATAAACCACCCAAACTATATTTCCCTCATATTTCCAGGCAATTTCAAGAGTAGCAGAACCAAATAAATCCATTCATCTGTCTATTTGCATCTGAAAGCAGAGAACCCACTCAGTAAAGATATCATTGGAAACAATAATAACAATAATAGAAAATATTTCTGTTACACTTGTCTAGTCAAAGCACTATGAAAACATTAGATGCACCAGCTACTGCTCAGAACCACTGATAAACCAACATGTACGTGCTGTTTGTGGTAGTGATGAAACAGAGGTGAAGTTGAAATAGCCAAGTGAGTGAGTGATGGAGGTAGCGGAAGTTCATAGCAGTTGATCTATATTCAGCCAATTAAACTATGGAAGAAGAGAAAACTATTGTTGAACATAATAAGAAGTGATAGTATTTCCTGAGTCAAAAATAAACAAACTAGTTTGGTTTAGCAAGTTCTATATAGTTGATCCTGTTATCTATTAAATAGAGAAAATTTGATGGGTTTTTTGGCTACTGAGAAAGAGCTAGTGTTTTGTGAAGGAGATTTTATGGCCAGGACACATCTCAACTCTGATTTAACATAGGTTGTGTCTAATTGTGCAGAAGTTTCCTCTGAAGTTTCTGTTGAATACCATTGCTTTCACTTCCTGCTATAAAACAATAGATTGTTCCTATGCACTACTAAGACAGGCTGTGACACTGCTGTTCTTTCTGCTGTGCCACTCACACCAAATCCAGAGAAAATTATCACAATGGAAGCCAAATGGTCCCTATTTTTCTATCTACTTATCTATTTTTTCCACACAAAGAGGACTGAAGTTGTGGAATTAAGGTCTTTTGAGAAACTTGAATAAAAGTCTAAGAATAAATATTTTTATTAGGCAGTTGTAGCCTCTAAGCACAGTTTATTACATCTTTCCTGAGGACAGTACATGGCTTGGCACTGGTGAACCTTAATCCTTACCAACTTCTTTACATTCAGTGACACGTTGTATGAGCACTAGATATAAATTTCCCAAAGGTCAGTACTGCAACTCATACCTTACTGGAAAAATGTTGATTATATTTTTCAGCTTGTCTTGTGGCATAAATTTAAGAAACATAATTTGTTACTTCTTCCTAATAAACAAGAAGATGGCTCTCCTGAAGAGGATTCAACTGGAGAGCTTTCCTAGAGATCAGTGACACATGAAATTCACAACTTCACAAGAGCTAGCTGTGAGTTGTGTGTAAAGGCAGAAGGCACGCTGGCATAAGGTAGAGTAGAAAAGAGAAGGAAGAGGAAGAAGGGAAGGAATTGGAATATTCTACATATTCAGAGAATATTTGGAACATCTTGAGAGTCTCCATGTGCTACTTAGACCCTCAGAAGAACATGCAATTATTCCACTGTATTATCTGCACATATCCTCATGCTTATATAGCTTCTTATTAAGTCAGTGGACTTCTAAATATTGACATAGGAATATATGTATATATATAATTCAAAGGGAAATTATAGACTGTTTTCTATTGTTTGGGCATAACATCATAAATATTATTTATAGCATTTCTTTGAAAGTCATCTCATCAGCTTCTGCCTATTCTTACTGTAACTTATTCAAGTCTAACCTTTCCTTGAAATCTCATTTTAAAATAATGTTTATATTAATGGTGTATTAATAAGTTGTCATTTAAATAAGTTTAAATGATTAAAAAGACCAAGCTTAAACGATTGTTCTGAAAAATGTTTAATTTATTGCATATCTTGCGGCTATTTAAGTTAAAAGTTGTATAGTTAGGTAGTAAATTGCAAATACAGTAGTCTTTTATCAATATGATGAAAACCATAGCAAAATTTGCAATATAAATTAAGCATTCCCTGAAATTTTTTACTTCTGATGCAAAAGTTGGTTTTATAGATGCATCTTCAAAGCTCTGTAAGACACTAAATTCATGTGACATTTAAACGATATATTGTCACTGCACCAGATACCATTTTGTTTAAGGACTCAGAAACTAGAAACAGACTCTTCAGTACACTAAGGAAAGTGCTCAATATGTAGAGGTTTGAATCACATGATTCCTATTAATTTTGGTGGGACTTACATGGACAAATCTGAAGTTCATGAGAAGATATTGCCAATAGAAATTACTGTTCCCAACTTTGCTCTCTGAACCTTTGAGCCTGGCTACCTGTACCTCTGTAAAGGTCCTGGGGGAAGAAGAGAGTGCAGCAGTATAAAGTGATTAAAGCAAAGGCATTCAGAGTTTAAGAGTTCTATGGTATGTGTTCAAAGGTAGGAAACATGTAATCAATACCAAATGGGAGAAAAGGTAGTTTTGAATGTATATTCTCCTTAAAATCTCCTTTGAAAATATAATCTCCTTAATCATAGTGTGTTTTGCACATGATACATAATATTTTTTTTAAAATCATGTAGGAAATATATATTGATATTGAAGTCTGACACTTCAGTGACATGTACCAAACGGATGACATTTATACAATAAATAACACAAAAATACTCAGAGGCTGTAGAGTTTAATTTACATGTATAAATATAGTTGCTGGATTTCTGTGAATTTCAAACTGAAACAAATTCAAGCTGAACCCATTTGGTACACCTAAAAAAGTGTGAGGGAAGAAAAAAAAAACAAAAACAAAACAAAACAAACAAACAAAAAAAAAAACCCACACCAAAGAAAACCTTAAGAATATAATTTGAACACACAACAATAAATTGTTAAGTGCTAGCTTTGGGTTCAGTTCCTGCCACTACTACCTCTACAGAAATCAGTGGAACTAAACTTGGGTATGAATAAAAGCAGCATATAGTATGAAAAAAAGATCAAAATAAATTATTTAATCTTACTCAGATCTTAGTCTATTGACTCAAACAGTGAACATCTCATATGCTTTGAGAGTTGTTAAGCACTGCCAAATATACCATCCAAGTGCACTTTTTTTTGGCAGGATTGTATCCAGATTGTATTTATTAGATATGCAGCTATTTGAGTTGATTAGCTA
Organism: Athene cunicularia; assembly: GCF_003259725.1. Classification (NCBI taxonomy): domain Eukaryota; kingdom Metazoa; phylum Chordata; class Aves; order Strigiformes; family Strigidae; genus Athene; species Athene cunicularia. The sequence goes on from NW_020799095.1 coordinate 121,098,312, forward strand.
CAAACATTTCATGAAGAAGAAATAATTGCTCATTCACTATAAATACATGTAGTTTTCTTCACCACTTGCTGACTCAGCTTCACTTGCGGTCTGAAGGATGAAGTCATATGGGTTTTTCATATTCTTACTATAATTTGTAACATTGGGAGGAATGGGAGCAGCAGTCTGTTACAGCATACCCTTGTTCTGCTGCACCACTCCCAAGGACAGAGGTTAAAGAATCCATCTGCTATCTAGTGGAGTGAAGAAGTCACCAGTAGACTCTCTTGGAGCATTAGGGAAGGAGGAGACAACAATAATACCCAATATACTGACTACACACAGCTGGCAAGCATTAGGGAAGGAGGAGACAACAATGATACCCAATATACTGACTACACACAGCTGGCAAACAACTTAAGGACTGGTGCCACCTTGTACAAGTAAACCTACATCCAGATCAAGATTTAGCAGAGATTGGGGTGTGGGCTGGCTTCTTGACTCTCTCTCCCCGAGCAGCCTATGAAACTGAGGTCATCAGAGTCTTTTTCTTGGCTTTTTAGTCCAGCAGAACCGAATGTAAACTTGTGGAGCTCTTTATATGTTGGGCATCTCCAAGAAGTAGAAATTAACAACTGATATAACCTTTTACTGGAGTAGTTAAAAGATCACAGTCCTGATTTTCATACTGACACTGGGACCATAACTGTTTTACTGGTTTCTTTTTCAGCTCACTAATATTCCCAGGTAGGGATATAGTTAGAACACAGTCATGGCCTGGAAGTAATGAGAAGGAAATAGAGAATGACTTGGCCCCCGGAACCTAGCTAATGAGTCCATCCTTCCAACAATCTTTCTCTTTACAGGGGGAAGTTTAGTTTTATTACTGACCCTTTTGCTTCTTCAGGATATGTACTTGGAAGAGTTCCTACTTCAAGTCTTCTGGCTGTCCTCCATGTTTCTCAAAAATAATAATTACAGACCTTGTTCTCCTCTTGATAGACTTTAAATACCACTTGAGTGTGAATAGCTTGATACACATATTGCTTTCCTTAAGATCCTATATGATTTTTGACACAACAGCTTAAAATTACACTACTTCATATGAAAGGCTACTGAAAACAACTGGCAGAGACCTGGGGAGACAACAGCTATGCACTTGGAGAAAATGCTAGTTGCATAAATTTAGAGGGATGGGGACTGTCACAGTACCAGCCACAGTGAAAGAATTATAGCAATTCACATTTGAAGAAAGAACATACTCAGAAATAGAATTACACATGTAATAGATTGCATCAGACATGCAAGATAAAACCAAACATATCAAACTCTGGAGCCATCTAATGCCGTGTGAAAAATGTGGCTTGGTATAAAGTTTGTCCTTGTTGTGTGCCAAAATACAGTTTCTTAGAAAGCTTTCCTCATTTCTCTTTCAGAGAACTCCTTTCAGATAAATATTTGATAGTATAGACTTTGCTATAATTAACAGATTAAAATATGCAGAATTTGCTGGAGAGGATTTCATGGAATAAGATCAAATAACAGCAGATGTCAATGCATGTCACCCATACACGTGCTTAATTTGGAATCTGTTGAAGGAAAGGCATACACAGAGAACAAAACAAGGTACCCTTGATATTTAACAGTACAGTTTCTGTCAGCAGGATGCGTGGAAGATAATAGAAATAACCCTTAATACACAATAAGATTTTGAAAGTCGTGAGAGGTCTGAAAGTGTATATATATATACATTTGGTAATAAAGTTTTGGAAAATGATATATAACTTGTGTCAAACATGCAGAAGCAACCTAGGTATAAAATAAAAAATTTAAAGGTACAAACAACTGAGTACCAGCAAAAAAAGGATTACAAAAATTAAAAATAACTGGGAGGAGGATATTACAAGAGAGAAAACAGGGTTTAACCGCTGCGGATGTGCCACAGAATAATCTCACCCAAGCAAAAATGGCTGGATTTTTATAAGACCAGTTTTTAAGAATGACTAAAAAAACAGCTCTTCTGAAGTGAGGTAGGACATCTTAGAATAAAGTTTATCTGTCAGTAATTCCTCTTACTTTTACTGCCTGGTGGAAACTGATGCATCTCTCCGCTCCAGTGACACACAGCAACCACTGGCAAATGTCTTGCACAGGCAGTTGGATACAGTAACCATGATTGTTAAAATGGAAAAACTTAGCTTATATGGCAGTTGATATGGTATCCAGCTACTGCACAAGCAAGTCATTAGCACTGTATTTTAACAAAATGAGATTGTAATTAGGTGCCTTTGATTCTAAAGGCAGAATGAGTTGCACATTTCTGGCTGCTGTTCCCAAAGCATGACATCAGAGTAATCAGACATAGACTGTCATTCTCTGCTCACCCCACATTTTTACTCCATTAGTAACTTGCAACTAGTCCCTGGGCAAGACGAGATTCTCAGTCATCAGTGAGCAATAAATGCCTCTGCCAGGGTTGATAAGATTTCTCAGGCACATATAGTACTTTTTGTTTTGTTCCTGTTTTTCAATTTCACAAGCTGTCTCTGTGTTGAAGTTGGGTCTGGATCGCTGTTATCTTGTGGCTGCTTTGCCTCAGTAGGAATTAAGAGTGTTCCTTTGTGCTAGCTGTCTATGAATGAAATAGGACCATCAGAATAGCTTGCTCTCACTCCACAATATGGGAAAAGTGACCAGAATATCCCGTGAAACACAATTCCCACCTGTTACAGTGACCCTATGGGTCAGTGATTGCAGACAAATAGAGTAACTTTCTTCCCTACACTGGACTGTTGGACTGGGAGATCCTGCAGTCCTGTGGTTTAGTTTAGTTACTTGTACTCTTTCTCTTGGGAACTGAGCATAGACTTGCTAGCCCATTGACTTCATCAAGAACTCTGTGCTTAGAATAATTACAGATCTGGGTCCAGAATCTGGAAATACACATCTCAAAATGGAGATTAATGACTACATTCAAGAGCTATTCCCCAAAATACACGGTATTACCATAGGATGTAGCAAATGATGTGTGAAATGAGACACCTTTGCCGATTGGCAGTGCACAAAGAGGATAAAGAGAATGACGTGTAATTATTACTGTGCTATTAGCTGTGATATTCAACCTATACAAAGACAGAAAAGTCCAATAAATCCAAAGTCCTTAGATTTGTTTAAAAATGAACAAACTGCTTAGAAACACTTTTTAACAAACTTCACCAGAACTTTCATCTGGAAGTGTAGTGTCCAAAAAAAGAAAAGGAGACATTTTAAATTAGTCTCCTCCTCTCAAAGCTCATCCCCTTTTTTCCCTTTACCTGGGAAAACTCAAATACCTTTCAAGCACATTACCAAATTCCCTTAATTACTAGGGAGTGGGAAGTAGGGGAGCTGTGACATCAGTAAAGTTTTGAGAGGATTGTGGATGTACCTTTATCTGTCAACATAACAGATGCAATGCTGTCTCTTACAGACAGAAATCAATACAAGGTATGTCTGCCAAAGTACATACTAAGAATTAGTTAAGAATCTTTTTTCCAATTTTATTAATTTTATGTTTTCTGGCAAATTATAGAGCATACATTACCCTAAGAGATAAACTGTTAGAAAAAAAAAAAAAAAAAAAAAAGAAAAAGTGTTAAAAAAACCCTGAAGAAAGCACATGCACAGGTGCCTGGCATCAGTTCTGTAAGCTTCCTAAAGACAATTTCAATAAGTTCAGAAAGCCCCTACACATTTTGAGATAGATATATCAGGCAAATCAGAACCCCTCCAGTTCTGAAACATGAACATTATTATTTCTATATTAAATATTTTGAACATGTGAAATGAAGTTACACATGCAGAGAAAACTGAAGAATATTAATCCTGGGCATTTTGTCTGCTACATGGTCAACTGATTATTTTTCTACTGTCTCTGGGGTCCTTATCTTCTATTTATTTAATTGATAAACACATAATGAAAGTTTGTAAATACTACATGATATTTTTATTATGAAAAAAAACCCAAAATCTACATATAACATCCTTGTTCACAGTTTCATTTAAGAGCTGGCCAGCAGATCATCAAAAGATACTTTTAAAAGAAAATTAATACTGAAATGTTTCTAATGGTATCCAGCAGGTATCATCACTAGACCCAATGTTAGTCAGTATTCCCAGCAGTGATCTGGAGGTGCAAATAGAAATTAACATGTTAAGGATCTGAGGATGACAGAAAGATTACTTGAATAGTGCATAATGATGAGATCAAGGAAGAGGACATCACTTTATGAGCTAGACCACTGAAACATTTTAGGAGAGATGATTGCACAGCCATACATCAGTAAAAAGGAATTTCACCCCAAAAAGATGGGGTACGGTGCCTTGAAATGCTTTGACTCTGCAAGGATTTATGGGCCATAGTGGACCAGCAACTCAACGTGAGCTCCCACTGTGAAGCTGCATGAACAGAGCTAATATAATCCTTGAATCCTGATGCAATTGTTGGAATAATTCCCATAGATCTGCTGTCCATATTTAAATGGGAATGGTGGAAAAAAATTGAAAATTCACAAAATCTTATTCAAAATTAATTTGAGGAGAAAACTTATTATGATTGTATAAACTCAATCTGATTTTCAAAAAGGAGGGCTGAGGTTGACATGATTAAAGTTTATAGATCGTGGGAGAAAACCTTCATATGCAAAGAGTTTATGCTGAAGGGAGAATAACATAACCACCACCCAACCCCACCGCTGCCACCATCCACCAAAAGAAGAAAAAAAAAATTCTGGAAGCTGAACACTGACAAACTGGAAACAAAACAGTTTTCTTCTAATGAAAATAAATGTTGAAATACATTATCCAAAAATCATGTATTCTTCCTACTGGTATATCTTCAAATCACAATACAAGTTAAGATCTCACCAAATATTAGCTTTCCTTTAGTTAAATAATAATGTTATTGGACTCCAAACAAACACCAAATAAATCAAATAGATAATAGATAAAATTTAAGGGTCTTTGACATACCAGCAAACTAGCTGATGTTGGATTTCAGAAATCCAAAACAGAAGAGAAAAAGGAAGAAATAAAACAGAAATTAGAATGGTCTATTCAAAATTACATTGTCTGAAGATCTGAGGCCTGACTTGGGGCTTTTGTTTTACTTCTAAGTGAGGATCTCTGACTTTAGACCATATGCTGTACTGTGGTATGTATTGCATAACTATGGAAAATGTCTTAATGTAGGTATTTTTCATTCGCATAAAATTGTCTGTAAGAATTTATACCCCAGCTGGTATGATGTTATACAGAAACAATATCATGTGTTGTTCTGCAAGTTGTGCATATGTTTGGTTTCTGAGGCCAAAAATCAGGATGTGGTTTGAAGAAAAGTGGGAGGAGTCAACTAGTAAAAGTGTTATACCATATGACAACCTAAAAAAAAAAGAGCATATCAGTTGGGAAAATATATAGCAGAAGCAGAGACTGCCTTTGCTGCAATAACTAGTGATCTGCTGTGCACATGTGCATGTTCACATACTGCTGGCGTTTTAAAAGAAAAGCATTGCAACCTGTTCTTTGCATAGTCTAAATGTCTGTAACAATAGAGCAAAACCACTTTTTTGTGATGTAATCTGATATATTGTGCCAGTATAAATCACTCTGAATTTCGGTATATTAGCAATAAACTAAATTATTAAGAATACAAAATGGCTTCCACGTCTAGGACAGGAGACAGGATGGTCGAGTCACACGGTAGAGAGATCCATTTGTAGGCTTACTGTTGATTTAGGAGAGGCTCCTGAGTAATTATGTGCTAGAGGGTAATGGTCTGTAGGTCACCTTAGTGGATTTTAAAGATATCAGAATTATAGGACTCATGATCTGGAAAGTGCCCAACTTGTAAACGGTGTAACATACCTCTTCCTCATGTGAGTCATGCATCTGCTCAAGTCTGAAAATCTTTTACTGTCGGACCTAACATGACCAAATGGAAACATATTTTTTGATCCCTAAATTAACATACTAGGTCTCCCTGACTATTTACCTTGGGTTAGAGATTCACAGTGGAGTGAAAGTAAACAAATTGAATCTCAGTAAGTGCATATAATACATGAATTCAAGAAAATAATAAAATGTAAATAACTTCAAAAGCAGTTTTGTATATATCTACTCTTGATATATAAGCTAGTTGAAATAGTAGCAAAAATAGGTTTCTTGGAGAAATCACAGCATTTATAGCACCCTGTTTGTTTCCTATATTAATTTTTTGAAAGGTGTTAAAATTTCCAGGTTCCATATGGATGGACACATTTAGTCACATTAATTTCTCTAGTATGTTCAATCAAATTTTCAGTAGGTTTTTTTTTTTTTTAATTCTATGTTTTCTGGCTGTATGATTAATGTAAGTAAATAAGTAATCACCAGATGGAATTGAAAGTCTGCTTCCTGAACTTATGAAAATACAGCAATTAAAGTAACTTGAAATAGCAACATGAATAAACTATACACAAATTAACCATTTTCACAATTAAAACATAAGCCCAAAAGATGCCCCTATATACTTCAACTACTCTGGATTTAATTAAAGACAGATAATAGATAATAGGTTATTCTCAAGGGTTAATCTCTATTTTAATTTTTCATTTATCAACAATCCTAACACACACTTTAGTGTCATATAGCAATTATGGTTTTTTATTTTTTAGTAGGGCCCGATACCTTTGGTGGCGTCTGGTGAACATGTGTCAATGATATGGCAGGCATTTCATGCACCTGCACTTCAGCTGTGAGCTGGCGCCTACCACTGGCAAAGCAGCAGGTAAGAAACACCTTTGTCACTGCACTGATAATCTAAGTAAAATGTTGCATTACTAATTTGGATGTACTGATAAACCATTTTGATTCTATATTTGACTGGTTAATTGTCTTTCCTATCCTAAAGTTTGAAAGTTTCAAACAGGAATGACAATTTTTTTAATGTCTCTAACTTTATAAACTTGTCCCAGTCTTCCAGGCCAGAATGCATTTCAAGGCTGGTTGCAAGAGCATAAAGTGACACCCAGGATCAAGCCTAGGGTATAGTTTAAGATATGCAAGAGAAGAAATTTCGGGTGCTCACAGTCCCCTTGCATAGCTATGCAGTGGCAACCAGCCACTCACCTTCCTGGCAATATGTCACACATCTTAGGACAGCCCTGAGATCGTCTGTTGCTAAAACAGATGGTTTAAGCAGTGCAGGCTGTTGGCAGATCCAACAGCTCAGTCTTGAGCAGAGCTAAAGGATGGCAACATGGAGCGGGGGTCAGAAGACCCTGAGCATACTCCATGCCTATTTGTCAAGGTAGGGATCATCAGTATTGCCAGCATAATCTATGGAGAGACTTTGCTTATTGCATTTTACTTTTATTTAGGTTTTCTATAAGTTCCACTAATTTCCTGCTAATTCCCTTTCATGTAGCACAGAATATGTACAGCCATGTAGTGACAGTTCTGTCACCAAAATTCTCTAGAGTAGATTCACAACAATCCAAGCCTTTCTTTGTCTTGTTCTTGCAAAACATACTAATGAAATAAGCCTGCTTATTTAATGGGAAAAGCCATGGCTTTTTTTTTTTCATACCGTAATATGCCCCAATCTGAATTGTTCTAAAGGTAAGGGGTCTTCCAGTGATATCTTTTAACAAACAGCCTTGACATATTATCCAGACAAAGATGTCCCTGAAAGTTTAGTGGCTGAAATACAAAACATGGGCCATGCTAATGCTAAGTATGTTTTCATGAGGATGACAGAATTCTGCTGATCATGGTGTCTCCTAAAGGAGGCTTTTTTATTCACAACAACCCTCCATCAGTCTCCAGAGACCTGCAAATTGCAGAGATGATACCAAAAAATCAGTTAATTGAACAAACAAACAAACAAAATCAAAAAGAAAAAACACCCCACAAAAACTTAAAGTTGTCACCGCCACCTTAAGGAACCAGCTCTTTCAGGATGTGTAGCCCAAACTGTTTTTTATCTCAAAAGCATGAGGTCCAACAGGCAATTTTTAAGTACCCTGTAAAACACCTTTCTGTTGCGCTGTGAAACATGTAAAGATTGCACCACACTAGACAGAACTGGACATTAATATCTTCTATTTACAGATAGGGCAACTAAGATTAAATGCCCTACACACTTCTGCAATAGCAGCAAAGAACAGTCCCAGGAACAATTTGTTCAATCTACCCTAAACACTGTGTCAGACAACTCATTTTTCCCTGCCTGAAGGTTTTCTTCATTACAGAATGCTTTTCCTTTTCCAGTTCCAATTATTTTTAAAGAAAATTAAGCAATTTCTTTAGATTATTTTTTTTTTAATGTTACCTTTAGTGTTTCTGAAATTCTACTGCAGTTTGGAAAATAAATATCTTTCCAGGCTGCATGTATTCATTTCTGTGGAATAACCTTGACTTCTTAGTGCTTCCTCTGTGAATGGAAAAAAAGTCATTACTTGTGATCCCCCTTAACATCTACATACACACATTTTGGTACATAGCACTCTTACTGATGACAATACATTTCTGGAAATTGTACTAATTGTGACTATATTCAAGGGCCTGATTAAGAAAACATGTCTAAATCAGAAACAAACAAACAAACAAACAAACCAAAACAAAACAAAAAACAGAGCTACATTAAACCACATAGTTAAACATTTGCTTAAATTCATAACCAAAAGAATATAAAAATACTGAGTTGGAAGTGTGATAACAAAGTAAAGGTAATATACCCTACAAAATACACTTTTAAATCCTAACAAATTAAAGACATTCTCCTTCAGTTTATAATAATCTTAAGGACAAAGTTTTGTCTTGCAATCTCTGACAGTCCCTTTAAGCAGGCATTCATTGCAAGCAATGACAGAAACATCCCATCTTCCACTTTCCTCTGGTGGGACAAAAATCAGATGATACAATAAAAAAGAAACTAAACAAAATTAAAACCATAAGATTTTTCTGCCCCAAACTATGCCCTGTTTCTTTATGAAGCTTTTGGAAACCTTAATGGTTAAAAGCAGTGGGTAACAAAGAGTGACCTCGGAACAGCAGGTTCTAGGATTTAGACATGTAAATAATTTTTAGTCCTCGAACTTGAAAATGAAGGCTACAGTTTGCTCTGCCAGCACTCATGGGGCTTTGTCTGATGACACAGATGTAGAAGCTTTGAGTAAAATGGAAATGTCAGTTGCCAGAAGCATAACCGTGAGCAAATCCTGGTAAGTGAGGTCTCTCGTCCTGTCGCAGGCCACCAGCTCCTTTCTGTACCTTGCCTAATGGCGGGGGCTCCTTCAGCGCTGCTGTTACTGTGCCGAATCTCGAGCTGGCAATATGCCTTGCAAGGTTTGTTCACGTGATTACAGGCAAGAGAAGCTTTAAAGTACCCAGCCTGTTAAATTCCAGTAAATAAGTTACTGCATATTTTAGAAGGAGCTTCTTACCACACAGTTCACAATTAGTATGCCCATTTCAGCATTAAAAAGGTACCTAGGAAAAGAAAATGTGTGTATAAGTACAAAAAAATATCAGAATAGAGCACTTAGACTGAATAATTAATACCACTTTATCTTATGCAACCATATATTTTAATCATCAAAGATGACTAAGGCTACAAATTCATGTTTATTGACAAGGATGCCTTTCTTAAATCACCATTTAAAATGGATTTTTATGGCCTGTCTTAATAACCAAGAGGCAAAAATGTGTTGCACTGCATGGACATGCTGAAAATATGAATTAAATGGTCAAGACTACTGTCTAACTCCCTAGGCAAAAAGGCAATAGGACTGTTATTGAGGCAGAACAAAGAAAGAACTATCCTATTCTCGCTGTATCTACCATCTTTAAATACGAGTAAAAGAATCAGTTAGTCTAAAAAAAATAAAGCTAACAAATCTGTCAGGCTCACAACATACTACAAGTTTGCATTATGAGTTTACATAACTAATGATCATCGTATCAGGAAACAGGTTTTATATCAAAACATAGCATTTTCTCATCTCACCTTTACCAGTGAGGACTTCCTTCTATTTCACATGGTTCTACTTCCTCTCAATTTTCTTCATGTTCTTACACAATTATGCACGCTACTGAAAAACACTTTTACCCAAATAATCCAATTTCCCTTAAAGAACTGTTTTCAGTAGTGCACTTGATAGTTTAAGCAGAAATATAGCCCAAAACATTTTGCTATCTTGAGGCATGTAGTAGTTACACACAACAATGAACTTCATATATCTTCCTATTCTACTGCAGTTTCACCATGAAGTTTACTTAACATAAAAAAAAAAAAAAAAAAAAAAAAAAGGGAATTCTTCATATATGCATAGCATAGCTTGACTGTCCTTTCTGACCATAACTGTGCAATTTATAAGAGGAAGCAGTTTCAGTCTGTTCTAGCTAAATCAAGGTTACTGCTCCTTCAGAGCTGCCAGTGAAGCTGCTCATGTAGCCACTCCCTAACTCAACTCAATCAGGGTGAACCCAACTAATGTAAACAGTAACTCAGCGAAGAGGCTAGGGATTGCACATGTGAGCAGCTCAGGGAATGTAAATTCTGGTACCAAGAAAAGTGATCAGAATCTTAGGGCAAGATGAAAATTGTAATTTTTAGCTACCACAGCTAGAGTTGAAAGAAAACATGTTAATAAGGATCAAATTAAATACAGTTATACTTTGCTTTCATAGGACTGTTTCAGAAATATATTATTTTACCTTTGAAAAGTGACTAACATCACTAAGGTAATGCCCAACTAGTAATAAGAACTTTACAGGGTGACTTAATCCTCTGTAAATTGACTTGAGATCAGAATATGCCTCAGGATGGTTTCCACAGTGACTGTATGAAAAGAACACCCCAAAAAAATCCACTAAAAAGTCCATTCTTTAAACATTCCCAAAAGAATTTCTGACTACAAATGATAGAGAATATTAAACAATAACAACTTCTGTGAAACAAAAAAGAAACTTCTATTCTATGGTTTCCATACCTGAGCTGGACCAATTCCAATTCATAATTGACCAATTTATTTATTCAGAACTGAATATGTAAAACTCTTGAGAGATGTGTTAAAATACCTTACAGGCCTCATTTTTCTCCTTTTTTTATTTCCATCACTCACTGGAAAATTACTCCACATTGGTTTATTTATTCCTAAATGGACTGACCAGGAAGAAATAAGTTTACACTGAATCCACTTTTTTTTTTTTTAATTTTAATTTTATTTTTTTCCTAAGTTATTCTGCATCTTGCACCCTGTTTGGGCCAGGCACACTTTTATTTAGTACTGTCTATACCTTATTCACATCTGTCAACAAAAAATGCACATCGCAGTCACACACCAAGGCACAAGTCACAAAACTCACAGAAAAAGTAAAAGAAATGATATTTATATGTCATTTCGATAGTCAAGGGAGAAGAAGTGTCCTAGGCCCTCTTTCTAAAAATAATGCTTCATACAGGTGTCATCTCTGTATTTCATTGGAGTTATCAAAAGAAAAAAAGTTGTCATTTATGGAAGTTGCTTCCTGCTATTGGAATGAAATGATCTGCTTTAAATCACAGTCCTGTTCATCCATACCTTTCTTCCATGAAAATCACTCTTACATGTAGGGAAATGGGAAAAAACAGTTATATTAACCCACCATCAACCTATCTGATCCACAGAAATAACACACATAAACTCTCTTCTGGTCATTCATTCCTATCAAAAGTGGATTGAAAAATATTTACAACATCTTAGAAAAACAGAGTGAAAAAGAACAAAACCAGCTACTCCTGCTACCCATAGCAATGATGAGCTGATAAATAACCTCACCATATTGTCTTGTCAGGCATATCTAATAGAGATGAAGAAGTCTCTAATTAGGGCATTAATTCCACACTGCACTGCAGTTGCAATGCAACCTCCCTTTCACTGACAGGTGCAATACGTGGGTGCAAATTTCTTGGCATCAGCAATCTACTCTTTTGCATTTACATTACTAACATCATTACTTTGATTGACTTATGTACAGTACTACACTTTCACCTCTTAAGGTACAGAAAGAAAAGATTGATTCTGATTTCAGTGCCACAGTTTTACACAGATGCAGTTCCGATGAATTAAGTGCACTTACTCCTAATTTACAGTCATGGAAGAAAAATAATTTTCTTGTTTACCCTCCTATTTAGACAGCTCTAACTCTTTTGAACAGAAAAAAAGTTACACTGGTTTAAAACTCGTATGACAGTTAGGGGCATAGTTACATGTATTTTTCCACAAGAAGATGGCAGCTGTCCTCAAAGTGTAATGCGAGTTAACTAGGAAAAGGTGATTGACTGATGCTGAGGTTAATTGCTTGTTGGCATGCTAGAAAGCCTATGCTAACAAGTGCTGCTTATAACTAACAAGTGCCAATTATTTCCTTATATTCTAGTACACATTATATTACGCTAGGCACTATCCAGACATCCAGAAAGATCCAGGCATCCCTGCCCTGATCTGATGAGTTAATGATTTAAGAAAACGATGCTAGTTACTGACAAAAATGGCTCAGTGCATGCTGCTTATCGCAGATGTACAAGACTTCATATAAGATCATAACACCAAAAACCTTTGGTAATGTTATCAATGCACCAAGCATATATTCGTAATTAAAGTGTAAATAGCTGTCTGATCATAAACTTTGTTTCCTCTGTTGCTGACCAAAAGCTTACACTAACAGATAGTGCTTATTATGTCATTATTAGAAGCCAGTGAAATCTTTAGAAGTGCTGATATTGTAATCCTGTTTCCACATCTACATGTGGAAAAACCCCATATTTTATATATATAATTGGTGACCAAGTGTACCTACAAGCCTGACAAAACTTTCCACCTAATAGGTAGATTATTATATAAAATATTGCCTCATATTTGTGCAATACATTCACCTGGCTTGAAAATATGCTGACAGAACTAGAATGCATAACATCATCCATTGTTAAATTGATATTAAATTCATAATTTTGTTCCTGAAGCATCAGTAAATACCAATTTTAATTGCATTAATAAAATGTGAATTATGAAGGTGGAATTGTACTGACTAATACAAATTTTCACTATGATAATAATGATTTTAAATAAGATTAAAATGTAACAGCTCCTAAAGAAAGAGGAAGTTAATGTACCAAAAATAATAGTGCAAAGCCAGCCTGCCCCCCTCTCCTAGACAAGACATCTACCTTGTATCATTTGGTCTAAAACAAAGTTGACCTGAGTAGGGAATTTACCAGTCTTTCAGACTTTCTTTGCAATACATCTTAGAGTTCTTAGTAAAACTTAGCCGTTAATCCTTGTGTAACTTCAAAATAAACCTGTGTAATGGCATGACAACATTATATCAAAATTGAAAGCCTTTGGTAATGCGTTAATTGTGAAAGTTTGGAATTATAAAACCATCTTTCCCTTTTCTAACTGTTAAACATAGAATGTGTCAAGTATGTTGGTAATTTGTTGAAAAAGGTAAAAAACGCCTAAGCTACGGCTTGATCTCTCCTAGTCCTGCAGTGCTGAGAGCATTTCAGCATATCGCTATCCCAAGGATCCAAAATAATGCCACAAAACTTCACTAATTATTATACAGCACGGGCATTTAGAACAGGGTTGGGTGAGGTGACCATAAAAATGAAAAGATTTAAGAAAATCTAAAAATGTTGAAATGGTATTTGCAAATCTTGCATCAGTATTCCTAAACTGTTTTCGAATAGATATGTACATTTCTGTACCCATCAAACACTTAATAAAAGATAGCTCCTCTAGGCAATTTGCAAACTATAGTTTCATCTAGATATATGTCAGTGTAAATCAGGAACCTTCAGTTCTCAGTTTTTCTAAACAAGTATGCCATAATCTTTCCTAGCCCTGTATCCGTCAGACCCTCATAAATCTACCACATTGCTCTGTCTCCTCAGAATGCAGTCAAATTCACAAATATTTTAAAGGTATAGTGAAATACACATAGAGCAAGTCTATCATCCTAGCAGGAGTTAGTAATTTCCTTCACCTGCAGTATATATTTCATTTTAACACATCTTTAATAGACACCAACTAATCATGTTTAAAGGCTACTTCTTTATTATTGCCCTTTATCCATAAACTGCTCTTTTCACTGACCTTAATATATAAGGTGAAGATAGGCAATCATTCCATATAAATGCTTACATATATGTTTTTGATTTTAAGATATGTAAGGTAGATCTATTTTGTCTGGACATAGTTAATATTTTCTTAATTTCCATGTGCCATTGTAGAATATATTTTTTTTGTTCTAAACCACCCAATACTCTCAGAAATACCTTCCTTTTTTTTTCTGTATCCTGTATTTTATAAAAGAGTAAAAACATAATTACATTTATAATTTCAGATCTATTAAGAATAAAGCACTACATGAAATTTATAATATAGAAATTCCCTTTTCCTGGAATTACAGTTTTGTATTTATTGAATGCGTTCACAGGCTCCCTTAGGATGTGAAATGTATGGAAATATATGTGCATTACTAAAGAAAGAACTAAATTTATTCTTTCCCCACATCATGCTCTTCTTTGCAGTAGAGGTTTTTAATTCAGCACAGAGCTAGAATAAGATGGAGCCAATTTCCTGGTCTATATGTGTGACAAATGCTAAAAGTGGCACAAGATTAACAAATTAGTTGATGTATATATCTTTAAACAGTTTTTTGACTATGTCCCAAATCAAAATACATGCTTTATTTGAAATGAAGACTTCTTGAGGGTTAGTATTAAACAAGAATCTTATATACTGCTGTAATTTTAAGACAAAATCAAGGCACGTATGACAACTAAAGAACAACAACCTGAAAAAAATGTATAAGAAGGCTTTTACGGCACATCACCCTAATAAGAACAACGTAAAGTGCTATAAATTGTTTATTCAGTGATTAAATCTGATATTTTAATAAGAAATTTACTGTGGAAAAGTTAATTATTTCAGTACACAAGTATTTCTCTTAGGCATGAATATTGACAAAGTATTAACTACCAAAATATTAAATTCTTTCTTGTTAAGCCATGTGTCAGATAGCAGCTATTTTTAAAATGAGTATGGAGAGATCTACAGTATAGACATGTGTGTCATTATAGAAAGGTTTCTTTATGATGGTTTGAAATAAAAAATATGGAACTTGACCTTTTTAGCTGACATAGTAATCACCTACTTGATGTAATCCAGATATCTAACACCAAACAATAAAAACATCTGTGACAACAAACCCATGTAAAGCTTGTGGAATTATTTAATTTTTAAAAAAACGATAGCAATATTTAATAATCAGATAAACCTGGATTGGTTCTTCTTACACAAAAACTTTTGCGCTTTGCAAATGCTGTTTTTAAAGGGCTATTAACTTAGACGTGAAAGCTTTTTAAGATCTCATGCATATGTTTTGGAGTTACCTCATTCATTCTGCTTTTAGGACCTTGTCATAGTCCACCTGTTTTGCTTTTGCTTAAATTACATCAAATAATAGCTTTCTTTAGAGAAAAAAAAAAATCCTACATTTCTACTGACTGTATCCAAACATGATAATATGCTTAAAATTCAAGAGGAGCCATATTCAGGTTGCATGTCTCAGTCACCCAATCTCCCTTTCACATATCTGTTCATGTTGACAGACTATGTCATAATACATCAACAGAAAGATCAGCATAGAAGAACAAAAATTCATCGCCTGACAGCAAGAGAAAAACTGATTTCTACTATTAAATTAGCAAAAATATACCAATACTTCACTACCAATATGGACACCACAGCTAAAAGCATTCACCATATTATAATTCTGAATGAGCATTGGGAATTTTTTGTTTCAGTAATCTTTAAACACAAAAAAAAAAAGGAGGGGGGGGGAAGAGGGTGGACTCGAAGATGTCTATATCTTTATAAGTAAAGAATTGATTTCTACCAAATTATGCTATTCCATTTTGGTTGTGTTAATATATTAAATATAAGTTCTAAATATTCATTTGGTTAGAGAACACTGAGCACTGTTTTTGCAGTACTCATTTCTGACAGAGGCTTTTTCTGACGAGGTCAAGAACATGTGTGACAAAATCCTCTGTATCAATAGAGTGCATCAGCTTCTTTATATCTAAGAATTTCTCCTTATGTAAAAAGTATTCTGACTCTCTCACCGCTAGATATAATTTTAATATACTATATTGAGCAGTAGTGTTTCACTAGGAATTTAACAATACCTGGAATAAATAATGTCTTTTGCAGCCTAGGGCAACATCTGCCACTTATGCATTAATTCTGCCCCTGTTTGAACACTCTACAACATATGCACTTCTCTTTTGTCTGTTATCCTAGAGTTGTGTTATTCCCAAATATTGACATCATCTACTTTTATCAGCACTAACTGCTCTGAAGCTTCCTAGTCTCATGCTCAGCTCTATTTCTTTCTATTGATTATCTTCCTCACTCCAGCAGGTAGCTAGCCAGCGAGGCTGTCCTGAGAAATAGCTTCCAATGACTTTATACGCACAATTTACACGGAATTGTTTAAAGAAGATATTAGCCTCAATACAAATCAGTGAACCTCATTTAGTCAATACTGCACAATTCAGCTGTTGGCACCCTGTCACATGTTAGTCTTTAAAGTCAACTACCATACCCAATCTGCACATTAGCCATAGTATTTAGTTTCATATTAAAATGAGGCTAGTTTTTCACTTTTCTTTTTGAAATCTATTCAATATACTTTTTACATCACCTCATTGAACCATATGATAGTAATATAATTTTAAGTATAAAAACCTGAGATTAAATGCTTGATTTTTGACAGTGTCCTTAAATATAATAAATTCAAAGGGAAATACTGTTAAGTTAAAATGGAGTGTTTTTCATTAAGTCCAATCAAATGGTAGACAACAAAGGATCTTTTATTTGAGAATATGAAGTGAAAATGAAAACCAGAAAACCTTTACTAAGAAAAGGTCTAGCTAAATTATGTTGGAAGGAGGTCTCCAGATTGAACCTGGGTGTTTCTTTTGCTAAAAATGAATTAAACTAAGATGCACTATGGAAGAATAGCTTACAAAGAAGGAAAACCTAGTGCTTTATAAAGATGAAAACAGGGCCTAAGTACAGTTAAGTTAGAATAAAAACTACAAAGAAAGATCAAATATTAAAAAAAAAAAAAAAGTCCTACTGTAGCACCTAAACTGTTCTTTTATCATCAGGACAAGGAAATTTGGGGATTTTTTTTTTTTTAACCCCCTTTGCATTCCACAGCAGGGCTCTAAAACCCTAGTTGAACATTTATATGAAAATAATCTTTCCTTTTAGCCTACCAGACTATGATCTAAACTTTCTTTTAGACTACATCTAAAAGATAGAAGAAAAACAAAGTATATGTGCTTATCCCTGAATCTGTTACTTGAGAAAAAAGATAGCTGTTCTGTTGTTTTCCATCTGTATTGGACTCACATATTTTAGTATATTTAGCATATCCATGATGTTTATACTACAATTTCCATGTACATCCTTCGGCAGCAGGATAAAAATAAGTGTTGTACATCATTTTTGGAAGAAAAATACTTGGTTTTGCTGTATTTGGCTTATTTATTTATTTTCATTTACACTTTTCTTGAAACTTGATCTTACAATGCAAAAATTCATTGACAACCTGGCAGTATTCATGGCTATTATCTTTTGCAGGATAAAAAAAAAAAAAAAAAAAAAAAAAAAAAAAA
>NW_020799095.1:121116098-121123011 GCF_003259725.1 Athene cunicularia
AAAAAAAAAAAAAAAAAAAAAAAAAAAAAAAAAAAAAAAAGTCTGGGAGTATAAAGACAAAAAAAAACAAACCAAACCAAACAAACAAAAAAAAAAACCAACAAAAAATGACAACAAGCCCAAATATTTTAGAAAATGCAAAAGGAAATTTGCAGAATCCTTTTTAAATCCTGATGAGCAGTTGTCTGGACTTACTGATATACATGTAAATGTTTTTGAGAGAAGGTAAAAATTACATAACTAGTTAGCCACTGAGAATACTGTTATTGGGCAATAGGCTTTATTCTAAATGTTGGTAATTTGGCTAGAAGAACAGAAGCATTTTCATGACCTCTGTTGCCTGCTCTTTTCCCTTTAAAGCTCAGTGAGTGGTAGCTGAGGTTCTGAACCCCAGGTAGGAGAGAGATGCTGAAAGATGACCAGTCTAGCCTTCCTAATACATTCTCGTATGCACACACACACACACACGCTCTGTCCCACATACATACATTTATCGCAACCTGACACACATACAAAAGCCTTTTCCCTTCTCTAAGTTTCTGCAAGGAACATTTCAGAAACCAAAGGAAAAAAAAAAAAAGAAAAGGGCAGTGAGGAGAGTCATAGCCGCATATTCAGGCAGCAAAAAGGCAGGTGTGGTATGGGAATTCCTAGTGTTTGTGTCTGCTGCTCTGCGTTTGCTGTTGAAGGATTTGAGGGCTGTGTTCCATGGGTCTAAATATGTTTAGAATAAGTGCACTTGGAAAGAGAAATCTTCCAGATACTGTTTGGTCTATTTACTGGAGTAGATCTGCTTACTTAAAATAAAAGTTATGCTGTCCTTCAGCTGCTGTCTTCCATGCATGTACCTACCCATTAACTGTTATCCTCTTCCAATTACATTACTAATTGCTAAAGTAGATGCAGATTCTTTTACTTATTTATTATATAAATTACATCTTGTGGAATCTTACAAAATATTTATATGCATTCGGTACTTAAAGATGTTATAATTGTTCTACTGTAACATTTCCTGTGAAAAAATAGTATGAACCTCTGTTAGTACTTACTTCAGTCATGTCTTACACAGATTGATAGAATTATAGTTGGAAGTATAGTTAATTCAAAAGCTATTTCTAAAAATCCTAAAGTTAATTCTGTGTTACGTACTAATATGTAATAAATATTCTGGATAAGCAAGTGTAGTGATGTAGTAAATAAGCACACAATGAGCAATACAGTATTTTTTGGGAGATATAGCATGTACAACAGCATATGCATTCTAAAAGTTTACAAAGTCAAGTTGATATAGCTGTTTACTTCATGAATTAAAAATATCTTTAATGATTATTACCTGTGTCTGCTTTCATTGTGAGAGGAAAAAAAAAACAAAACAAAACACCACCACAAAATTTCTTATCATTGCTCATCCTATTTTTGCTCATTATTAGAAATACACGGACTTACTATGTGCTTAGGTTAAGCTATATTTATCACCTTTTCCATAGTGTCTTAAAATGGTAACTGGGCTTGAAAAAAAACCTGGTTTAATATTTAGGAGGAAGAACAACTTTTCTACTTGAACCTTGAAAGTATTTGTAGTCCAATCAGATGTATTATTTTGCTTCTTTAATGAAGATATTTATACTTTCAGATCTCAGGATTTCTTTAAAATAAGTCCTTACTACACACAAAGGTGCGCATGAATAATCTACAGTCAAGTTTCCTTAGATATTTATGTTAAGAATATACGATTAAAAATACTTAATTGGAAAAAAAAAATATTAAAAGTAACATTGTCTTTCCCCTAAAAGCATCATTATTAAAATATGATTGTTATTTATCAGTAGACATTGTTAGTTTCTCTGCTTGATCAGCTTTTGATTAATGCTCATAAATTTAAATTCAGACATACTTAGCCTCTCTGATTTTTAGACAGATGTCAGTCAGCATTAGTGTATCAATTTTTCATCAGAAAATAGAGATGCATGTTAAAACCACTTTAAAAAAATTGAATCTCTACATAGGACCATATTATCAAATGCTAATTATATCCTTAAGATAAGCATTAGCTGGGGGGAAAAAAAAAAAAAAAATCAAACTGTTTACAAAGCATGTGAACCTTAACTGGACATAAACCGGCCTATTTTGCTTCCCTCTTTCCTTCTTCAGTCTCACAGTTGTTTATGCAGTACATGGAAATATTATAAAACTTTTAAAGATACTTTTAGTAAAGACATTCTCCTGGCATAACTAGCTTGGGATAAATATGTTAGCAAAACTGTCCAGGAACTAGTGGTTGTGTGCCAATTCATGTTGTATAGTTTTTAAAACATGTACATAACATGATTTTTGCATGCGTGTGTCTATGAGTGAGTTTATTTGCATGTTTCTAATACATACCTCATTTCATCACCAAGTGTGTGTGTGTGTGTGTGTGTGTGTGTGTGCGTGTGCATGTGTGTAGGTTAGCGAGGAAACCAAGAGTAAGGTCTGAGTGTGGAAATCTACACCATTGCCTTTTGAAAGAGCTCTACGTACCTACCAAAGTCCTACCCTTCACTTTGAGAGAGGAGGGTGGGAAGGGGCATCACAAGGGGCACGGCAAGAAAAATACGGTACTGCAGCCCACTGAAGTCACTTGTAGTTAGTGAGCATGTTTTAAAGAGAAGTTTTAGATATACAGTGCTTAAAGCCCTTTGAGTCATATTAAAGGAATCACAGCCCCACAAATCAGGCTTACTAATAAGACTACCTTTTGGGGTTTAAACCTAAGTGGCAAACCAGATGCACCATTTCATTGGAATTCTAAAGATAATTCTGAAATGATGCTCAGTTGGTGTTATATGTTATTTTGTGTTCACAAGATGAAGTGGAATTTAAATTTTAAAAAGGGGAAAACATTTTGAAGAGTTTTGAGGGAGGCTTATTTAGATTCCACCTAATTTAAAAATTAGTCTTGGCTGTCTTCTCACTTCATCAGTCCTTGAATCAAAATTCCAAATCAGAATCTATTATTTTCTTACCCATGTTAAGCAGCATTAAATAGAGTGAAAGGCTTTTATTTACATTAAGGAACTAGTCCTGCAGTTTTCACACAGGAAAAACACCCTTTGGAGTCAATAGTAATTTACACAATTTATCTTAGTATCTACAAAGCTTAAAGACTGTAAGCCACAATGCAAATTCAATATTTACCATATTTCTAAAAAAAACCCACAAAAAAACAAACAAAAAAGAAAACCTTGTTTTTCCACATTAGTGAGTATCTTTTCTTACACTAGATTTCACTGCGTTTCAGAAACACATCAGAACAGAGCACAACTTGCAGTGTCAGTGTTTCCTCTCTCCCTCTCTCCCCCTTTTTCCTTCTACCTCTTGCCTATACCATTTTGATTTTAAATTTGCTGGAGCCTATTCAGTTTATAAATAACCTTTAAACTGTTGAACTGTTCGCTAGTTTATTTGAACAGGAGACAATGTTATTGAAACAAATCTAGTTAACAAGGTAATTAGCTTTTGCAATATTCCTCAGAAGGCTGGGAACCAACAGTTCATCACTGCACTATACAAATAGCATTGTCTAATGTTAAGCCTGTGCATAAGAGTGGTTCTATCAAAACTGACTGGTCACATTACCAGCAAAGGTATTGTTTTTAAAATTATCCAAGGGCCACCTAAAACAGATTAATTCACTAGAAGTGGAAGAATGAAAATATTTTCCAGTAGTAACCCGCTGTAAAAACGTAGGCTAATGCTGGTGTTGAAAAGATGGTGCTGGAACCAGGAAAATCCTTTTTCTTGCCTCCACAAAAGGATTTGGGCCTAATTATTTTTAAGTATAATCCAGCCAACATCTTCTCATGCTTAGCTGCACTGAGTGACACTATTTGTGATGCCCAGTCTGCTGAAACTGAGCAGGTTGCTGTCAGTTTAAAAATGACTATAATAAAAGTGACCATGAAGATGGATCTTGTGATTTTGCGTTTCTAATCAGTCATCTGTGAAGAACACTTTTGCTTTGATTCAGCAGACTGGTGACAGCCATGATTGATAGTGCATGAGGATGAAAAAAGGTTATTAACTGTCTTCCTATTAAACTCAATGTATTACCCCTCTAGGTGCATCTCATACTTTAACTTAAAGTACTTACTCAGGTAAGGTCAAGAATGAACTCTATAAACACAGTATCCATCCTGTTGTAGATGAACCAGGAACTCTAATGTTAAATTTTGAAAGTTCAGCATTAAACCATATCTGAATCCTGCTACCTTAATTACCGTGCTAAAACCAAAACCTGAGAGGACCTTTATATGCATCTAAATATATAGCTACACACAAATACTTTTGTGTGAAAATAAACAGATCAATTGTTTCTCTGTGTTTGTGCATACACGCACACCCATACACATATGTTTTACTTATTACAATAGTCCCCAAATTAAAGTTTGAATAATGTTATGTTAACAAAAGAAACGTGGAATGGGAATATGAAGTGTCTGTGGGGCTAAAGTATAAATCTGACACAGAAAACAGCATTTTACCTGCCAGTAGTTAACTTCATTACTAACTGGATCAGCATGATTTAATAATTTGTGAAAACTTCCTATTAAAAGAAAATCCAAATGTTTTAGCATATATGTAAGATAATCTATTTGTTGCCTCACAGCATGTCTAAGTTTTAGGTTTTATTTCCCTCTTTTTACTGATGATTAGCTTATCAATCAATACTCACAACTATCTACTGAAAAAGAAAGGAAAATGGCACATATATTCAGTTTTTAAATAATTATTGGGTGGAAATACTGATTCCTAGGGTACTTCTAATTTCTAAGGATGGCTCTGTGAAGAGGTAATCTTGAAGGAGTTTAAGGACAAAAGAGTGGAGTATGTTGCCTGTGTTCATTATTGACACCAAAAAGGAACTGAAAGGGGAAAGTTGTCCACATTGTGTATACAGGTTAGTACCTTTTTAGATTCACAAGTTTATTTGGGTAATAAATATTAAAAAATCATGTTATCACCTTTTTAGAATTAAGTGTTTTACAAACATTTATTCATAATCAATAGCATTTTAGGTTTTAAAATTGATTTTATCTTTAGGAATAAATTTCAGATGTTCTTTGAATTTGTTTATGCATATCTTACATTACAATAATTTTCTGATAAAAATAAGTTGACCAAAAAATCAAAAATCCTATGACTCTAACTACAGTGTGCACACTGTCATCTGAAGGAACGTGCGTACACACATGTTTAAAATAGGCTCTTTCCACACCGTATACAAGATCTCCCCCAAAATACATATATACCATATTTGCCTTTCAGAGTATTAAAACATACTTTTAAATTTAGTTTTATAATAGTCCTTCATTTTCTCTTAAAAATTATATCAAAACTATTTCTGCATTCATTAAAGTAATTTCAGAGGGAAACAAGAGTATTATTCCAAGCCAGATCTTTTTGGAGAAAGAAGGAAGAAGTATATCTCTATCTTTACTATTCTGTAATATACTGTCATGCATGAAGTCTGCAACATAAGTAGATATTTTGGTTTTTTTCAAGTTGTTGTTGAATTTTAGCAGTCCCTATTATTTTTAAAACAATTATTTTTTAAAGCATTCATAGTGGGCTAAAAAGAATCCAGAATAAATATAATCTAACTAATACGACGATGCTATCTCACAAGAAACGTTAAACAAGCCTCTGTAAGATCTTTATTTCTGGAAAGTGTGTTCCTTTCAGGTGTGGACTTGGGAATAGGCACCAATTTTCCCTTCAGTAACATTTCTGCTTTATAATAAATTGCAATCCTGTTGTAGCCCCGTGTGGATTTACAACTGGCAGGCTTTCACTCTGACAATTTGGGGTCACTGTGGATATAGGTGAGTAATAATTTCAGGGGTGATGGAGATATTGACAGAATTTAACGGTCTAAGTTCCTGGGCAAATATTTGTTAAATGTACACTTCTACACTGGTTTTTAGTTAATAAGACTTTTGGATTATATTGTCTGCCTTGTTTGTGGATTGCATTTTGTTTGAAAATATCTAAAATATTCATTTCCATTTGTGCCTGTGTCGGTACTTGAAATGTTTAAAGTAAAAGCTACCGTTCCTCCCTGAAGCACATTTAAGCAAAGCAGAAAGTTACAGCTATTAGAGGCTTAGTTCAAAAAACATATAGCATGCTTTTAGCAAATCAGAATTATATGAGCCAGGTGACATTTGGTTTGGGTAGCCTTATAGGTGCCTAGAACAGGTAAAGCCATTTTATCAGACTTTACACCAAACGGAGGCCCTGATGGTAGCAAGAGTTCCTGAAATGGGCCAGATCTATGTTTACTCACTCAAGAAGGGACTGGCAGGATCGGGCCCATTCTGTTCACTTCATATGTGTAACCTATAGAGAAAAAGTATATCTAAACATAACTCCAGCCGTATATAAAACAGTGAAAATATTTCAGTCAACATGGGTGAAATGAATAAATCAGTTTTCTTCCTCCAGCTTCTTAAAAAGAATTGCCACAAGAACAAAACAGAAGAACCCAAGTAATGAAACAAAGGACAGGGTAGAGCCATTTAACCTGGAACAATCATTTCCTCGGGTTAAAGTTTATTTAAAACCCAGAGCAGGCCTGAAATGTCAACTCTGGTGGTACCCTTTGAAATGGTGGGTTTTTTTATTCCAGTGCTTACTACACACTATACACGAAAAGCAAATCCTGTGATAAACTGCAGGCTAAGTGCATGTGGCCCAACCAAGACCATACAAAGGCAACACATGTGGCATGTGTCACAGCCAGCAGCACAGGAGTGACTTCGCCATCCACATCCCTCATCTGGATCCCGCTCCAGACAATCAGGGCACAATAAGGAAAAAGGCCAAAAATATCAAGAAATTAAGAAAAAAAAAAAAAAAAAAAAAAAAAAAA
>NW_020799095.1:121123061-121126794 GCF_003259725.1 Athene cunicularia
TGTTTTTTTTTTTTCCCCCTCCCCTTTTTTTTATAGGCTGAGGCTGAAAGACAGGGAGATAAACTTCTTAGGGAAAGAAATATTCCTCTAGCAACTGGGTAAATAAAATAGCTGAAGTGAAACAGCGAAAGACATGGGGGTAGGGAAATGCAGAGGACATACTACTATTTAGAAATCCCAAAGGAAATTGTAAAGTAGAAATGAAAAGGAGGAGGAGAAACATTTCTGTTGTAAATTAGAGGGAATGAAGATTAGCGGGAGAAAAGGGGGAAATAGCTGCAGAAGGTCTGAAATAAGGCACCACTGAAGATTAGCCAATGTTTAAAATATCCCAACTGAGGAAAGAGAGTGGTGCTCTCATCTTTTCATCATGGGTGTGTGAAAGGGAAATGAGTAGGGATAATTACTAATATAGCACATGTCCGGAGGAACCAATCCAAAATAAGAGATAAATTTGGCTGGTGAAGACAGATAGGAAAAACGCTGAAAGAAAACTTAGCAATACATAGACCTGAGAGGAGAGGAAGAGAATCAGAGGAGGAGGAAGGCTCTAAGAGTACAGGAAAACTTAGAGGACCAGATGGATACGGAGGAAACAGCGACGGCAGAGATGGGAAGAGAGAATGAAAGCGAGAGAGAGAGAGAGAGAATGGGGGAGATTAAGGAGAGCAAATAAACCTGGAACCTGGGAGAGGGAATAGTTGGAGCGGATGGGAAGAAGGAAAGCAGGAGCGGAAAACTAGGAGAGAGGGAAGGAGGGACAGAGGGAGGGATGTGGGGAGAGAAGGAAGGAGAGAGAGGGAGGAGACAAGGGCTGAGGTCTCCCAGCCCAGGGAAGGTGCAGCACTGAGTGAGAGAGAGCTCACTCTGACGGTTAGGTTAGATTTCCAGAGCTCTTAGAGCTCATCGACCAGCCCGCTGGAGTCACTATTCAACCCGAGTCCCAAACACACGCCTCACTAACTACTTTACAGCCACTTTCATTGATTTTCTTTATCAAATAAACATAATACCCGTTACAGCAACACTTCCTCTTCGCGCAGCCAGAATGCCACAAGCTCTGATTGCTGCATTTCTCCGGCTTGCAGTTCCCCACCCTCCACCCCTAAATAAATTGTGTTCTTTCACTTAAATGGTCAAATACATTATTGCTTGCAGAATTTTTCTGTAATCTAGAAGGTACACCGCGAGCTAGGCAAATCGTTTAAATTTTAAGGTGAAGGGTCTCCATCCCCATCGCCCTGGTGTGAAGACATTTTTTCCCCCACAACTTCAGGGTTAGCTTATATATTTACATACTTATTTTCTGCTAATAAGTGGTAACTTAATTTAAAGAGTGATGTCAAAGTGAACGCTCCCGCCTGAAAAATGCAGGAAAAAATTAACGCAACTTTCGCACTTGCACCTAAACTGCCACTTGATCTAAGCATTTCAGCCTCAAAATTCAATTTTATTTTTAAAAAATCCCCTAAAAGTAGCCCCCTTCAAAAGCTGTTTTTGAACCAGGCTCTTCCATATATGTCAAAGGGCTGTTGAATTATTCATTATTATAATTACTATCATCATTGTCATTATCCCTTTCCATGTGGAAATAATTTTATTATCGTAATTTGATATCTGAAGAATTTCCTGTTAGTCGTTTGATAATCATTTTTTTTCTATTGAAAAGAAAAGTTTTGTTTATAAATGAGAGAAAAATATTTTAAATGCTTTTATGTTTACTATAGATTTCCGTTTATCTAATCGATCGGAATGCCAATAAATCGATTAAAGGTTTAGTGTTTTACAAACAACCATTTTGTGCTTTTTGATTTTACGTTCAGAATGATTTTAATAAAGCTAATGCCTTCTCTGAGTGTTTGTTCATCCCAAATTTAATATTCCATCATATCTATTATTTACAATTGCAATTTAAAGTGTTTCTAATGAGAAAAATAAACACAAATAAAAGAAGGAAATAATCTGATTAAATTACTTTGTGCCTGTGGTCAGCATATTTAGGCAAAGCCCTTAAAAATCTTGGTGAATTATATGCGATCATACAGTGATTGCGGAATATTAAATTAAACTTAGATAAATCCGCATTGAAGGAGGCAGCACCCAATCCTGAATTTATTTCCCATTTTCTATAACAGCATCACTGCGCTCCTCTCTTTGCAATGACAATGTGCCAAATCTAGGCATTTTGAAAACATTTTCCATATGCTTTAACTGGAGACTGATAGACAAAGAAGAAAAGGAGATGGTCTTTTTTCTCTTGAGGTATATTTCCTTTAACTTTTCCTCCAACCTTTTCTGATCTTCATCATTTTTAAACAAAAGTTTGAAAATCATTAGGACCTTTTTTTTTCTTTTCACGTTTTTTTTGGTTTTTTTTTTTTTTCCTTATCGCTTAATCAATTCCTGAACTGTGGAGTTTCAGTTACGCTTTAATGCAGGACTATAGAACTATCATTTCTATACCTTGGCGGAAAACATTTTGAGGAGAAAGCATTGATTCATTTAGTTTTCGCTTGCTGCTTTTTGTAATTAAAGATGGTTTTAATTATACTTTTTTTGTAAGTCAGATCAGATGTGCTGCTTGCTTGCTGGAAGGTTTTTTTCTTTTAACGGTGCTTTTAATTTATGTGTAGTTTTTACGGATAACACAGAGGTGGTGGCTTTTATTTAGCTGTAAAATCCACACGTTTTCTTTGAAAACTTGGCTCCTTGGGCGAAAATAACTTTTCCTGGTTGCTTTATAATCGCTGTTTGTCGCAGAGGTAGTTTAGCATAATGTCTACACAACAAAGATTCCTGTTTTATTGGCAGTGTGGATTGTTGGATTTAGGTATAAATATTTCATAACTTTCCTCTTTCTGCAGTAAGATCGGTAGTTTTATTGGCTTTTTCTCCCTTTTTGTCTGTCTTTCTACCAGAACCGTTTTATTTCTGAAGTCCCTTTTTGTCCTTTTCCAGGATAGAATGTAAAATTTTTCCCTTGGATATATCACTGCTGGAAATATGCTCTTGGGCTTTCTGGAGGGGATGGGGGGTGGGGGGGAGAGCGGTGGTAAGCGGTCGTTTTTCTTGATTTGCATAAGAGCTAGTGAAGTGCCTGTGAAGTTGGTGAATTGCTATTGTTTGGGGCTAGTCCTGACTGTTTTTGTTTATAAACACTGGGGTGGTTGCCGGGAGGGGAGGGAGGTCAGAGCACTGTCAAAGCGCTGACCTCTGAAAGCCCAGAGGGCGCCTGGCTCCTTCACCCTCTCCTTTCTCTCTCTCCCTCTCCCTTTTTCTTTCCCTTCCCATCCAAGGCCAGGAGCTCAGGTTCAGGGCATTTAATCCCCGCGATCTGCCCACGAAAGGAGCTGAAAAAGGGCTGTTAAGGCTCCGGAGGAAACGCCGGCAGCAGACTTAGACCTGGAAGGCTTTTATTTATAGTAACGTCCGGGTGCGCGTTTTTGTGCGGCTCCAGCCAAAATAACAACAGCAACAACAAAACAACAAACGAGAACGGCATTATTTAGCTGAAAATCTCAGCGAGATGTCTATACTATTCGGCTGTGATTTTTCTCTTAGGTCACTGCTCGTTAGACGCACTTTCAGTAGGTGAATGCCAAATCCAGTGCAGTGAGGACAGGATTGAAATGCAATATGTTACTGCTGGTTTATTTCTTTTTCGAACAAAACTTTCCAGGAATCAGGTCGGGGATTTTTGTGGGGGGTGTTTTTGTTATTTCACTCCCCTCTC
>NW_020799095.1:121126844-121128943 GCF_003259725.1 Athene cunicularia
GGTGCGGGGGGGACGACTTTAAAACTAAATTATCTTCGTTTCCTTATTCTTCTGTGACATTAAGTATACGTGTTTCTTCTCTTGAATTTGAAATAGATTTATTGTTCTCAGGTGTTTCTTCATCACATTGTATTTAATTGTCTTCAGTCTTAGGAAATGTGTTGCCATCCTTCAGGCATGCACTTGAATGGACAATGCATCCTTCTATCTCAGAGTCCCGTTTCGTCTACAGTTTAAGCCTAAAAGCCCTCTTTCCATCATACCCCCTCAATCTGATAACTGTAAACGGGTTTCAGAGATTTTATTTTCACTCTTTGTTTGCATTTTTTTCCCACCGTGTAAACAACGATGCAGAATATCGCTGGTTTCCTTATTACCTTCATTCACAGGGTGCAGCGCCTGTGGAAATCTGCATACATATGCTCACTTTTTTTCATTGATGAGCTGCTGCAATGCTTAGGTGAGATTTGAAAAAGGAATAAAGTTGCTCTCACGAACCCTCAAGTACCCCTGACTTTTCCTTAAGTTAGAGTTTGGAGATTTTCCTGAAGTTTGAAGTGAGGTTTCTTTGGATTGGGATACGACTCCTTCTATATTTCCCACTTTATTGGCAGGATTCAATTTCTGGAATAGCTGTACTTTCAGGCTGGCAATCTTTTTATTTGTCTTTTTTTTTTCCTCCCTTTTCCGAAGACTTTTTTTTTTTTTTTTTTTTTTTTTTTTTTTTTTTTTTTTTTTTTCCCCCTCCTCCAAAACTATCTGGACCTTCACTCTGACCTTAAACATCTGCTTTTAGCAACTTGGTTCCCTGACACTGGCCTGTGCTTCCTTAAGGGCAGCCTTAATTCATCATCAGGTGGGGATTTTCCTATTAGCGTTAGTTCCAGTACTTGCAAAATGTTCTCCTGGAGTGGAAGGTTTAGGGCCCAGAGAGGTGCATATTTCTGCCATCCAGGTTTTTGCTGGATTGTTGTTGCGTGCGCGTGCTTTTAATGGAAGGTTGCGATAAAACCTTCCTGCTGGTTTTTGGTGTTTAAGGCCTAAGACAAGGTTTTGACGTGTATTGCAGGAATCATGAACTTCAAAGGCATGTCAGCTCTAAGGTTATGGTTCACCTGCACGGGGTCCTTGGTACTGTAAATATCTCTTGCATGTAACTGTGACCATTTCTGGTATACCCATTTCTGGAATAGCATTATCAAAAATCTGCACGTGTTCCTGCGGTGTATTTGGATGCTCTTTGAATAGTCATGTTTTTATCTTCAGTAGGGGGTATTTTAAAGTATGTCTATTCCTAGTTTTAGTTAATTATCTTTTAATGAAAGTGTCAGTCATATTCACATCTGCAGTATTAGGTTAAGATAATTAGATTTTCAAATGAGAAGCAATCTTCTTAAATCCCACACAGGAAAATATTTGTAGAAGATTCCGATTTATAATGACATCTGTACATTTTACCCTAGTTTTCATAGTAATAATCCCCCCTTCCCTCAAGAATGAAATGTGTCTGGTAAAATATAGTAGATAAAATATTAATAAAATATCAATACTTGTAGGGAAGGTGAAAGATGATGCGTGTATATGCATGAAACCTGTACTGTATGCAAAGAGACTCTTTCCCTGGGCTGGTATTTACTTCATTTTGATAAGGCTGTTTACAGTTGACATTGTATATTCTGGAAGGCTTTGCTTTTTACTTTGTTGATATCTCCAAGCAATTACATGGCAGCCACCAAATAAAGCACATTATGTTTTGTGTGACTGTGTGTATGTTGAGTGTATGTGCATATGTGTAAATACGATGTAGGATGTGAGCGCGTGCATGTGTGCGTGTGTATGTGTAAATAAATCCATCTTTATCTCTGTATGGGCAGTTATTCCCTATCTTAGATATATTATCTTTCCTTTTTAGAGACGTGTCGTACATTCATTACCCCATTGGAAACACGTATTTTTCATTAAATCCCCATTAAAAGAGAGAAGAGGGAAGAGAAAGACACAGTAAGACAGACAGACAGAAAGAAATATCTCCCTGATGGAATAATTAATTTGGACTCGTTTCTTTTAAGTTCCCGAACAGTTAAAAGAGCAAGTCTGCC
>NW_020799095.1:121128993-121143993 GCF_003259725.1 Athene cunicularia
CCCTTTTTTTTTTTTTTTTTTTTTTTTTAAATTTTCTTTTTATTAGCCTTGTTCCGTTTTTAATCAAGGATTATGTAGTTGGCAGGAGGAGAGCGAGAAAGAGAGTGGAAAGAGAGGGCTCGGGTGCTTTTGGGGTGGTTGCTGTGAGGGTGTTTTTTTTGAATTTTTTTTTTTTTTTTTTTTTTTTCAATTGTGTTTCCCCTGGATTTGCAGTGTCTCGATCCTTAGGAGCGGTGGTGGAGTGTTTAAAAAGATCATATGTAGCGTTATATTTTTAGTTTGGTGGTGGATGGATGGAAGAGGTAGTGAGAAGCTTTTGCAGCCCTGCCTGTTGTTGGTTAGATTGAGGCAGAGACTTGGCTGCGATTGGGACGCGACTGTGACATGGGCATCGATCGCTTCCATTGAGAGCAATGCAAAAACACAGCCTGGGTATGTAACACTC
Organism: Athene cunicularia; assembly: GCF_003259725.1. NCBI lineage: Eukaryota > Metazoa > Chordata > Aves > Strigiformes > Strigidae > Athene > Athene cunicularia. Next base: position 121,129,439 of record NW_020799095.1, read on the forward strand.
TCAGTGCCATCAACACTTGTTTTACTTTATATTTACTGGCAAAACTGACAGAACGATCCGGAGTGCTTTTCTTTGAAATAAGGAATACAAACATTTGGATGGGAAGGTGCACAAAGAAGATTGTGAAAATAAACGGGGGGTTGAAGGTTGGGGTGTGTGTGTGTGGGGAAGAGCCTTAACCATCATTGCTCCACTTCCTATTCAACTGACTGTATTTAAGGAGTTTCTCTCTTTTCTCGACTGGGGGATCCTACTAAACTGGTTGAAATGAAAAGAAAAAAAAAAAAAATCAGACAATCAACCTTGAGGGAATATCTGCTAGTTTTCAGGGTTTGCGGTTTCAGCCGGTAGGAAGGCACACAAAATAAAAGATGGCTAGCCAGCTGTTTTAACCTCTTGCACCTGGCTCCAGAGCTGGGGCTCACCAGGATTATTCAGTTATTCGTGCTATCTGGGCTTGAATATTTATAGTGTACGATCTAGAGATCCATACAGTGCATTGTAGCATCTCTTTATCCTTTAGTCGTGGGCTTTTTGGACTTCGTCAACATAAACATGTATTCAATAGTTTTCATTTTTATGATAATGAACGTAGAGGGTCAATGAAATATAGAGGGAAAAGTCGTAAATCTGCAAAAGTGAAACCTACCCAAGGAACAAAGAAAGGTCAGGTAAACCATCTGTGTAAGTCACAGTAATAGTACCTGCTGTTTGGTTTATGCAGGGATACTGCTTTATTATTCTCTAAAATGAAACTTATCCGCTAGATCAAGTTAAAACTAAAGGAAAGCTGTGGAGATGATAAATGGCATTGCGTGCATCTTTCAGAATAGGGAGACAGTTGTGTTCCTCGATTTTTGAATAGTTTAGGTTTATTTGTGATGATGGTGCACCAGAAAGAACATATAAAGGGGGCCGAGAAAAATCACTGTTTAATATTGCAGAATTTACTGCTTCCATTCTGACCATGAGCCTAAATTTACACAATGAAATTTGATTATCTCTAATAACAATATTAGATCCTGCACTGGATGGATGAGAATTGAGGTGGTTTTGTTGATTGCAAGGGTTTAATGTTGCATTTCAGAATCTGATGTGGTTTAGCCTCCCTTCCATTAACTGGAAAACCCCTGAGGTTTTACAATTATTTCTTAAAGATAATACATTTAAGATTGCATTGGTAGGCTGAAGAAAAGTCATAAAGGCAAGAAGGGAAGCCCTTAATAACTCTTGAGATTCAGACATGTTCAGCAGTTAGATTGGCTCTGACTTCACCAAGGGTCGACAATGTGTCATTTCCATGAAGCCAAATTGCCCTCTGCCTATATGATATTAATGTGCAAATCAATATTTCAGGGATTAAATTTCCCTTCTTCATTTTTTATGGTTTCTACCTCAATAAGTCTCAAGTCTATTAGAAGAGGCTGGATGATTTAAAATCTTTCACTGCAGAATGGCTTGTCGTAGCCTTGTTTCACAGACCGTTTTTGGATTTTCGTTATAAAAGACTAAAGGCATTCCAAAGAAGTTGATAGTCAATATAGGGACATGCTCACTGTTGTAAAGTCCTTGTTCGATTAAGAGCTAAAAAGGTATTGAAAATATAATATATATGTTTATATAATATATATACATTCTACTGCTTTAAAAATATTGTGTTAATCACCTATTGATTTATTTCAAAATCAATTGAAGCTCCTTTCTTATTAGTGATTTGTTCAGCATTCTTCAGCCTTGTTGTTAATTTTCTTAAACAGCATGCATGAATTAATCTGCTGGTAGAATGTGTTTGGGGTTTTCTTTGAAGCATATTTAAAACCAGGCATTTTTACCTATTTAGCTAAGTGGTGTGAACAGTTTGGTATTGTGGGGAGAGCCAGGGCACTGTTTTCTGCACTTCAGATTCAGCATTGTTTTAATGAAGCTAAGGGGCGTTTCATAAATATTTTATGATTTCTGCTCAGATGCTTATCAGCAATGTTTATTAAGAGTTTCCATTGAATATTCAGAATCAGTTAAAAATTAAAATGGAGCTATCTGATCTGGAAGGAAACAATACATGACAGAAAATTTAGGTCAAAATATGAGGTTGTGACTTTATCACATAATCTTGGGAAGGCCCTACTGTCTATCATTTAGTGTTGTTTTATAGTCTTAGACCATCTGGACCAAGTTCCGCACAGCTGCATGAATTTCATATGTGATAGAACATTTTTTCCATTCAGTGTGAAATGTTCCTTCCTAAAAACGTACACCAGACTCGCTTAATTTAGTCTGCTAAAAGAAATGCACATGAAAAAGGACAAAAGGCTCTTTAATCTCTGCAAGCTGTTTGTTTTTCTTCAAGATTCCTGTCTGTTTGGGTTTGAAAAGTCATGTTTATTGAGCAGATGATTCTGAGGTGTGACATTAAAATAATATATGATTTTTGTGCTAGTTTCTGCTCTCCTAGTTAATTTGCAGAGCTACTTTTTATGCCTGTCAAAACACAGAGTTAATCTATTCTTATTTACAATTAATCTCAATAAAATTAATCTTAACTATGCCTTAGTCAGTAGCTTAAAATATCTAATTATATTCAATTAACTGCTGTCATAGTAATTAACACTGCTTAATTGCCTCTGCATATATTTATGTAAGCTCATTAGTTACTGCTTGCTCTTTTTTCCTTTTCTCATTCCCATTTTTGTGGCTCTCGGAACATTGACATAAAACTCAGTCTAGTTTTTGACAACTGGGGTGTTGAAGAGCCCGTGACAATAGCAATATATGTGTTCATAACCTGTTACGTAGGTAAATATTTGTGTGTTCATATGCAAAAAGGGTACCAGATCTGAGTCTCTAAAGAACTTCTAATCCAGCTTCCGCACACCCCCCCCCTGCCCTTCCTCCTACCCAACACATACAAAAATGTTTTCTAGCCTTGTTGATAGAAATACGAGAAGCCAGGTTAAGCTTTGTGTTTATAAATGAAGAGCTTTTCTGCATCTGCCTTGGGGCTGTACCCAGAAGGCAGAGCTTTGCTGCTCCAAATTCATTCAAAGGGTTAAAGACTTGGCCAAGGTTCAAACTGAGAAGCGCCCAGGGAAAGTGCATGTGAATATGTACAAGTTTCATGTAATTAGTGCTTAATTATATTAACATATGCAAATTGTCAACTTAGGAGCTTGTTGAGCTGGCAAAGATCAGCCAGGCACAATTGCTGTATTGTTCTGAAACAATAATGGATTTCAAGTTGGATTGTGAAAACACATAACTAGCTATCTAATTTAACTCATACCATGGTGAAATTTCATTAGTCTCCATGGAGACTGGTTTAATTGTGCTGACTAATGTTCTGGGCTGCAGAATGTCCTAAAAAGAAAGCGTTGTTTGCCTAATCCACCTTACAATGACACTTGTTTGTACATGTTTCCCTTGTGTGAGAATTTGCATATGCAAATAAATAGTTTCTCTGCCCCATTTGTCATGGCTGTTCATTACCCATGAAGAGGACATTGTTACTAGGCTGTTACTGAGTCTCCCAAGACAGGATAGTGTCAACCAGTCCAGCCACATTCTTTCATAATTTGTTTCTGATTAATAGACCAGAGTGAGGCTCATTCTATTCAGGCCTCTGCAAAGGGAAGGTCAGTTCTGTCACTGAAAAGAGTTTCCGCAGCAACTGAAGTTTTTTCTCTCCCTCCCCCTCCCCCTCCCCCCTCTTGCTTTGGCTAAAATAATCATATTTAAAATAATGTATTCTTGCTCTGAGGAATACCTCCACTAATAATCTCTAGTTTCCTAAAGCAAAAGATAGGAAAATAAAGGAGATTCTGGTATTGGAATATTAATCCTGTTTTTGACAGAAAGGTAAACTGATATAATTGCTTTTCAGTCGAAGGAATGGGGGTTTATACAAGTGTGAAAGCATCGGAAAAGGATTAGCATTTTTTTGCATAATGAAAAGCTCTGTTGAATAGGGCACTGAATGGTTGACTGAATGACTGAGATGAAAGGAAGATGAAAATGCAGGCTCCTCTTTCTTTATGCCTATGTTCAGCTCTCCCTAAAGTTATGTTTGTCCAAGACTTGAGAAAACAAGCAGAAGCTCATATTTGAGCAACTTGCTAAGATGCCCCGAGTTTCCATCATCATGTGAAGTAATATGTATGAGAGTAGTGCAGGGAAAGGCTGCGAAACACAGGTTTGTATGGAGGGGAGCTCCAAGAACATGACAGGCAAACCAAATATTGACTATTGGGTATCGAGGATTCCCAGCACTTTGCCTGGGGGCAAGAAAGAGGGAGGAGGGGGGCCAGCAGTGAGGGAAGGAACTATTTTAAAAGTTGCCAATGGAAATTACGCATCAACTCATAATAATCTAATAAAGTTTGGTGTTCAAGGAAGTAGGGTTTAGTCAATATCTGTTTTAATTATTAAACTATTTCTCTTTTGGAAAAAGTTATGAATTCTGACTCAGTGCTAAGCGTTTAAGTTGTATAGGAGCTTTGCTGGGGGAAAAAATTACTCTTCTTTCAGCTTTGAAAATAGAGAAAGCTTGCCGAAATAGAAATTGATACATGCACATAAGGAGCGGGATTTTCGGACTGGCTGCGTGAGTGTATTCAGGTTGTTTAAACCAGTAAGATTCCAGTAGATTCAGGTGGCAAGAAGGGCCCTGGCCTCCTCCTGCAATCAGTGCTAACCCCCGCTGACTTCAACCGGAGCAGGATCAGGCCCCCAGACAGGGCTGCAACTGGTTAGCTGTTGACAATGTGATCAGTGCTTCTAATTATGTTCTCTCAACAGTAATTAGGGCAGTTAAAATACCATAAGTGTTGAGCCACTTTTGAAAGTGGGAAGTGGTTCTTTTGTACGTATGTAAATCAAATGCAGTTTTTTTTTTTTTTTTTTTTTTCAGGTCAACATAATTACAGATTTAGAGCCACTGTGGAAAACTGTTGGTAGTTAGACTAAATATTAACTTGTTTGTGGGTTTGGGTGGGTTTTTTCGGTTTGCAGAACATTTATTTGTAAATCCTTATTAGTTCAGTATTGGGCTTCTTCTATAGTATTTAAACAGTTAGAGATACCTCTAAGAAATTAGGATTATTTATGGATAAATGAAGTAAAACTGTAAATGCAGAAAGTGCTTGGTAAAAATAAAGTCACAAAAATTCTCTCTTTTATGATGAAGTTAAAGACCTTCTGTGGGCTTTGAGACTGTTTTACCACTAACTTTATGAAATTCCTTAAAACTTCTTTTAAAGAAACATTCTTAGGGGATATTCTTTCATTCTGGGAACAGCTTATTAGTGTATTTCCATAAGAAAAAAGTGTTAATTTAAAAAATAAATTCATTTATATTTTAAAATATTGTTAACCAAGCACCATGTGTTGTCTCTGGCAATGTTCCAGCCACTGTAGAACTGGATAACACATGGGTTAATAATAACTTATGTGATGTCTGCATTCATACTGATTGGGCAGAAACCCAGCACACTGAGATACTGGGATTCAAGATTTTTACAGAATAAGATGTAATGCAGAATATGTTTATATGAACAGATGCACAGGTAGAAGAAACTAAAAGACATGTTATCGGTTGCTTTTACCTAGTAGTTAAAACAGATGTAGTAGGTTCTGGTTGGTTGATGGTATTTGTTGTTGTTTTTGAAAGGGGTAATAAACACATTTATTGATAGTGGGGTTCAGCAGACCTGTAGAGATAAACTTGTTTTGCATAAATAAGAGCAGCATGTTTTGTCTTATATTAAACATATTACTCTATTCCTTTTTTTTAGTCACTCCATATAATTCTTATACTTTAGCTTTTTCTGGGTTTCAAACTAAGTCAGCAAAGTTTGTACCAGATTGAAACATGGCAGTCCTGTTGAGGAAGGACTTTTTCTACTTAAACAAAACATTCTGAGGAATGGTTTAACTAAGTTATATGATCAAAATAAAAGTTTGCTATATTAAGACACTCTTTTATATGTTCACATTACTCAGAATCATCTTTCAATAATAAAAAAAAAACAGAAGGTAATCTGACTGAATTATATTTTCTTTGCTTTTGGTACTTCTGAGAACAGTTTTAAAGATGCTGGGAAACTGGGATCTCTTTACAGAGAAATCTGGCAGACTTTTAACGCTCACAGTGATCTGATAGGCTGTACTAGCTCCTAAGAAGGTGTTATAGTCCTTCAGGTCAATAGTTCACAAACAAACGGCTGTATGTACATGATAGACCATGGTGACTCTGAAAACAAACATTTACCATGTAGGCTGCAGCAGTGTCTGCAGAACAAGTGATGCACACACTAGATGTAAATCTAAAACTGTATTTAAGTAGACAAACATTCTTCTCTGAAACAAAGAAATCCTCACAGAATGCCTGTGTTGATGTGAGTCAAGGACACGTAAACCCCAAAGAACTGGATTGTTCCCATTCACCCCAAACTAAATTATCGATAACTCCTCTGTAAGCAGAGGAGTAATATGGCTATAAAATTGGCAAGACATACAGTTTTGATATTATTAGGAAAAGAATCAAGCCTTTAGTTAGTGATTGACAAAAATCCCATAAAATCAAATTTAAAAGGTTTCATCTCATCCTTTTGCACTACAATTTCCATTTTTAAGGATGATGTGCTTAGTGCAGAAAGCACCAGAGAGTTTGTAAGAAAAAGGTTTTCCAGAGAGGCTGATGGGGGTCAATTCTGTTCCTTTTACCAGGGAATAGCAGAGCTAAGGGTCTAGAAGCAGTGGCTGCTGAAGGCTTGCTCCTCCCTGTTTTGACACTGGGGCTGCCTTATAAATTCACCTAATCTGAGCTGACAAGGCATCTGTCACTGGTAGTGCTCCAGTGTTTGGGGCACTGATGGAAACCTGGAGTAATCGCAGTTATTTCCACACTTGTTCCAGAAGATGGTAGTGTAACAGATCAGAATAATCTCTTTTTGAGGAATAACAAAAACATAACTTCCTTCTTTTGCTTCACTTGGGGAGGATCCTTTGATTTTTTTTTGTATTCAGAAGGCCAGAGCTTTTGTAAGAAGAGATGGGGAAAAAAAATCCTTGGATTTGCCAAGTATTACATGACAGTTTCAAATGCAGGTGGTTTTCCTGTGTGAGAAATCATGGTTGTCCCCTTCAAATAAAGGTTTCTCCTTGTTTAATACCTAAGACTTTGCATGCCGTCCCCACTCCAGAAAATAAGGTTCTGAGTGAAAAGTAGCTCCTTAAACAGGGAGCTTGTTCCTGTAGGTTTCACTCTAGTCCTTTTATATTTTTTTTATACTGAAATATGGTTATTGATTTTGTTTTACAGTGCTGAGGGTTTAAATTAAAGAAAATGTAACATTTCTAAAATAAATTATTTAGCTATATGACAAATGTCACCCCTCAGTCCCTCAGTTCGTTTGAGTTTTGTGAACTGCTCACCAAAAAAATCACTTTCTTTGCCATTGCATTACAGCCATCTCTGGGGTGGGAAGTGTCACCCTATGCACAAACAACCCCAAGCCACTCGGCTGCAGCAAAGCAATGTGCTTCTGGACTTTTTCCAGCAGGAGCAAATGATTGCTGTAGGGAGGCAAAATATGATTTCTCACTGGGACAGGCATTTCATCTCCAGTGAAAAGCATCACTGGAGTTCTAAGTCCCAAATGGTCTGGCCCATGGGTTTCTCTTTTGCTTGACGGGTGGTTTTCCGAGTGCTGCTGCAGTTTCCAATTTTGACCAAGGGCCTCTTCCAGAGTTCAGCGCCGCCTCATTGATTTCTCTGGGTTTGGATCAGAACCTTACAATGAAGAGTATCATCTACTGAGGCCCCCACTGCAATTCAAGCAGGGGCAGGTCTGCTCTGCCAGGCAGCCACTGCCTGGCCCTGGCCCTAGGCTCAGCCCTGGCCCTGGCCCTGCATCGGGGGATGCTCCCTGAAATCAAAGGGCAGAGCAGTGCAGTCACTTCTTCTTTTTTTTTTTTTTTTCCTTTTTCCCCCTGTGTGGGTGGAAAGGCAACAAGAGACAATGGAGTCAAAAAATGTTAGTATTTAAATACAACAGAAACTGGGAGCCTGGCAATAACTCAACTACTACAGTGTCAGTTCAGCCATCTGGAGATTGTGACACATCCAAAAAGAGGGGGGTGGCAGGGAGAGAGACCTTAAAAATGAAGGATGTCATTCCGTGTTCAAATGTACTCTCCACATAGGCTGCTTGCTTTAATGTTGAACAGCATAGGTCTCTTGAGTGGTTTTGTGCATCAAAGACGTATGTACTGAAACACCTTAGTGCCTTGCCACAATTGGATGTTATTGTTTCTGGACCTGAGTTGTTTGGCCCAGCACTGAGTTTACTGGTTGATATCAGTTTGTTTTTCAATGTTGTCATTATTTAAAAATAGATTTTGAGGCTGTTTGAATTTTTTTAATACATACAATGGCAGTGATTTATAAACATTTCTGGATTCAGCTGTAGCTGTACAGAAGGCTTGAACCTGTTTTCAGCGTATTTTTTTACATGATTTTAATAATTAGAGGCAAATATATCAGAAATCTTTTAGGTTCATTTAAAAATCTATGCAATTTAAACAAACGCTGAATTGTGTAATGGTTTGTCTGGGAATTACTTAGGCTGCACAGTGTAATAATATTTTATTAGCTGTCATTTGTTTTCTAGGAAGAAAATGGTGATTTTTATGTTGTGTGTTACGTGAAGACTTGGCACTGAAATGGGACAGTCCCTGAATGTGAATTTGTAAAAAGGTGGGACAGTAGTTGCCCAAAAGGTGAAGACTTGAGAAAAATTGGGGTGGGTCATTTCTTTCCTGAAATGAAGCAGGGTACAGATTAGGAGCCATTAAGGTCTGCCAGGAGTTGCTGGTCATAGAAGCCTGTTTAAGTGCTCACTGTCAACAAGGAAATCATGGGCAGCACTTAAAGTGGCTCACCTCTGATTTATTCATAAACCTCACACGAGCACTTGGCTTTGTTCTTGCTCTGGTAAGGGGGAACTGATGCCAATAAGAACAGGAATAAAGAGCTTCTTGCATGGTCCAAAAGTGAATAGCACTTTATCTCAAAGCATGACCTCCATTCCCAAGATCTGTTGTGTTACAGTTGACTCCGCTAGATGTGTATTCTCAGATGAATTGCTAGAAGAGGTTACAACAAATATATACTTTGTAAACCCTCTAGATGTAACAAGAACTGTGTAACTGGAACTTAGGTTCTAACTTGACAGAAAGGTTGCGGTATTCATAGTGAACTGAGAGATTTCCGTTTCAGACAGAGCTCTACGCTGGTGTTTTTAGTGTGAGTCAGAAAACAGTATGATTATGTGGCTGTGATTCAAGTAAAAATTTTATATTCTTAAAGGATTCATTTGAGAAACATATTTTCATAAAAGCAGACATACAGAAATCTGAAGTAGTTCAGAGAACAAAAAGGACAAAAAGAAAAAAAAAAAGTTGACTTCATTTTTAGGCATATTTGATTGCTGCTGCTTTATTTTTGTTTCTCTAAAAAAGGCGAAGTAGTGCTTGCAGTCCACGATGGGGGATGGGACCTTTCCAAGACGGTCAACTGCCATGTTTGCACTGGGGCAGAGGTTGAGTACAGTTACTTAAATCCCCAGAGAAACATTTAGTTAACGCTAGTCTCTTTCTGATCCTGTCTGAGTCTGGTTTTCTTTTTTGTTTTTTGTTTTTTTTTTTAAATGAAGTTTGTTTGTTGCTATGTTTACGTCATGTTTTTAAACTGACTTGCATTTTCACAACAGATTTGACCAAAAGAGTCATAATGGAAGACAGTGATGAGAGTTAATGATACGTCTTTGATAAAGCAGTCCTCGTGTGCAATCTGATCACAGCCATCAGCTCATTTGTCATGGCTGAAGTGAAAATGTCAGGACCAATGAGTGTATCAGTGCTGAAGGGGGCGAAAGGGCTTTTGGAGACACTTTTGTGCTGGGAGTGGGCCATAGCCTAGATGCAGCTCTAGGGAAATACTGGGATTAGCCAACTCTGTGCACAAATCCCTAGCATAACAGAATTAGTTGGGAAAATGAGGTTTGTTAGGGGAAAAAAAAAATATCTGTAAAACTGCTCTATATTGCAGCCCAGAAACTAAGCAAAACAGTAAGGCATTTTATTAAAATAATTTTAGCAATGTGAACATACACACATTCCAACAAAAATCACAATTGGTAGCCAACACTATAACAAAATCCATCCTAATGTATTTTGCATATGTACGTGGGTTTGCTTCTAGGAAAAAAAAAAAAGTGCTTTTGAAATAAATACGGTCTTTACAATCTTAAAAGAAGGTTTTCTGAATTTGACACAGTGGAAATTAATACAACATATTTAAACACAAACTGATGCTGATGATCTTTTTGCATGGATTAGTTCAAATAAAAGATAAAGGCAGTCTCCCTGCGGCAGACACTTTTTCACTCAGGAGGTGTAATTCATACTATAGGAACATATTGATTGCCAAACTGGGACTCTGGTGTGGCTAGCCTCTTCTCTCTTTGACTGGTCTGTACAAGATGCTTCTGAAGAATATCACAGTAGGCAGATGTAGGGTAACCTATTGTATATGCCTGCCTTGCCATCACTGCAAATGCTTTGTGAAGAGCAAGGTTTAATATCCTTTACAAATTTTTTGGTTTTTTTGTTCACTTTCATTATACTAACTCTGGATACTTTTGGCAGCCAGCTTCCATTCTGTTTTTTAACCTTGGTAAATTCAAGATCTCAATGGTATCCCGCAGCAATGAGTCCTACTGTCTTACCCCTTTGCCTCTCTCATCATGGGTTTTTAATTTGTCACAGTTTAGCTTTCTTGGAAACCCACTACTTGTCTTTTGGTAAACCTCGTTATGCTTCCTGTTACGTACCTAGGAAGAGCAGGGCGTTTTGCCACTATGTTGTCTGTAAAATGATGAAGAAATCTTGATTTCTTTGAGGTGGGGATCCTACTTACCAAACCTATTCAGCTGCTGTGGAACTGTGTAGGTGTTTAACCAGGTAATCCCATTACCCGCACTATGCCAGCCCAAGAAGAGTGAGAGGGAGCGAGTTATTCCATCTCCAGCGCGCGGAGCGGTTACTGAGGAATTGTCTGAATGCTATACAAGTGTAGATAATTGTCTGTCTGGCTACACCAGTAAATAATGGCTATTTGCCTGTGGAAGGGATATTTACCTGTTTAGCTGTACTTCCCATATGTTTGATATTGCAGAACTGGGAGTGGTTTAACTTCACAGATCTGTGCCGAGGGTGTTCAACAGACTGCCAGCACTGTGATGAGAGTTTTTCCTTCGTCTGGTGTTACTATTAGAGGTGTTGTTGCAAGTTTATCATCTTTTCTTTGGATTTAATGGAAGGCTGAGAGGAAAATTAAGTTTGGTACCGGCTCCATTGTGTCACCGATCTGGTAGCTGCCACCATTACGCAATGCCTTCGAAATGGAGCGGAGCGTGGCAGAGAATGGCACTGGACCTCGCTGTGCTCTGGGTTATTAGTGTGTCTGTGTCGCTACCCTGTGTTGTACAGTGTTTGCCCACGGTAAAAAGGTCTTGCTTCCTTTTTCTTTCCCAAAATTTGGGCATAAATTTGGGAGCAGGCAGAACTAGCACATATGCTGATCAGAAGGGATGGAGAGCAAGGGATGTGTGGTAGAGCCTTAGGCTGCAGCTCAGATACCAGGTAATTGCCTCTGGTAAGCCTAGGCTTCCTCGCAATGGGTTTGCAGCTAGCATGTGAAACTACATTTTGTGGTCATGGGCTTCAGGCCCGTGGTCCTTCTGGGCCTTCTTGTGCTATGAACATGGCCACAGGGACTAAAGATACCAGGTAACCTCGACTCTGGCACAGGAATGTGTAATAAAGCTGCAGCCACTAGCCTTTAAACCCCAAACACTTCTCTGTTTAGGCGTGTCAGTGTGAGTGGCAGCAGCAAAGTAATTTATTTAATCTAACTAGTACTTATCTTTGTTAGGAGTCGTCTGTAGATTTCTTCCATTTCATGTACAGTGAATTGTCCTCTTTCAGATAATGTGCTTGTACAACCTTGTGTGGGTTTGTTTTTTGTTTGGGTTTTTTTGTTTTGTTTTGTTTTGTTTTGTTTATTTTTTTTAATTCTATTGATTTACAGTATTGAAGTGAAATATCTGATACCTGTTTCCTGCACTTTGACTATACGTAGTCAAAGAAGCTGATGAGATTCTTCCCTCCTTTCCACAAGCCCTTTAGCTGTTTTAAATGTATAATTATCATTGCATGTCATTTGATAGCTGCACTAATTGCTGCCAACCATTGTCTGTTTGCACTTAATGCTGAAACCTGATCAACATCCTGCTTTGGTTGATGTTTGGTGGTAAACTTTAATTAACTCTTATTGCATTGAAGAAGAGCTCAGTCTCTGTGCTAACTAATCATTTACCTTCATTATGTCCTGACAGCTCCACTTGTTCCTGGTACTAATAGATACACCAGTCAGTAAATAAACCTGCAAACCTTCATGCCTTGAAGTTGTTCCACATTGATATTTTGTTGCTTAAAGTATAATGGCATAAAGATAATTATTTCAGTTAGTTCTGTATCTCTGCTTTTCCAGACACCAATCTCAAATTGCCTTTTTCATGCCAGACAATATAATTTTAATAGTAACTGTAGATTTAAGATAACATTATTCCTTCAGCATGGTTCCTATATACATGCATCTTTTGAATCAATACAATTAAGCTTGTCTCCTGTTGGAATTCTTGTAATTATTTTTCCTGAAATACTTTTCCTGTAATGATATTGAAGTTAAAGTAATCAGGTTACTGGCAGATCATGTAAAATTCAACTCAAAATTGCTGGCTGCTTGATTTTAATTTGTCTGACATCAAGTTTGTTTGAAAAGGGATAATATGTGGTTAAACCAAGGAGCTTATAATTATGGTTGACATTTGTTTGTTTATAATGAAATCTAATTAAAGTTCATACATTTTAAAACACAAAAGTTAATTACTGAATTGCTCACTTCACTTATGCACAGCAGTCAAATTAACTTGCAGAGCAAAAAAAAATGACAAAAGACTATGCATATTAAAAACAAAATGCCCAGCTGATCTTGACAATACAAAACAAATTTGCCATGATAATATTCTAGAAAAAACACAAATGCTTTATTAATAACTAAACTGTTTAAAAAAATCCTGTACTTTCACTGACTGGGCTGATATTAGTACAAAACAATATTTAAATGTTTTTTTTTTTTTTTTTTTTTTTTTTTCCAGATGCATAATTGGAAGAGTCTTGCACTCTTGTAAATGTGCTCAAAAGCACGATTCTGTATTTCTTTTTTCATCAAGACTCTTTCTGAAGTCATCTGGAGTTGTAATATCTCCCCGAGAACTGGAATGTTTTCTTGACTACCTGCCTTGTGATAACTTTTAGAAAGATAATTGCAGCATTTTTAGCATGCAAGCAAATTACTATTAGGCAAACAAAAAAGTACTGTAATGTTTATTTCACAGTTGATTTTGAGACAACAAAGAGGCTAGGTGAATACTGTAGAGCCACTTTGACTCCCTAGTCATTATTGGTTAGTTTTGCAGTGCAGTCTTACCTTCCAAATGTGCTGACAGAGGGCACATCCAGACTTTAGTAAAATCACAAATTTTGTGATAATTCACACTTTAAAAGATTATGCTACTCTGCTTTACATCATTAAAATATTTGCAGTATAGTTGCTTACGTTAATATTACATTTTTGTTAAATTAGATTTAAGTTTAATGAAGGAAAAAAAAGCTACATTTCTGTAGTTTTTTCTTAAAAGCTGTGAATGCGAACGATCTCTTTTGTAGTGTTTGAGAACAGGTGACAGATCCAGGCAGCGTGAATTTTTGTGAAGACAATTAGGATTAATTTTCTAGCTGCTTCTATTTAATTTAGTTCCATGTGAGTTTAAAACAACATCTAATGTAAACTAGCTTTGGTCAAAGTTAAAGAGATTAAATGGTGAAAGCTTTACAGATTGGGAGTATTGACATATGAATAAACACAGTAAATATGATTTATTAATTCCTGAAATGATTGATGCAGCAAATTTTTTAAAGGAAAAAGGAATATGGATTCAATAGTTAAGACTTATATTTAGCAGGATTATTAACTTGAACTTCCAAATTTAATAGGGATTTTGGGGGTGAAAAGGGAAAGCATGGGGGCTCTTTTCATTAATGGCATGCTTGTAAAATTGAGTGTAATTTACATAACCTTTCATAGTGTATATTGTGTGTGTTATAATACAGGATCTGATTGATTTGTAGATTAATATTTATTTAGTAAAAGAAAATCAAAGGGATTAAGCAGTCATCATTTTAATTCTAATCCTACTTTGCATAGATGAGACAAAGGGAGGTGATTAATGCTGTAATGTTCACTGGGTCACTATCATTCAGATGCACCTTTCTCCAAAAAGAAAGAAAGGGGAAAAGTTGGTGCCTCCTTCCAGTATTGGCAAACAAGAGTTTTCTAGCAAAGCTTTAACTGATTAGGCCATTCTTCATCACTA
>NW_020799095.1:121146493-121148993 GCF_003259725.1 Athene cunicularia
TTGTTCTAATGGGAACTCTGCATTCTAAATGCAGAGGAATTCTCCTATTGTTCAGAAAGCACCCCCTTTTCATTAGCAAATCTGACTGTAGGTGGGTTTTTGTAATTTAGCCGAGCAGAGTTTAGAGCACAGTTTCTCCAGGAGGAAAGCAGAGGTTAGCAATTTAAGGTTTTCTGTATATTAGCCATTAGTTCCGAGAAAAGGATTTAGATGATCAAAGTTAGTGGCCTTGTGAATTACTGAGAGAACTTTAAATACTAAGCAGAGCGGCAGGTATGTATTTCTGTGAACTCAGCTGATAGTACTGGCAGAGATTTGTTTTTTTCTTGATGTCTTAAGGCTATACAGATATGTACTTAATCTATATGCATTTTTTGATTTTTAGTTTTTGCATACAAAAAGGAAGTATACTGTATGGTTTGTATCGTGATTGCTTTTTGTAAAGAGAATTGAAAACTGTTGTAGAGACTTTGTGGAGTAATGTTGGTTCTGAGGCAGTCCTTGTGGGGTTTTTTTAGGATATTTTTTTATTTTTCAATACTGAAGATGCTGTAACCTCTAATAGATAAATGTTCCATCATACATTGCATAGTATCAGTAAGTCATCCCAGTAATCTTTAATTCCTCATCAAGGTATAATGATTTCATCTACCTAACCTGTTAGGAAACATGGCCACAAAGACTGTAAACAGCTTGAGTATGGAAATATAGATTATGGTTTTTCTCTGTGTTGCTTGTCAGTTCAAAGATTCAGTATTTTTTTTAATCGGCATGAAATATACTCTTGTGTATGCAATTGTGATCAGAAGGCTGATGTCATTGTTTAGTACTGATTAATACTAAAGTTACGTAAGGAGACTGATAAATATAAATATGCAGTTTATTTTAAAATGTTGATTAAGTAACAGAAAAGATATTATGACACTTGTTACTCTGCTGGATTTGTTTTTTTCTTTGGTTACATGATGGAAGCTTTAAAAATCTAGTTCAGTTCTGCTAAATCTTTTAAGACTGGAAATTGCAACAGCAAGACTGTTCAGTGCAGGGTTGTGGGAAGAAGGGGAAGGATGAGATGCTATGCTGCAGACCCATTTTGTATCTGCTTAAAATTATTTAATGCTCATAAATGGCATCCTGATCGCAGTATAGTGTGCATGCCCACAATTATTCTGGCAACTATTTTTGTGTGTGTGCTGGACACTATGATGCTGTGGTATACCTTGATGTACTGCAGTATGGGTAGAGCTTCCTTCAAGCAGCAAAGGTTAAATGGAAAGCCACAGAGAGGGCTAGAATAGTTTTAGGCAGTTGCATCTGGCTCCATTTGCTGTATTAACTCTTTCTTTATCAGTTACTTTTACCCACTAGAGGTTTCACTCTGACTGATCCTTTCATGGTTCTGGTTAGGACAGAGTTACTTCACACGCATCCCTGTATCATTGCTGGAAAACAAAACAGAACTACTGCTGCTTCTTTTCCTCTGCAATGGTCAAAAAACCTTCTTGCATGTGTGTTGGTGCCACCCGGGTGTGTGTCTTCATGCTTGCATGTGTGTTTACATACGACTGAAATAGTCTCACGAGTGCAGTTGCTGAGTGAATACATATAAAAATGGTTTATAACAGGATTGTTTATTCTTATGTGTCAGAGTTGAGAGATACCAGTATGAAGACATTTATACCAGCCCTCTACAGATGGAAGGGGCTGGGATTTGCTTTCTGCTGTAACTATTCTTCTGCAACTTTTTATCTGTAGATAAGGCCTTAGGAAGAGAATGTTAGATGTGTAGGCTTTCTTCAGGATGCATACACTGTTTGTGCAGATTTGCCAAATGGGAAGGTAAACATGCTTGTCTCTGGACTAATTAGAGAATTATTAGGTTTTCATGCTCTTTGTGATCAGATTATTTCAAAAGGTTTTTAAATTGCATGTGTGCCATGAGCATAATTAACCTGGATCTCATCAGTGATTAAAATTACACACCAGCTTTGTGACGTTTGATTCAGAAGCAATTAGGCTGTCATTTTAGCCATCTCAGATACCAAAACTAATTTTGATTCATTTTCATTCTATGCAAATCTTCTGATGTATCTTAAACTGATCACTTCCTCTCTCTGATTTAGCTGACAAGATTAGATTTGATTACACTTAAAAAAAATTAAGCAGCTATCCTTCATACTTAATATCTCAGTGACCTTCACTGAAGCCTTTCCTAGGCAAGGATTTTAATTTTTTTAATCCCAAAATCATACTGAGTGATTTTATGCAGGGATATAGCACCTGTCTATTACGTATATAAATATGTATTGTCTAGCAATGCAAAATTTAAAAATTAGATTTCCTTTTCTTGTAAATGAGAAGATGGAGAAAACATTAATGTCTCAGATATCTAATACAACATTTTTCAGGTTGTAATCAAACTTTTATACTTAACTGAAAACTTATCTGATAAATTAGCTACTGCTTACATATAAAATTAATGAGATCTATCACTCTGACT
>NW_020799095.1:121153993-121172516 GCF_003259725.1 Athene cunicularia
TACTTTCCCTTTTAATTTTTTTTTTTTTCCTGTAGTAAATAATGAGCTGCCGCCTGAAATCCGGCTTGCCAGTGGTCAGCTAATGGGTGATGACCTGTCCCTCCTTACTGCAGGAGAACTGTCACCTTATATCAGTGACCCAGCGCTGAAGCTATTCCAGTGTGCTGTTTGCAACAAATTCACCTCTGACAGCCTGGAGGCCCTAAGTGTGCATGTAAGCAGTGAACGCTCACTCCCCGAAGAGGAGTGGAGGGCTGTAATTGGAGACATCTACCAGTGCAAGCTCTGTAACTACAACACTCAGCTCAAAGCGAACTTCCAGCTCCACTGCAAGACTGACAAACATATGCAGAAATATCAGCTGGTGGCTCACATTAAAGAAGGGGGCAAAACTAATGAGTGGAGGCTGAAGTGTATTGCCATTGGCAACCCAGTTCACCTAAAATGTAACGCCTGTGACTACTACACCAACAGCGTGGATAAATTGCGCTTACATACTACCAATCACAGGCACGAGGCAGCCCTGAAACTCTACAAGGTAAGCCAGTGACAGCAATTTCAGTCGGCACCAAGTAGACTAGAAAATTAACCGTTTCAGTACTAATAGAACAAGACTGATTAATCGGCAGAATAAATGTTTATTGAACATGTCTACAATTAAACAAAACCTATGCAGGCTAGTCAGGGAGGAGTGTTCCCAATGAATCGTGGAGATTCACCCGAGGGCCCGTTTAGGATACACTTTCTGTGAACACGGGGAAAATTTTTTTTTAAAAAAAGTTCTCTCATAATAAATGACTAGAAGGGTTTTACATCTCTTACAATCCTTTCAGACTTTGTACATTACATTCTGATCAGAAGCTTGACGGAGATTATGGAGAAAGATGATTTTTCCATACAGTGAATAAGGAAGGAGATAACTTTCTGGCATATGTGCAATCGTTAATCTATCACAGCCAAGTTATTTTAATTTGGTATTTTCAGCAAGCACATGAAATATGCCATATTATTACCAGGGATATTCGAAAGTAAGCACTGTTATCCTTTTGTCTGCCCTTCTTTTCCTAGCCAGTAATGATTTTTCACAAACATGAAAGGGTGTGGTGGAGATAAATATGTTAGTAGAATGGCAACTATATTTTTATCTTTACTGGAAAAAACTATGTGGATATAATGAATATGTGGGAGTGATGAATACTATTTATTACACAACTTGTCATGACTTTTTCCAAACCCTAATTATGGGGTAACTTATTTTCTGCAGTGTGTTTACTGGATTGGCTTGATTGTCTTGGTTCATGTAAAAAATATAACACATTCATTTCCAAGATGAATAACTTTGTAACTTATTAAAAACTTCTTTTGTCTAGGGGATATAAAAATTCAGGAAATATTGCAAACCATTAGTCACTGTAACAAGCTCTAAATATGATTAGAAAATCCATTTTGCAAGTGTTATCTATTGATTTGTACTAGAAATCTGTGATAACTAAACTATCAGGAGTCATCTGCTGATTACAGCAACTATGCTGGTTTTCTAATCATGATGAAAATGTGTACACATGGAACAAATACAGAAAAGACTCAGCAGATCTCTAGTTTAAGCAAGAAATAATAATATACTGGTGTTCAACTATGTTCAAATGGTTGTTCTGAGCTAACACAGGGTGCACAGGCAGTAAAATGGATTTTCATTTTATAACCTGATAGTTGTAACCTTGGTGGATCAGCTATGGGCAAAAATGGCAGTAAAACGCAAGATCAAGTCTATTATATTGTTCCACAGCACTGGCTGATCTGCTAATTTAATAATGGGTTTTATTTAAATTGCATTTTTCCTTAACTCTAAGAGTTGGGTTTTTTTGTGCTCGTTTGTTGTTGTTTTTTAAAGATCCAAAGTCCTGTTTTGAAAAGTGCCAAAAGACCTGAGAGTCTAGTGACAGTTAGCCTGCCTCTGCAGCAAAACTATCTTTTGAAGTTCTTGCTCCTTGTCATCCATGAAATGGATGTTATGCTGATTATGAAGCCACCTTCTAAGTCAGGATTTTTAAATGATCTAAGTTATTTTTTTTTTTTTTTTTTTTTTTTTTTTTTTTTTGAATACTAACCTGGATTATTTCAATGATCTGTCTTGTAATGCCACCTTTCAGAGAGATGCTGCTGCAAACCCTATCACAGAGAGGAATGATAGAATGGGAGATAGGAAGGGAGAGGGCTTTTCTCAGACGACTTCACTACCAAAGCTTCAGACACTGTGAAAATAAGACACCAGTTGCTTATTTTTTAAATAAAGCTACAGGCATAGCTATGGAGTGGCAAGGTGCAAACTATCTACTCAAAACAGCACCGTCTCTTCACTCACTCCAATCCCTAGAGAAATCTTCAAATATGTTTGGGTTTTCAGTGTGTCCTACAAAACATCTGATTTAGCGTACTAAGGGCGTGAGTCTCAGCTCTTAAACCTCATCACTAAAAATGTCCTGTAACCGAGCTTGCTTCTTTGTCAGATCCTGGTTTGTTAGATTGAGCAATTCAGTAGCACCTGTGTGGTGCAGTTACCACGCATGGCAAATGACCCCCTAACATTTTATGTTCAGTCTGAATCAGGGTGAAGGACATCCCAGGGCAGAAGGAATGCATAAGCTCTTAGACACCCTCTGAGCTCCATGTACTACAGAAGGACAATTGAAAGTGTACTGCTGGTAAGCATAGGGTTCCAAGTCTCCTGATACATGCAGTTTTAAAGACTTGTCCCTAGGGTTTCTAGTGACAATCTCAGTTTTTTAAAAATTTCTGTTCCTCACGACTTCTTAGAGAAACTTGGAAATTTGAACCCCACTAGGCTTAACATCTCTCAGAAAGAAGACAGCATGTACATGTGCACACACAGGATTTTTATATAAGGCTAACTTGAAGAAGAGGAATGATTTATTTAAAATGTCAGTTGAGGTATTAGTAGTATTATTTTTTAAGATTTGTGGTTGGCAGCACTACGAAGTGTCTCAAATAATCAAAATTTTCTAGATGTGTGTGCTTTGTAACAGAATGTAATGCCTCTGTACATCCCCCAGAAAACTTTACTTTTAATTGTGGGTGTACATTCAGACCTCAAGGTGGAAATAAATGAGATTTTGAAAGTCTGTAAAGTTATTTGCTAGTAGACTTGATAGTTTTGTCAGGTCTTGGTGAAGCTGTTGACACTAAGAGAGTTGTAAACTTTTTTCTCTTGATATATCAGATAAACTTCTAGAGAACCTAAGGAAAAAAAGAACATTAATTTGTATGAATAATAGATATATGCCTTGGGAGTGATATCGAATATTCATGAATTGTGTTTATATTCAAGCAGCTCCTCTAACTCTTTTAAAATTAAGGTGCTGTGAATATGGTTTGGCAATAAAAACTTTAATACTAAAACCATCTGAAAGCACAGAAAAAGAATCTGTGACTTTGTTCCTTTGCTTTGTCAAGTACCTCAAAGTTTTTTCTTTAGTCATTTATATTTATTTAAATGTTATTGTTTTGTGAAGTTTCTTTTTATAATTGTTGCCGTAACAGCTTGATTTCTCTTCCTGTGCTTAACTATTGATGGAATAAAAGGATGTCTTTTCATAAGTGTAGCTTTTAAAGCAACCATGAACATCAGAGCTTCTCTTCTGAAGTTGTATAATTTTAGGCAGTACTGAAATGTCACTTTTAGAGTTAGATTCTAAATGTGGCAAAGTGAAACCTTTAGCTGTTTTCTAAGTTATTCAAAAAAGAAATGGCCTGATTGCTCCTTACAGAAATGCAGTATTCAAATGCTGTCAGTAATGGGGCTGCTAGGAACCAGAACAAAGACAGCCTTACCCCGAGTGAACTCAGCTTGGCCTAAATGAATTTCCCAAAGACTTACATTTGGAATTGTGGAGGTTGATATTAGCAAATTAAACCACAGAAGAGTTGCAAATCCTTCACAGCATCCATCAAGAAGCATTCAGTGACTCCACAAGTAAACAGAAAAAGCCTCTATAGCAACAGAGTGCATTTCCATTCTGCAGGAGGAAGCGTTCAACTTCTGCAGTTTTGGGAAGCTGAGGGGGGACAGTGATATATCTCTGTGGATGTAAAGTACATACTGCTCTTAAGGAAGCCATTTTGTAGCCTAGTCAAATAGCTTTTTGATTCAGGGGACCACATATATCATGTCCTGTGCTCACAGAATAGTTTCCAAATACTTTTAATAAATAAATAAAGGTAGCCTTTTTTGCAAAGTAAACCAGAGTAGATGAAGTTTTAGTTAACTGAAAACTGAATGACATGATCAATTTCTAATCACAAATAAATATTTGAAGTCACTCTAACAAAAAATATTATTCAATTAGCTGATGATAGTGTTAATAGATGATACTTTGATTTTGGATATTTTCTGGAGTTTACATCATATATGCAACTATTTATGAGCTCAGGGAAAGTGACAGGCAGCAGTTAGCAGACCAATACTCAGGTGTGTGAAAACTACCTTGGTTTTCCCTTTATTGACAAAATATTGATCCATAACACCATTAATGCTATGATTGTCAGTTCAATTTGGATATATCACTTTACCTCTTGTGTTCGCGAACGGTAAAGATATTACCCAAAAGGAGTGACCTGATTTCGGTTTAAGAAGGTTAAAGGTTAAAGGTTAGCTCAAAAGCATCATCTGCCTAGCTGCTTAACTTTAAACTGATCAATTTAATGAAAATCTGTTTTGCAGATGGTGTTTTAATGTCTTTGGCAGGATTTAGGCAGCTTTAACATTAGACGTATGCTAGTAAAAATTATTTCTTTATTTGACCAGAACAACACCTTTTCTTTTATGTTTTAAGGTAAAAGGCATGTGGGATATGGTATTTTGGCAAAGGACCCAGAAGCAGAAAGTGTTGATGATCTTTCCATATGGGCTCAAAAACAGAATACCCTTATGTCTATTGCTAACGATGACTGAAGAAACAAACAAAGCTGTATTCATTTTTTACCATAATGTTTTACTTTGAACCCACAAAAAAGAACTTCAGTCAGAACTGTCCTTGAAAAAGGCTTGTCTTCTTTGCTTAGGGTGGAATGCAACAGCATTAACATTTTTAACCTGGCAGAGCATGCTGATTGTCTCTTTCAGACCTA
The DNA here is from genome assembly GCF_003259725.1 of Athene cunicularia. Lineage (NCBI taxonomy): Eukaryota > Metazoa > Chordata > Aves > Strigiformes > Strigidae > Athene > Athene cunicularia. Next base: position 121,159,139 of record NW_020799095.1, read on the forward strand.
GTATTTGTAGATCAGCAGTATTCTTTTTCCTACTCACAAACCAAGTAGTAATTGTGTTACTTAGCTCTAGATACCATAAATAATAAGGCAAATTAGTCAATCCAAATGGTAAGTTTTATCTGCTGAAGGTTGTCTGAATAAACAAAGAATTAGATCCTCAGAAGTGTAAAGCAGAGCTTTGTGTTTATGGCTTCTTAGAATTTGGCCCTCACAGTTTTTGCCAAGATAATTAAGTTTCAGCACAAGCATGTCTTTCTGTTTTCAGATGTATGCAATTCAGTAAGAATTTCTTGGGCTGCTAATGCAATACTATTATATGTTAGCTTTGTAATTAGCTAGGACTACATCCCTTTGCTGAAATGCATTGTAATATTACACACAAGCATAGCTTGCATGTAGTAGTCATGAAAGTGGTGCCCTTTGTTTCATATTGACCTTCCAACTTATTTTAAAAAGAGTTTACAATGAGCCTTTGTTTTGTCCACAAATGATCATAAACAGCTTTCTAAAGAGCCCAATAAAATGAGATAATCACAAATGTATAACATCACATATTGAAAGGGTAGAAGAACAAATGGGGCTTTTACTATATTTTATAGGATGGATTTATAGTCTGTCCTTGGGTCACTTAGGGCCAAGAATTTTCACGGTCAACTGCTTGGTCCTGCTAGCTAGCAACCTCTGCAGGAAATGCAAATACCGTGCAGCACCTGCTCTTCAGCTGGGGTTATGCACTGCTTTTTTAAAACGAGGTGTCCACTTCTCTGCTGGTTCAAAGTCAAAATCTTAATTAGGCTAGCTTTTTTTCTGCATCTGTCATCAGTGAAGCAGAATAGTCTGTCTGGATTCCATAATGCTGTTTGCATATTTGGATTTTAAATCAGCCAGGGATATTGAATGCTTTCCTCATCTTTATCACGTGCAGGAGGCACAAGTGGGATTTAGTCCTTAGGTAACTTTTAGTGTAACAGTTCCCCAAGGAACACTGCTTGGGTTTTTCTCATTATCCTTGTTCTGGATGAAAGCATCGTTGTTAGGAATTAACAACTGAGGTGGGGGGTGTGAAGTATATGCATACAGGGGCGAATGGACTAACAACCCCAATCACTTTGTTTGCTTTACTCTGCTTGGCATGAAATGTTGATACTTGATCAGCTGGAATTAACAGAAAGTCACATTCTTTTCATTTCAATTGTCCTGCACTAACTTTTTAATTTAAAATCAAATATCCTAGATATGTGCCAGTCCAATTATTGAACTGTCATTGTCCCAGTATGATGGTAAAAGAGGTCAGGAGATTGTGCAGCATTGATTTGCATAAAAATCATTGTGGAAAGGAAATTGGAATATGTCTGCACATCTGAGGAGCCAAAACATGTTTTGCTTAATCTTATTCTTGTTGTTTGTTTAGGTGAAGAAAACTGTTTTCAATGATAAACAAAAGTTATTCTAATTTGTTGTGAAACATAAAACTCACGATAGCGGATATTTCAAGTTTTATAGTACTTTCAGGTTTATGTTCATTTAAGGTTTTAAATGTTTTATGAAATTTAATTTCCACTGCAAGTTTTAGTTACTGTAATTCAGATTATGCTGTTGTGCTTGCATGTATAAAGAGAAATGAATGTTCAAAGAACACATTGTAGAGTCAGTTGTGCATAGCTATACATAACGTATATGCTTACTGTATATACTTATACACTATAGAGAGTACATTTATTAAAAAAAAAAAAAGACAAAGAATTTGTGGGCTAGCAGAATAATAATTTCAAACCTACTCTTTTTTAAAATTTAAAATTTAGAATATAATAGTAGAGAAATAATTTTCACCTATTTCATGTATATTTAATTTGATATTCAGAGTTGCCTGGCTCTCAGGTAGTCCTACATAATGGTCCTCGTAAAAAATAGCATGTGTTGTATCCAGCTTATGGTATACTGCTAAAGCAGAAAGATGCTCTCAAATCACGGTTTAGAGAATCCCTATGTTCTTCCACTGAAATGCTGTCCAGGGTCCCCATCTGCGTGCTGTCCTGAGTGAGGGTGTACCAGACTGGACACGACTTGCAAGGCACAGCCTGTTCAGTGGAGCCTGAGCTTGTAGCTACTCTTGTAGAGCAGGAAGAGTGAGCAAGGAGGAGAGGAAAAGCAGCACAGAGAGGATCAGCCTCATTTATTCAGTATGCTCAACACACAAAATGGCTGTATAACAGCTGGTTTTTGTGCCTGGAGTTCTTTCATTCTGACATTAAGAGAAATATGTAATTATTTCTGACTGAGATTCAAAGTAGAGTTGGAGTGTATAGTGTATGTAAGAGTATTATGTTAATGTGAGTGCATGTGTGTATGTACATAAATAGATTGCAGCTATGGATTTAGCAGCCACTCCCTCACAGCCTTGCAACATAGATTTTCTTGTTACCCTTAGGAGATTTTAGCTGATATTATGCAACTCACTACAGGTGTCTTCTCTAAAATTGTAATTACAGTTTACCAGACTCTCCCAGGTGGGATTTTTCTCCATCATCTCTTCCACGTATTTAAGAATGAGTACTAAAAAAAAGAAAACCCAAACACTGAGACATGACATGAAAGCTATATTTTGACATGCTTATGTGTACTTCAGCTTTGGTATTGCTTTTGCTAAGTGATTTAGAAGAAACGTTCCTTTGGTCTTTGTGTTTGTCAGGCCATCCAGACAAAATGGCAGAATTAGGAAATTATAAGAGGGTTGATGGAAATAAAACCTTAGAGACCTCATATGTATAGGACTGAGCTTTGAGCTGTTGGATACACAGCTTTTGAGACTCTATTGGTTCTATATGTGTCTACCTTGATAGACAAACAAATTAATTTTCTGGGGGTTTTTTGTGTTTTTTGTTTTTTTTTTTTTTTTCTCATTTAGAGTACCACTGGAGCAATGCTCCCATCAGATTTTGTAAGAAAGGGTAGTGAAGAGTCTGGTGTGAAATGCTGAATAATACCATTTCTGTTGGTTTTAGCAAGAATTGGGCACAATGCAGGAGACATATCTTATTGGATACAATTCCATATGTATGTTTGTGGACAAAATACAATATAGTGCAACAGGAAATAGGTTTTGGTTGTATTTACATTAAATGTGGGTAGGGTTTTTATGTTAATAAAACATAAATTAGAAGTGGTATCTTGTAATATTTTTGATCCTAGTGGTCTGTCTGTTAGGCTGGTGTACTTAATGCAAACAGATAGTGCAGAATGATGATCGTACATCCTCGTGCTGATATATAAAGAAAGTGAAGCTTTTCTAAGAACTGTGAGACCTCCGCTTTGTGGACAGCATGAAGGAGGATGTCATGGAAATGACCCCCTTGGTCTGCAGCAGAAGGTGCCAGCCCTGCAGTTCTTCAGCAGACAGATACACAGAGTATTGTGCACCATAGCCTCAGGGGAAACTGTATGTGCTACCCTCCCTATGGGAGGGAAGGCATTAAGATAATCTTTAGCTTTTAAAGGCAGGGGGCATTGAAGGAAACAAAAAATGGAGCAAAGGTAGTCCTTGAATGATTGAAGTGTGCAGATTCCCATGCCTGGGGCATCCTACCGCAGTTGCAGTGACAAAACCAGAAAAAATACAGTTTTGTCAAATACGCAGGGTATGAGCAATGCTCTGTGCTTATATGCATGAATACAAAACTACATATTGTTAATGGGAGCCATGAACGGTAATATAATAATCTTATTCTGAGAGTGGATATTTGACCACATGAGTTGCCTGACAAAAAATGTCATTTTTTTCTATTTAAAACTGTTATCCTAGAGTGTTAATCAAACCATGCTGTTAACATGATTCACATGTCTAAAATACATGACTATAAAACTGCTAGTTTATTGCTGGATTGTGTGCAGGCAGCCTAGCATATGGGGACAGTATTCAGGAGTCTGCCCAGAGAGGAGTGTTTATTTGTAAACTCTCCCAAAGCAGAACATACGCTGCTTCCTTGCACTGCTCCTGGAGAAAAGAACCATAGAGCCACCTCTACAGATAAAAGCAGAACAGAATCTGCTGCGCAGGGATAGTTTGTGCCCAAACTTTTTATACAGAACTAGGTTACCCTTATTCAGAGCAAGTTCAAGATCAATCTTGTTATGATTACCCTGTTTAAAACAAAGGTTTACAGTGGAAACTCCTCTTACCAGAACTTTAACAAGCACTTACAGTGGTCTATATCATCTCATTCTAAAGCTGTTTGACATGTAGAGAACATTTCCACTGACATTCCAAACCTGTGATTGGGCCTATAGCCACCCTTGGCTGGGGGAGTGGGGGGAGGTCAGTTGTCTCCAGACTGCTTTATTAAGAAGATGTTTTCCATGGGAAATCCTGGAAAGTTGCAACTGGCTCAAGTTATCATACCAGGTATGACTGCTGTTATCCTTGTGCTAAATTCAAAACTCCAGGCTCTAATGACAAAAGAGAAGGCAGGCTCCTTTTTATTCACAGAATGAATCAGAATGTCTAGACTTGGAAGGGACCCATAAGGATAAGCGAGTCCAACTCCCTGCCCCTCACAAGACTACCTAAAATTAACCCACATGACTAGGAGTGTTGTCCAGACACTCCTTGAACTCTGACAGGCTTGGTGCCATGACCACTTGCCTGGGGAGCCTGTTACAGTGACTGACCACCCTCTCAGTGAAGAACCTTTCCCTGATGTCTAATCTGAACTGCCACTGACGCAGCTTCATTCTGTTCAAACAACAATGTTCCTATTTTCTGTGTAACATAGACAAAAACTTGCTCTCTGGTAAAGAGATTGAGGCAAAAATACTGAAGTTTTATAATTGAATAAACACTTTGTGAATGACCAGAAGCTTGATATTTTTACAGCTAGAACAATGAAGCAAAGTCTGTGGAGGATCTTGGTATTCTTGCTCTTTGTGTCTGCTGGTGATGAGAGCATGGAAAAAGACTTGCTTTACTACTGCAATGAGACAGCTTTTAGTATCTAGATGTTACTATTTTGGAAACACCCTTTGGCATTTGCAGATATGTACACAGCTAATGAATGACTGGAAATTAGGAAGAATGAAGCTGGTGGAAAAAACGAGGCCAAACTGCAAGTGTTTCTGAGATCCTTATGTCCTTATTTGTCCAAGAACTTCTGTGACTCAAACTTTGATCCAGGAGGAAGTCAGGACCATGCTGTGATATATCAGAGCAGCATCTTCTGAAGTCAGATGTCGGATGAGAAAGATCACAGGCTACAAAAATTAGTTTAAGACTAGTTTTATCAAATTTGTGACCTAGAGTCATTGGGCAGATTTGAAAGCACTACTGTGTTTGTCCCTGGGACTATCCCTGTTGCAGAATGCATCTCAGAAATAGGTGGTGTACCAAAGTTGTGGATATCCTTTGTCAATTTTTGACTTGCTAAGATAGTCTCATAGGCAATAATGAATTGGATATGCTGTCAATGTGATCTGTTTCCCCGTTCCTATATCCACTGGTATTTCTTATAGTATGCCAGGCTTCACTATATCTTCATGATATTTGAATTTCTGAGATTTATAGAACTCAAGGGATTAAAATCTTCGGAACCAGTTATTAGGACTCCTGATGGGTATTTCCGAGAAAGAGAAAATCCTTTCTCAGTTAGATACTTTTTTAGTCTCTTTGAATATTTTTTTTTTTCATTTTGTGAAAAACAAAAATAGGTTTGTGAGATTATCTGTGACTCAACATATTATATATAGGATATGAATCCAGAAGTCTTTCTAGAGTGTTTGTTTCATGACTTCTCCACTGAACAGCTTAAATTCTGTGCCCTCAGCTATCTCAGTAGTATCAAAAAGTAGTATCAAAAACAGATGATAAGGTTTACCTAAAGCATTTTGGGGTATGCAAAGAACAAGAGCTATTCTGGTTCTGAAGAGCTGAATGTATGTAATATTTTTTATGATGGGGAAGAGTTGATCTGGTAATCAATAAAAGGAGAATTCTGAAATCTCATGTTGCAGATTTCAAGCCTGTATCCGTTTGCTGAGCTTTCGTGTTCTGCAGATACTAAGGTTTTGTGCCTAGTGTTCGCAACAGGAACTAAACAAATGCCTCTCCTTTACCTGTAATAGTTGTTTGTCCTAATAGATTTAGAAGGTAAGCTCAATACTGTCTGGACTAGGAAACAGAGCATGGCCTTGGAAAAAAAGAACATGTGTCTCTAACGATGCAGAGGTGAGTGAGAGGTTGGCCCCCTGTATGTTTGGCACTCTAAATGGACCTTATAGAAATGTAATTCAGCATACCACTTAATTTCTTCAGATATTAAGAAGTGAAGAAATATCTATCTGTCCTTCTGTCTGCCTATATTTAGCTGCACATGTGCTTAAAGGAGTGTTCCTGGGAGGAATGAGTGAGAGATTAAGTCTGAAGTTGTTGATGCTCATGAGAACTCAGAGAGACAGATATTATCCAAGCCCAGTGTTAGGAAGTTGCACTTGTTGGAGACTGGGCTTCTTGCACAGGGGATGCAGTGGGGGGAAGCAAAAAGGCAGGTGTGTATGTTTATAAAAGTGTACACATTCTAAGAGCATAAACAGAATTTAAAACTCCGTGTGTCCACACATATAACAGGCTGCTACTATCACCTGCTATAATACTGTACAAAAGTCTGTATATGTTAGTGCTGCTGTAGTAAAGGTTGGATTTCCATTTGTGTTCTGATTTCCTTCCCTCAGTTACTTATAATTTTCCTATTGACACTTTTAAGGCTGAAATTATCAGGATTTGGTCCGGGTGTAAAGAATATTTCTTTCTTCTTTGGAGCTGTTTCTGAGTCACTTAATCATGAGATATCTTTCCAACTTGTCCTAATAAAAAATATTCCATTGAAAGTAAAGTTAGTCAAGTACCCATCTTGAAGTTGCTGTCTGTAACAGAAGAGAATGCCTTTTTAGAAGCAACAACACATTAATAGGCCAAGTATACAGTCACTGTCCTATCACAGCAAATTATACCATTAGTCCACCTTATCTAATCTCTTTGCTACAGGCTGGCTAACAACAATTATTTCTCAGAGCAGAGAAAAAAAAATCTTTCATGGGCAAATAAGGAATAATGTCGTTCATACAGGAAAATTCTTTTTCTTCCGTACTTAAAGAACAATGAATTAATATAATATGAATTCAAGTATCTTTTTTTTTTTTTTCCTCCCCAAAAAAGTGGTCTTTGGGCGGTCATATATGTACACATACATCAAATTGGTTTATAGACTAAACTCTTGGCTCAATTCCATGCAGTGGGAAGGAGTTCCACAGGTTGATTTAACCTGCATATAAATATAATTTTTCAGCTTTAAAAAATTTCTTTCATTCAAGTTACTAAATTTTGTTTGTTTTTTCATCGGGTAACAGAACAAGAAAGATCATGTGTTCTTATTTGCTTTGTGATCTTTCTATATAATCTTTATATTTTCATAATAATCTTTATGATTATTTTCTGATCTTTTGTGTCTGTCTTTTACTCACACTATTCATACACCAAAGAGTTTCAATATATTCAGTGTGGGTTTTAGTGGAATTTTTTCCACATTTCTGCTAATCCCATCACTGATATCTGAACTCCTCCTACCCCTGCTAAATTTTTCTGGAGATATACAGATATTTCAGAACTGAACACACTGTTCTTGGTGGAGCTGTATGATTTTACTGTCCCATGCCTGGTGCATCCAAAAATATAATCTGCTTTAAACAAATCCTATTGCATTCTGTTCTGGAAATACGTTGCCTTTCGTTACATGTCTTTTCCCACGCTCCCCTTCATACTGATGCCCAAATGTCCTAGAGCAGTTATATTTAACTTAGACACCAGTAACATGTTTGATTGGTTCAAATTATTCCTTCTAATATATATTTTCTTGGATTAATTGTCAATACTGAATTTCACATGCTTGCTCAGCTAGCTTTAAACCTCTCAGGCATTCCTGATCATTCTTTGGCTGGTCTTGACTGACATGAATTTGTCTGTGCCCTCTGCAAGATCAGTCCTAGTTTGATGTCAGAAGACCCATTTTCTGTTAAATGGCCGGTTAGTTCCTCTAGCTTGTTTTCTGTCTCTGTCAGTTTCCAATCTGTGACTTTTTTGTGTCTGTGTTAGGTGCCTACATTAAGTGGTTAGGCCACTTCCTGCTTAGTCAGCTGAGAGGGAAAAACTCCAGCTCTGAAATACCCTATAGAAGAATTATTTCCCCGTAATATTAGGAGAGCGAGGGTAAGAAGCATCCAGCTTAACCGTGTCACATTGCCTGTCTCTTCAGACAGCTCTCTCCTGTTGCTTTCCCACATTTATTGCTATACATAGTGACTTACGGTGCAAATATCCATAGGCAGTTAACTATCCATTCTGTTCTGAAGAACAGAAATAGCTAATTAGCCATATATCTGCAAATATTTACCCCAGATATTAGTTTGCTGGTGCAAAACAAGATACTTCTGCATGTGAACTGCAAGGCTGAGGCATAACTCAAATGTACTCTTTGTAGTGTGCTCTTTTTATACTGTTCAGTGCTAACTTTAATGTATTATTGATTGTTATTAAGGTACACCATGAAATACAGATGGGATGTCTGTTGTGGTTGAACTCATACTGTGGGAGCTGTGTTGACTTTTGGATTGTTCTGGCCTTCATGCTGCTTGACATTAAAACATTCTACATTAGAGTTTAGAAAAGAAAGAAATACACAGTAACTGAATTACCCTGTATGTAGTATGAAGTAATGTGAAAATATGAAGCCGAATGTCCTCCACACCAAGTCAGCGCAAAATTTGAAATTAAACACTAATTTCAGAGAAATCCAGGAAGTTCCCAATTCCCTGTGTGAGTCTAGTTTAGGGCACTTGCCACCTGAATTTGAATTATCTGTGCTACCTGCCACTGGTGAAGGAAGTGTTAAAAGTGAAGGGATTAGGGGTCTGATATTCAGAAATGATGAGTGCTAGTGGCTCCTGTTGACTGCATGAGTTTAGCATCCCGGGGTCCAAGGTCACTCTCAGGCGGTGACCAGCTCCTCTGTGCTGACTGCCAGCCTCTGGCCTTGCACAGCCCTTTTGGCTGGATGTAGTGGCGAGTTTGAAATACGCAAAAAATTGCATCAGAGGATCAATTACTGCTGAAATGTCACTACTGAACCCTGTAATATTGTTAATTAGTTAAAGCAAAAGAGGCATGTTGATATGCATTTATCTTGGCTGTAGCTCACTGAATATCTTTTCACAAAATTAGGTTTGAAATACTTGAGAGTCTCCCACCTCCCTCTTTCGGGAAAGTTAAAGCAAATAACTTTTCCTTTTTTACTTCCTATGCCCCCATAAAATGAAATACTTCTAAATGGTTCTCACTATCTCCAGCAGTTTGCATTTTAGAATAGTTCACTTCTGTTTGAAACACTTAAAGAGGGTATTAGTCATTGGAGAAAACTTGAAAAAAGGAGCTGTGTGACAAACACACAGTCACAGGACAACCCTCTCTAACCTTGGCTCAACTCCCTTTCTGCCATTAATGGAGCAAAAGAAATTGGAGATTTGATGCAAGTTCCCTGCCGGGGGGGAGGGCAGGGTGTCTGTGCTCATGCCAGGGAGTCCCCGGCTGGCAGAGTGCCTGCTGTGCATGGGCTCTCCTTCCCACCCACCCCACGCAGGGGGAAGGGCAGGAGCTGGAGTGCCTCTAAGTGTGTCTGTGATGAGAGTGAAGTCTCCCCTGCACAGGGAGCCCTGGGGAGCTCTCGGCTAGAGCTGGCTCAGGAGGGTGCAGGTGACTGCCGGAACCTTTTTATCTGTGACAGCAAGGCAGCGGCTGCTGTCACAAGCTGTCACTTCAGTCCTGTATTTTGATCCCTTGCTCAGGTAGGCTTCATTTCCATGTGCTCACCTTGCAGGGATCCTGGCTGGGCTGCGTCAGTGTGTTCTGGGCTTGATGAATTACTGCAGTTGTTTCCAAGTACTGATTGTTCTTTTTAGTTGCTAAAACATATAGCAGGCTCTTATTTGCATACCCCATTCCCCTAACTTTTAATCTAGCATTTAGTTTTTTGGTGAGGTTTATTTCCTCAGTTTGTCACAAAGATGAGATATTCAGCTGCCAATGGCATGAGAAGAGTCTGTGAGGTGTATTCTTTAGTATGAGATATCGTTAAACAAAAGTCTAAACATTTGCAAAGATACAGGAAAAATACAGGGGTTTTACTGGTCATGTTACTGTTTATCCATTGTAGAACTTCTTTGAAACTTTAAAAAAGTAGTTTGTTTCCTATTAAAATGGTGATGAGAGGAAAGAGACCGGAAGAATATGGGCCATATCCATCTTTGTTGTAGTATTGCTGATCTTGGTAATGTTACTCCAATAATGGAGCTGGCCCAGAAGTTTTCCAAAATGACAATGTTTCTTAACTCTGTCAATTGACTGGGACATGGCCCTCCTGTGGTTTGACTACTGTGGTTTGTCACCACTGTGAGAAATTATCCAGTTCAAAAAGTTCTGTTATTTGGGTAATTTCTTGCTGAAATTGATGGTTACTGTTTCTGTTTTTCTCCTGAAGTTTATTTCTAGGGTTTTTCCATTTGTTTCTGGTGCTCTAGAGAAAAGGCTAGTTTACAAAAGGAAGAGTCAGAGAGACTGCTCTGCAAAGAGGGTGTGAAAAAGAGGAGAGGATTTGAATTTGGAAGTGTTTTCCCTCTCACTGAAATAGCTCCCCTGTTTGATACAGAGTGTGTGGTGTTAGATTGAAATCCACCTCCTAAATATCTTTTACAGATCAAAACAGGTTACTGGGTATTGATAACCATGATATACTTTGTGAGCATACACACTAGGCCACCCAATCCATAGCCTGTTTCTCCTCCTAAATTATTGCACATTTGTGAGCATTTTTCAAGCAGCTACTATTTAAAACCAGAAAGCCTCCACCCTGAAAGGCCCCAACCTGTCAGAAACATTTCCTCTCTTGCCTCAAGTTTGGAATTTCACTCCAAAACGCCAGCTCCCTCAGGACTCTGTATAGTGTCATCCCTGCCTCATGGTTTACTCTCTGCAACCTCAGTTGCGCACATGTACAGCCAGTGTTTACCACCTCACCACATTCTTTTTCTTGCTGCTTTACCAACTTCTCTACGTGTCTGTTTTCACAGTGCCATCTACATCTGGAACGGTGTCATTTCTGCAGCACTTAGCCTGATTTCACTCTTGCCAAGCCCCAAACTCCTTTATATTTTTTCACTTTTCTGCCAATAATCTTTCCCACTTTCTCCTGTGTATACATGTGTGAGTGTTTGTGTACATTATCAAATATGCATTTCTAATTATTTGGGATGAGTGGGATAAAGGTTTTATTGTCTCGAGCTTGAGTTGGCTGTGTTGTTTTAAGTAATAAAGACAGAAAACGGTATGCTGACCATCCCACAGGAAACGATCATGCATTTCGAACCTCTTGCATATTTTGCATTAGGAAAAATATGTTAGAAATTTGTAGAGCGCTTTTTAACTGTATCAATACTCTTTTTTCATATGGCTGCATGTACCAAGCCAAGCTCTGCTAATACTAAAGGGAAAAAACACTGCTGTGACTTTGTGACTAATATATTTTAGAAATGTCTTACATTTTTCCTATAATAGCTTTTCCATACATAATAGTGTTTCAGTTTGACGGCCTGACATCTCAAGACCTATCAGAGCTAAAAACAAGTGCTAGCATTCTGTTGGCAAGCTGGAAACTTCCCACCTCCAGTGCTATAAAACTCCTTTTTCAGACTCACAGATCATAAGATTAGCACATCATTGGTAGAAGGCCCATCCTGGGTGTTGGCCCAATGTAATTTGAAAGGAAATTTTTTCCATTCGAAATGAAGCAAGGAAAAAGACTTGATGGTGGTTTGCAGCAAAACCAAACTAATGACAGCTGATTTAAGCTATCTGGGCTGGGACCATTAATAATAACTATACTTGGAGACAATTTTAGGTCTTGTTTCAAGCACAGAGATTATATTGGTACTATCTTCTAGGACTGACTTAGGATTTCTCTGAAGACCATGCTTATCTACTCCCACATGATGAGTATAGAAGTGCACCTTGAGCAGTCAGAGCATTCTTTGGAAGGATGCTGGACTTGTGCTGGGTTCACACTAGCAACCTAAAGTCTTCCATGTGGCAGCAATAAGGCTGGCATGCCAGCAAAATTCAGCATGTAAGAGCTTCAGATAATGGTCTTTCATTCTGGTTTAGGCATAACCAGTGGGGCAAATATAAATAATTATCTGCCTATATAAAGGTGTCAGACCAGGGGTTTGATATTCTCAGTACATATCCCAGTGAGACTCTGTGTTATCATTTAGAAAGGGTTAAGATTTGGCCCAACTCAAGCAAAGATAAATTTTCCACTGACTTTAGTGACACTAAGATTTCATACATGACACTTAAATCTATGCTTTGTGTACATACATGTGTATATAATATATATTACAAGCATGTATAAATGTGCTTCTGTATATTTTAGCCAATTATATAAATTAAGTGTGTTTATCTAATATGCAGATGCCTAGAGTGAACGAACTAAAAAGTCTAGATAGTGGTAAAATATTCAGAGAATGTAATGGGGGCATGTTTAGCACAATTGTAATATTGAGAGGTTTTGTTCCATTTATCAGGTGCCTTCCTCTACTGTCAAATCATAGCCTTTTTTCCTAGTTACATCAGTTTTCAGCTACAAATGTTTTGCATTATAAAACTGTTTAAAACAGACTAAAAATCAGGAAGTGTAAGAACAGATAAGCTGAGGATTTAGGTACTTCGGGCTAACTTACCAGCTTTCAGAGATACAGAGGGAGACTGTATTTGAAACCCTTCATCAGAGCAAAATGAATGTTTTAGCATTCTTGGACATAATATCAGGCTAACGTGCTCCCTGACTGATATCTAGTGCATATTGTATAATTGCCAGCCTGCTTTTCTGAGTGCCTTGAAGATTACATTTTTTAATGTCCAAATATTAATAACCAGATGTGATCTTCTTCCTGCTCAGGGGTCAAGCTAGCTGTCCAGGTCAGGCTGTTTGTCTGTGTGCACAGACTGTGAAGTCTATTCAGAATGACAGGTATGGGGCAGGAGGGGGAGAAAAAGACCCAGCTAAGGCACAGAAGCTGACGTTTTGATGGCAGCAGCCCACTAGATGGGCTCAGCTGTGAACCCTGGCTTAGCCTATAAAGGCTATAATTACTCTCATGATTTCACATTTACCACAGGCTGCTTAGCACTTATTAACACATTGCTGTTTTGATGCAAGGTAATTGATTACATGGCGTGTCCCAGAGTTAAAGCACAGAAATAGAACCATGACAGCATTGTTTTTTGAAC
>NW_020799095.1:121172566-121187603 GCF_003259725.1 Athene cunicularia
GGTGGGGGTGCGGGTAGGGTGTTAACCTCAAGACCACCAAAAGGGACTTCTTCCTGCTGGGAACAAAGACCAGCAGGAGCTTCAGCCTTTTTCAGTACTCCTGGGATTTTAACCAAGTGAACAAAAGATGATGCACAGCTGAAGAAATGCTCTTCACAACTGATACATAATTTAAGATGTTCAGTTACAAACAACCGGATATGTATTTGTGATTTCATTTGAGCACAGTCCAATTATCTGCAGTCAGTTAATATTTTTCTATGCATAGTTTTTGCATGCTGCCTTCTATGTCTAGAGGATGCTCAGTTGCTGCTGTTTGAATACACACTAGCCTTGAAAATAGCCCTAGCACTTAAAGAAATAGCATTAAAACAACAGCAGTTGCTATGGGGTGTTTTGTGCCTTGTAGTTAATATTTGACAGTCTACATGTAGAATTATTTTATAGCGGATAGCATGATATAGTTTTGTTAAACATATATTATAAAACCATTTGCTCCTCACTCTTTCTTTTTGTTAGGTAAAAAAAAATTCAAAAGAAGCAGCTATTTGTTTCCTAATTGATTTTCTACGTTAGTTGTTCATTGAATAGATAAGTAGTGCCTGTGATATTTGATTACAGAGCAAGGCACCCATTTAACCTTCCGTTCTTTCCTGGCCAGGATTTCAAATACAATACAACGTACCTCCCTTAGGCTCAGTAGGATTAGACTGCTAGCAGTAATCCCTGATGCTATGAAATAGACCTGATAGAACTTCAACTCACTTGTTTAGGATTATGCTTATGAATTTCAGCTCATCTAGTTGCATTAACCCTTTGGGAGCTTGTGTGGGTTATGCTGCTATAAATAATAATAAATATTGTAATAAACAATTATAGATACATATCAAAACTTACTAAATCATATTAAAGAAGTCACTTTTACTTGGTGATCAAAATGTAAAATCACATTGAAATGAATTTAGCCTAGTATAAATCCTCAGTTTCTTTCAGTTCTAATGTTCAGAAGTCTTTTGCAGTTCAACAGTATCTTTAAACAGTTCAGTCTCAATCTGTGCATTGATTCTTAAAAAATATTGTAATGAATTTTAGTTCTCAAGGTTATAGTGAAATGGCAGACAACTGATACCTGCTAACTACAGAGCATCAGTGCAGAATCTCCCATTATAATGACTTGAATGCAAGCATGATCTTAAAGAGAAGGGGTACTGGTACCTGAGCTATCACTTCCTGACTTTTCTGCTGATAGCAACAATCCTGATAAACACAATAGTGACTTTTGATGACTTATGCCCCCATCAAAAAACAGAGTGAGAGTGCCAGACCATTTCTGATGGACCGCTAGACAGCTGGCAGGCAAAAGCATTGTAATCACTCCAAATTTGAACTGCCCTTTTGAATTGGTGATTTCTATTTAAATGCTGATTTTTAATCTGGCCAAATCACTATAGGGAATAATTCTGTACTAGCAATAAGAAGGAACAGATTTTTTCTGTCTTTCATTTTCAGGATCCTAAAACCCACCAATGAAATTAGTATTGTTTCTTATTACCAGTCCCTTAAACTGTCCAACCTTTAGTGGAAGGCTTATTAAATATTAATGTGCACAACTAATTGTATTAATTATTGACATGAATATATATGTATGTTTTAGAACATTTGAAGTCAATTACAATGAGAAAATGTGGAGAATTTGACTTGGGAACACTAACCTACTCTCACTTTCTTGGCAGAAGATAGAGTCAGGTTAGGACTGACTGAATATGCACATTCAGACATCAGTTGGTGAAACTACCATCCCACACATTCAGACATCAATTGGTGAAACTACCGTCCCTTCAATATATCCAGCATGTGGAATTGATGTATTTAGAGGCAAGACAACAAGCAGGATGGGTGCTACTAGCCGCACTTGATGACACAGGCATCAGGGCATTTCTTTACCCTTTAGACACTATTAGAGCCATGCCTATTATTGTAGATCTGTTGGATATTCTTGATACATTTGATGATAAAGTGGTATTGATGAATAGCTGAAGGCCATAAGAGCAATAAATGAAGTTACTCTTGAGTAACTCCATTCTTTTTCTGCAGGAGGACTCAGGAGTGGGGACAGTTTGGGATGGTTGTTCATCAGCCCAGTGGGTGCACTCATGTGCTCCCATGTGGAGTATTGCTGAGTTCTAGTCTGTCAACCTTCTTGATCAACATATGCCCAAGGCTATTACGGAAGAATCATTTGTGGTTGAGGTGGAGGTGTCTCCAAAATGCAGGTGATTTTCATCTGCACAACTACTTCATCAGACTTGAATGGTAAAATCAATTGTTTGACTCAGTATCTGGCCAGGCTTGGGGTTTGGATATACCAGCTATGTTATAAACTGAGGTCATGCTGGTGGGGTTCAAGAGTCAGTAGAAATGGACTAGGCAGCATGCTGTAGCTGTCTCACAGTTGTAAGCCTTGCTGGATTCTATGTTTGGCTGCTGAGGTAACTCAAGGAGTGTTAAGCATGCCTTTGTCATTTATGTATGGCTGAGTGTTAAATGGATGAACGATGTTGCTTGTCTTTGAAATCAGCTTCTCTCAATTTCTTTTATTTTAGAAATACTTTCCAAAAAATTGCACTCAGTCCTGCTGCTGCTGCTCAACCTACAGTCATTTGCAGTATTTAATACATTTAAACTTTTGTGCTTTGTTGGTTCATTTTGATTTGACACATGGTATGTTTCTGTTCCCTGATTGATTGCAAATGTACCATTAGAAATTGGCTCTTTCGTGAATGCTCAGTTTACACATTCAGAATGTGCTTTCCTCAGATATTCTGCAGTTTGCATTTAAACATAGCTGTTTCTGAAACAAATTCCTTGCTTAGGTCAGCAGATTTAGTTTGTAAAAATTAATGGAAAACAAACAGCCAAGAGGTGGGGCATGGAAGGAACTAATTCAGGAATTTAAGACGAATATAACCAGTATTTTCCAGTTCTCCTGATGCTTTAACTCTAAATGCAGAACTTAGTGGCCCACACTTTGCCACTCTCAGATTTGATGAGAAAAGAGAGGCAAAACTCTGAACTTTTGGGAAATTTGAGCTGTCAGAAATACAGCTGTCTGCCCATTAGCCGGTGCTTCTGACAGCAAGTATTTTGTGGCTGCTGTCCCAGACCTGTTCCAACTCTCACAACTTGTTTCTAGTTGCAGTCTCACTCTGTTTCAACCTATAGAGACTTAGCTGAGGCGGACCTTGATTCTCTTGGAAAACTTCACTTTGCATATGTAATTCAGATCAGTTAGCAGTGCCCTGGGCTTAATTTCAAAGATGGTAGAAGCTTGTGTTTTCAGAGAGTGGTTGGAAAATATAGAATCCACTTTCTCACTTTCTCGTTCAAAGTTTCTAATTTTTGATCATTCCACCACAATCAAAGTGAAATTGTCTTTGAGATTCTTACAGGATAAAGGGAGTAAAGAGTGCTCATGGTGGGAAAGTTTGTTCTTAGGTAAAAAGAAATTTTGATGGCTTGGATATCAGTACTATTTATTAATGTGCTTTTACTTGACAAAGCAAAAAAACGTGGCTTTTGTGTGTGTGTGTGTGTGTGGGAAGGGAATCTTATTAAGTCTAAATAAATAGACTGTAGGAACCATGGTAATACTTTACACTTCTGTAAAGCCTTTATTCAGAGGCTTTCAAAATGTTTTAACAATGTTAATTAAATTCAGTGCTCCTCCATTCTGTGTTAGCCTAAGTGCATATAGGGCCATCTTCATGTACGTACTGGTAGACTGGAAGGAAGCTCATGTTTGACTGTGTGCAGCAGCATTGCACTGCAAGTATTTTCAAGGCAGGTAGGAAAAAAAAAAAAAAAAAAAGCTGTGTTCAAGTGAAGCTGCACAGGGAATAGCCTGTAGGTAGGCAAAACTTAATAAGGAGTTGAAATTTGGCCAAGACATTTGTCTTAACACTCTTCCTCCTTTGAAAAAAATGTGCCACGCATTTAATAGCTTTATTAAATACAAGCAGTTATGAAATCTGTTCTTTGTTTCAACCAAAAGAAAACATTTCTTAACAGGACGATGCTGTTAAACACCAAGCTAGGGCACTGACTCATTACTGATTTAGACAGAGAGCACCGTCAATGAATTACCAAAACTCTCTTCTGTAGCACTGGTGTTTTCCTTGGAGATCTACCCTCCAAGCACTGACCCTGCTTTAGCCTGTGAGATCTGAAGGGATCACAGCACAAGGTGGTATGGCTCAGGGCTGTATATAAAATGATGAAGGAGACAGTGAAACCCAGCCATGTGCTGCCTTTACTCAACACTGTAGTAGCAGAGGGAGGTGGCGTTCAGTGAAACTCAGAGCTACTCTTGTTTTCTGCAGTAAATAATCAGCCTGTGAAATTCACTGCTGCAGTGGGGGGTTATCCGGATAAACAGTTTATCAGGATTTTTGAGAAGGATAAGGGGATGAACATTAATGATGTTTCTGATTATGTGAGCTAAAACAAAAAGATACAAGAACGTTTGGTTCTCTCTTATTATTGTTAAAGTCAGAACATAAACAAACTGTCTTCCAGGGTCAGACAAGGCTCCCTTGTCACACTGCACGCTCATTTAGGTTCTCTAAGGGCTTGTGTTTGTACCCTTCTTTTCTGTGAATCTGATATTAGCTACTTGCACAGACAGCACGTCAGAATAGCTGGGCCAAGAGTATCATTTATAGTGTTACTCCCATGTTTCCATCTCTCTGTCTCCCTCGGTGACTGTTCTCGGAGGACAGCATTAGACTTCAGAAATGAATGTAAGAACTGAGTGTTTCAAATGTAAATAAGATGTCTTTCTATTGGCAATTTTAGTCTCACAAAGGCAAGGTACTACTCCAGCAGTAAACAACCGAATCTGCGTGACTGGGTTATTATTTTTTTTCTTTGTCAACTTATCACTCAGTGTGGGAGAGAAGTCTGCAACATAATTAGTGTTTATTTAATTTGGAAGTACAAACAATAGACCAAAAGGGCCATTTGGCAACTAATTAATTCGCTTCTGCTCAAAGAACATGACAAAAACTTTCCCTTCAGATGAGCATTCATAGACCTATGCACTTGCATTGTCACATTTGAGTAATAATTCATCAGCATTACTCCATAGATAATGTGATATCCTAAGTACACCATATAAAGGTACAGACTTTTAATATGTTTTTAAAACTCAGACGACTATGGGAAACGCTTTATAGATCATTCTAAGAGCAGTTATGATTCAGTACTACACAACTCTTCACGTTTTTAGGAAACACAGTAATTTTATTCCACCTCTTTGAAGAGGATGGGGCATCTGCTGTTTGGCTACTGTGATAGCTAGTTTCTTCAGAAGCCACATGAGACCATGCGAGATAAGGCTTGACTCAGGTTACTGTTTTTCACTGCAGTTTTGCTGGCATTGCAGTAACTTCTAACTTTGTGTGGTAGCCGTTACTAATTGTTCAGTGCACTCTGCTCTGAGTAAGGATTAGGAAGACAAACTCCAGTGTTGTGAATGTTATTATCAGAATAAACAATCCAGACCTACCAGAGGTGTGTCCAGATTGCTCTCTGGGTCTTGCCATGGAAACTCTGCAGCCCTGGCCAATCTGTATGTGGAAATCGTGTCTGAAAGGGAATGGGGGGAGTGGAGGTAAGATGGTGCACCACAGGGATTTGTCCAGATACAGAGCTGGGAGATGGCAAAGCATGTACTTGGACTCTCCCTGGGAAGCACTACTGGCTTCTGTAATGCAATCAGAGTGTGGGAGAGCAGAAACTTTGAATTGCAATAGGAGGATCAATCTCCTTTAGGGAGGGGCATATTTTTGAGCTTGATATTTTTCACTTTTCCATACTTCCCCTTTCGCGGCATTAATAATGTACTGGAGAATTCCCAGAGTTTAGGATGTCAGTGGACCTTGAAGAAGAGCTGTAAGAGGGAAAAGTATTACTTGACCCAACAGAACAGGAAAGCTTCTTCCAGTAGAAAGGAAGAAAACACACTGATTATTTGAGGAAAGACCTCAAAAGGAAAACTGAGATGCAGTTTTTCCAGACAGCCAGGCTGTAGTGGTAAGAACTACAGAGCAAAAAATGTTGGTGCAAACAAAGCTATGCAGACTGTGGAAGCTGAACTGATGTGGAAGACAGTAAAAGGCTTTCAAATAGAGCTTCTTCAAATAAAGTCCAAATAGCAAGAGAAACAAGACCACTACAAAGTAAAGATGAGAATGAAACATTTTTATTAATGCTGTTCAGTGAATGAATTAATAGGGTTTTATTATTACCTTCCTCACATATCTCTGCAAAGAACTGTAGTTAGTAATACTGGTATTACAAGTTAGCTAATTGTAAATATTAAGTGTAATACCATTGTAATGTAAGCACTGTAATGTACCTTTTAAAGTCAAATATTCTAGAGGAATGAGTCTTTTCTTTGTTATTTCTAGTCTTAGCCAGAGGTGTGTAGAAGGGGGAGGGGAATAAGGATTATTTTAATCCCCAAGTCAGACATGGGTATGTGAGTGGGCACTGGCATGCAGACCAGCTAAATCTATTATTCTGAAGCAATGTACAGTAGCTCCTAGTATGGACAATGATAAATAACATTGACCTAAAACAGGAATGATTTTTTTATCCAGCTTTATGGAGATCTGAAACTAGAAGTCGATGTGTCTTTGCATCAATCCGTATATATGACTCATTAAATGAGTTAATATAATTAGAAGTGAGATGTCCATTCTCTTAGTCACTTATTTTTGTCTTATACATTGTTGCAATAATTTAGAATAAATTGAAAATAAAGTTGCAAATAACATTAAAAACAGAATGTAAAAATAGCATTTACTTTTATTGATGACATCTCCAAAGATCTGAACAAAAGCTGTTCAAAACAAACAAGAGTAATTTTTACTCTCTTCTTTTTACAACTATCTTTTGAATCAGGAATTCAAACCTGAAATAACACAGTGGCATTTATGAACAGTCTCAGAGAGAAATGAAAGATTCACTGGATACTGACGTAGTCTTAGGAGATTTTTGTTATATAGGGTGCTGTGCCTTTTTTTTTTTTTTTTTTTTTTTTCTGTAGCAGTGGTACTTCTAGGTTTAGCCTGAAGGATTTTAGTAGTTCAAGCAAAGAAGAAGCTTTTGTCTTGAGAGCTTGCAGTTCAGCCCCTTCAACAGAAAAGGTTCAATTTCAGAAATATTTTTAAGCTTTTTAATAATAAGCAATGAGCCAGGCTTTTAGAAAATATGTCTGATGTAGCCACTAGGTAGTAATATAAAGAAATAAAAAGTCTTTCCTCAACCATCCCTTTTGTGTCATACAGCAGTATTAAGTGGAGTTTCTTTTTTAAGTGCATGTCTAGGTCAGATTCTCTTTCCCCTCACTGATGGTGATGAGAATCTGTTTTCCAACTGTTATACAATACCATGGTCCCCAAAAACACAGCAAGAAAAGCTCAGCTAATACGAGACATATGCTAATAAGAGACTGGTTTTCCTTTTTTTTTTTTTTTTTTTGGATTTCTTTTATAATGCAGAAGCCAGATGACATATCCAAATAAGCATTTTAAAAAAGCTTGGTAAATTTATTAATAGATGTCATTATTGTAAGTCTTTACGCATGCCCCTTTGAAAAAAAGTGGTCACTTAGAGACTGGAGGCAGAACATTTTTTTGAATAAAATCATTAATAAAGTACATCAAGGCTTGTTTCTATTAGTATTGGTCCATGAATACTTCAGGTGCTAATTTAGGGTTTAGGGATATTTAGTCATACAAGCCCTCCAGTCTGAAATGGGCATGTACCTTTTTATTATTATTTAAACTGGCCTTTAATATTTTGAATATATTTATATTGTATACTTGTCCTCTTCATAAAATTAAAAACATTGGCTACAGGTTTTGGGTTAAAATGCTGTGGACATGCAAGTCTGGCGATAGGTCAGTCTGCCATTTTGAACGGCAATTAAGCTGACAGTGCACCCTGTACCAGTGAGACTGTGCAAACAAACAAAAAAGGCAGATGGTTCATTTAGTTTAGTAATTGTAATTTGTTGTTCATTAAAAGTAATTCCCACACAAGCATTCTCTATGCAGATGGAGTATATGGAAAATTTTATTCCGCCAACCTGTCCTAATAATTATTTTTGTTAGTGTAATTTGCACTGACATTTGATAGGCAGTTGATTAGAGCAGGATGATTTTGTCAGAATTAAAATTAATTGTAAATTTTGCTGCTTTCATTAGTCTGCTTTTATAACTATCATGACAAAGCAGCAGGGGTTTGGCTCTGAAATACTGAATATCACAGCAGCATTTGTTGTGTGTTTATTTTTTTGAGATGATTGAACCTTTAATTGAAGGGTTTGTGTTTAGAAGAGGTTTTTTTATACATACAGAAGATGAAAATTAGTGGGAAACCTATTTTAGGATGATTCTAAAATATGTTTTGAATGGAGGAATATGCAGAGTTAAAAAACCCATATTCAGTTTGTTAAGCTTGGGATTTTTTTCAGTCTTCTTAAATGTAGCGACAGCATTGTAGCTCCACACATCCTGATAAGTAGATAGAAACCTTAAGACCAGTAAGAAAAGTGTCCTTACAGGTAAAAAATGTATTGGCTAACAGGTTTTAAAGAGTGGGTATTTTTTTTTCCTCTTTAGAGTATAAAATTATGTTAAATAAACTTCAAAAGAAGGAAACTAGTGCCCTCTTGATGATTATAACTACAGGGCTGCTCAGTTTGATAATCATGATAAAGTTGTTCCCTCCTTGATATTCTCTTCTACATGGCTTAAATGACAAAATAATTATTTAAAAATAAATATTAAAACATCTTGCTACAAGTGTAGACAGACAATTCTCAAGGCAAACCTGAAGGTCTGAGTGCAGCTTAGATATTTGCCTCACTGCATGTTGCAACACTTCTATCAACCTGCAATATTAGAAAGTAGATAGATGCTGGATGTAAAATCCAGAACACAGTTCTATGAGCTTTAGTTTACTTTTAGTCTTTTATGTTCATGTATTTTCAGTGGTAGATCCATTGCTTTTTTTTATCCATTGCAATATAATATTGGTAAGGTAACAGAGTTGGTATCCTTGTCCTATTCAAGTCAATGACAGCAGCATCATTCATTTCAGTTGCACCACGACCTATGAAAAACCCTAATATTTTAGAGAAACAGCCAAATAGAGTATAATTAGTACTGTCTTACAGCATGAAGTAACACCCTAACATAAGTAATTTTTTTCTTCTAGAGACTAGGGATGTTTTTCTTCTTCTGAGGTACAGTATCCACCAGGGTGTAATTCCCCTTAGAACTGCAACTGTTAAAGTCAGAGCATGCTTGACCTACTAATTTTCAGTGATACATTTTTTCTCTCAGAGTCTTAATTTTTTAGAATTATCTATATCTGGGAATCAATCCGGGAAAAGTAAAGAAATTCTTCTGGTTTATAACTTGACTCTTGTTTCTGCTAAATACGAACAAGACAGTGTTTAATGTAGTCAGAAAAATAGTTGGCTTGATTGTGCGTAAGTGAAGAATCTCTGGATTGTCTCAAAGTGTTAGCTGCCCATTTGCAGACAAGCAAGCTTTTAGTGTGCAATTTAGGTCAATGGATAGAGGGGAGAAGATGTGTTTAGGCGACAGATTTTAAATCACCATAATATAAATATGCTTCCCTTTTCATCCGGAATTTGCTTTCTTTCAAGGTAATTTAGTGGAGCAGACATGCACTTATGCCTGTCTTTGTAATTTTAGGGATTAGGGTAGTGAGGATTAAATGCTGACCCTTAATCTTCAATATCAACTTTAAGAGCGAAATATAATATGCAAATGGAATACATTCATTTTGTGTTTATATATTTTAATCTCTGTAATTTAGTTTTAAGAAGATGGAAACTCATCTTTGCCTTATTTATTTTGAATCCCAAAGCAAGATGCCATTAAAATCTTTATCCCTGTATCTTAGAGGATAAATGTTTATCCTTTAGGGATTAAAATATAATTTTTTAAAAAAATGAGTTTAACCTAACACTCTTACATCAACCCAAGAGTTCTGTGTGTCTGATTTAAATGTATCCTTGAGTGTCATGTCAAACAGTGATAGTGGGGAAAAATCGTCCTGTGTTTGTTTTCTAAAATCAGTGAATGGAGTTTGCATTAACAGAAATCTATTGGTTACTGTACCACAGATCAATTTTGGTTAGTTCATTGTAAGAGTTTCCTGGTCGCTCTGAATATATTCAAAGTATAGACCTCAAAGTCTGAGAGAGAATTTATAAAGATTAAATATTCTGCAGTTATAATCAAGTAGGATATCTCAACCAGTATAAATGAATGATGCAGTATTAAGGAATCAGATCAAAAGGAAAGATGTAATATGAAAATTTAACAAAAAAGAAATGCATATGTGGAAGTCTTCCTTTTGGAATTAATACTAGCAATGTAAAGTGCAATTAAAATACTTGACCCAATTAGATTTATAATGGATGCCCATATAGATGTGATTTTTAAAAAAAAAAAAAAAAATCACCATCCCTGAAACATTTTTCGATCAGGCCATCATATTGATTGCTTTAATATCTGCATGCCTCCTTTCTCTAGTTTTGCAGATTTTAACTAACATGACAACTTTAAGGTCTCAGAATAATTCTGCAGCTAATTTGAGATGTCTTCACACTAAGGATTTAGAACGCTCTGGTATGAGCTGTATGTTAAAGTCTGTATTATTAAATGGTAAATGAATAATAACAATGCACCACATTCCTACCCAGTGAGTCACCATATTCTGACAACTGTAGTCTTACAAAGAATAGTTTCTTCTGTGACAAATCTTTCAAGTATTTTGATGTCCTTTGGAGGGTAAGGTGCTACCCAAACTGACACAGTTGTCAGAACATGGGTCAGTGGGGATACTGTGAGAGCTGAATAACAGCATGAACAATCTATAAATTAATTAAACAAAAAAGTCACTTATCAACTTTGTATTATGACCTTAGAAGTTACATTGGATTTCTGGACTTGATTTGTCAGGAAACTCCTAAAATGTCTAATTGTTATTTACACATTAATTCCCTCAAGAAATATCAAAGAAGCAAGTGAACGTGTGCTCATAGTTCCTTCTCTCTGTCTTTGGGATGCTCTCTGGCCCTGAGGTGGCTCAGAGGAAAAGAAAATAATTGGGCTTTTTTATCTTGAGGATAAAATTTTGCTATCATGTCTTGTCCTTCCATAGACCTTATAAAAGTATGAAGTTGCTTTGTGTCCTTATCATTCCCAAACACTTCTGTAAAAGCCAGAAACTATCTGGCTTTTACTGTTTCATGTTTTATTAATTTCGCCGATTGTACTGAATGGGAAAAAACATACCACACACAAAAATGCAGTCACACCTTCATTACCACCCAGTAGAGACCTAAGAAGCGTCAAGTGTTCTAGTCCTGCTTTATTGATATGCACCTGAAAGACTTTGAAAGTACACAGCAAGAAAGGTCAAGAAAAAGGGATATTCCATGCTATCGTATTCTCAGAGGTAGCCAAGAGGTGTATAGAATACTTTTAAGGCCCATCGTTGGCAACACTGCATATCAATAAGTCATTTTATTAATTCTTATTTATGCTAGATTCATTAGCATATTTCAACAAACATCAGAATATCTAATAGCGGAGACTTGGACCTTCCACCAAAGATTATATTATACTTTCTAAAAGTTTGTCTGTGTTAATGGAGTACATCTAGAGGATCGCACACTGTTACAGATGACATTTCTGGAGGTGGATTTTTCTTGATGTTTTCTGCTAATTTCATGTTATATTAGGTTTAAGATGTCAGCAGGGATGTCCTCCTATGCAAAAAAAAAGAATCTATTTTAACTGTGTGTTGGTGTTGATTGCTCAATGTGTTTTTGTGATGTTTCAGTCAAATCTTTCATCTGAGTGTCAAGGACATTCTTTATATAGTGCAATGATGTCAAATTAAAGTGATATTTACTAGGGTAAATAAGTGAGCTGTATAATATATGGATATACAGGTACCTGAAGTTACGTGGGTAGCCAAATGTACGTAGCAGATGAACGGTAGTTTTAAAAAAAAGAGTTATATTTTATGGAATAGTCAGTAATGGTCATTAGACAATAAAAGGTTGCAGTTTTGTATGATATCCAAAATAAAGATCACTGCCAATGTAAAGCATGCTGTTCTGAGTTTCTAATCTGAATATACGTTTTATTTTTTTGAAAGGACTAAAAGGAACCATTTCCCTATATCTTCCTTATAACATTTTTAAGACCAAGTGGTTGGAACTAAAAAATAGTTTTGTAAAATTGAATAAAGCAAAGTAATGAAGTAAATTCCAATAGACATGCAGATTTCTCAACTCATCCCATTTTCTGTGGGAGTATGGCAGATGTGATGGGTGTTGTGGTACCTCACAGAAATCAGCAAACTTTTTTTTTTGTTAGGGCAGCTGAGTTCTGTGGTCAAGGGAATTCCATTAAAACCAGGTCATGATGCCCAAAGTTATAAAACTTGTTTGGAACCTGCTGTTGGGCACAGTCAAGAGGGAACAGAAGAAACTGAGGCAGTGTGTAGATGCCAATATTTTAGTTAATGGCTTTGATGAGAACATGTTAACTAGCACATTTTAAACATGACAATCTGTGTAAATTTTCATATTAGAAGCTAGTCAAGTTAAAACCTAATTTTCTCTGAAGGTTTAACTCAACCTAGCTGAGTTGAAGGCTTTCAAGTTCTGCAAGGAAACGTTTTCACACATGTTAGAAATCACGTAAAGAAATTCTTAAAGATTCATGTAGTTAGGAACTAGTAGCAGCTGCAGTGTCAAGAGCATAAGTGCTATCTACGAGAAAATTTGCTAAATAAGTGGGCAGCTGCTTTCAGCACTAGCTTCCATTTTTTAGTGGTCTTCACAGGTGGCCATAAGTAGAAAACATTACTGTAGCCCTTGAGAGAAGTGCACAAGAGATGCTCATTTGACGGCATTAGGGCTGATTGTACATTAGGTGCCTCAGGCACAAGCGAGGTTCAGAGGAGCCAACCTGGGTGATGGAGCCAGGCTCTACACCAAACCCTGGCCTTGCTGGCTTAGGCTGCTTCAGGTTGTCACTGGCATCCTTAAAGACTCAAGTCTCTCAAAGGCAGCTCAGATTTGGTATAGATTTGGGGAAAGGCTGCATTCAGGTATTTTTTTTCTGGAGATAGAGAATAAACAGCAGTGATGAGTACCACACAGCTGTGCCAAAAAGCATGTGTGTTTGTGCCTGACTTCTGGATGTCCAGATGTGCTATATCCCCAAATATCCATACATTACAAGTGTAAAAACCTCAAAGCATGTATGTTCATCCAGCCTCAGAATGCATCTGTGCATTTCCCTATGTGTTATAGTGAACCAATGTAACCTTGTTCTGTCCTGAGCCTTATACCATTATAATTTACCCAAACCCCAATTTCTTCAGGCAGTAGGAGAGCTGTATGACTCACTGGTCTTATTAGAGTAATTGGAGAACTTTAAGTCTCCTATCAAAATGTCCAAAGTCGCTGTGACATAAAAGATGGGGAAAGGGAGGAACAACAAAACACTTTGGTCTAATAATTTCTTCTAATCCCTTAGAGACACTGATTGTTGGGATAGTCTCCATGGCACTAACCACCAAAAGTGCATGAAATATTTGTTGGGAAGTAATAGTTCCTTGTGGAGTTCACTTCCACTTCTCAAAAACCTGTCCACTTAGAAACAAGCAACAACCATTATAACCTCTGGGACTGGTCTTGCTGTAAAATCAATATTTGAAGGTAATCACTTTATATCTGATGCAATAAGCCCCAGTGATTTTACTGGCTGCCTGTTGTTAATATGGACCACGGCCTAATTGTCATTCCAGAAGAGGATCCAGATGTCCCTTACTCTCCCCTCCAGCCCACTGTGGCTTTCATTACCAGAAAAAGATTCCGAAAAGGTGATATCATCTAGTATTAGAGGCTGAGCAGGACAAAGGCCATCCCTCCTTGCACCTTTAGGCTAGTGAACAGATTTTAAAATTAACACCTCAGCATCAGACACGGTTGTGATTTCACCTATTGGTCCACATACAGTCTCGTTTGAATATCCATAAAGTCCTTCAAGACTGTATCTTTTGCTGTAAAATCTCAGTATTCATGCATCCATATGTTGTAGCAGTGGCATAGGATTTTTTCTCAACATGTTTGGTAAGGAGAGATACAAATGCGACATTCGACTCATGAGTTTAGCTGTTGTTTTCCACACCACATGTAGTATTCGAATGCCAGCACAAAAGGTACATATGGACAGAGGTGAAATTTGCTCTCAATATTTTGAGACAACTGTGTAGAACCTTTATTTACAGAAGATACCTGGTCTTTTTTATTTATTATTGTTTCATTTCTTGTCATGGAAATATTCTGGTGATAACCATGAGTCTAAATTACCTCAAATACAAGAACATCTTCAGGTGTTTTAAGCCAACATATGTGCTAGCTGAAAAACACTCCGTAAGTATACTTGGTAGTGTTTCACAAAAACATCACCACCTGTTTGAGAACTGATATTTGTTTGAGGTTCTTTTATTATGGATTAGGTAAAAATGCATCCAACATGGATGTTGTATGTAGCTTTTAACCCCAGAAACCACCCCTGTTTATATTAAATTTGCATTTGTTTCCTCTATTTGACTGCTGAGATGATGAAGGCCTTTCAGGTCTTCAGGCCCTCATAAACCTTTCTATCACTTCTATTAGAGATAACGTTTTCAAGAAAATAGTCCCTTACCTCAAAGTACCATCACTTATACTCTTCCTGTTTTTAAAGCTAGACTGTTTAAATAACAGTCAGGTAATAGATTTTCTGAGAATTCATAGTCATGATTTTTGGTCATCTATGGAATACAAGCTGCATAGTGTTTCAGTTTAAAAAAGCCCTTAATTTTAAAACTTGTGGGACAAAAGACTTCTCTTAAAGGGGAG
>NW_020799095.1:121187653-121200153 GCF_003259725.1 Athene cunicularia
GAGGAATGTGTTTAATACACAGTCCTGAGCTTACTGTATATTTAAAGTAGATATATACCTTGCTGCTATGAATCTTTGACAAAGTGCCAAGTGTTGCATTGCCAAACGTATAGCATTTCATTTATTTCTTTAGGCTCAATAGCGGTTACTGGTAACATGTGTTTGTAGGGTGTCAGTTCTGATGGAATTTTTTTATCTGGCCTGTTTCCAAGTAATGTTGGTATGTGTTTAAAATGCTTTAAAAATAAATCAGACTTTTGTGTTTCTGCAATAGAAATTCCAGGCAGACTGATAAAGTGGGATTCACTTGCCATCACAATTTTTTTTCTCTATTATAGAAAGGGACTTTGTTCTTTTTATTTTGTTTTTCAGTAAGCTAAAACAATATAAAAACTAGAAATAAGTACTCAGGACAAATGTCTAATATTTTAAAGGAACTTTTAAATAAGAAAAATATATATTTGATATATGGTTTTAATGTTGCTTCTCTTACGTACTTTCTTTTCTCTAGCAGACCTGATTTGTGTATTGCATCTTTGCAGATGGGTTTCTGTGGCTCTGAAATTTTTGTCCCTTCTCTTTCTGAGACACAGAGACCAAGTATAGACAATCCTCTTTCATACTGAGACCTTGTGTTGATTACCGTGCACATCTAGGATCTCTTCCAGGGGAGGCATTGGACACATGATGTATGTGCAATGGATAAAGGATGCTTAATAACACCTTTCCCCTAATTCTGTAAGGATTCCCAAGAAAAAAGAAATAGGGCTGTGAAAAATTCAGGTCTGTGGGTCCTCAAGACATTGCAGCCAGGGAGAACCCTCTGTAAGTGGAATTAAGATGCCTGCCGGGAGCAGAGTTTCTGCAGCAGTACTTAGATCCTCTGATCTCTGCATGCTTTCCCCAGGTGACAAACTTCCCCTTCACTTTGCAGGCATCTGCTACCCTGGGCTCTTTCTCCTGTGGATGAATATATAAATTTATCATCCTGGTAAGGTGGCCAGCAAAAGTTTGCCAGCACTTTGTACCATGTGTTCAAAAGAAGGTGCTTAATGCAGATGCCCTGGTTCATATACCTTACACCTGTGTTTACAGAGGTTCTGAGCACCTGCAGATACTAGTCTGCTTTGTTCACTCTTTGTGAAAATTTGGCCTGTCTTGTCTCAAGCTGAGCCTCTAAAGCTGAAATTCCACCCCCAAAAAAATCAGTGACTTTTTTTTTTTTTTGAAAATAACAGGAACAAACAGGAGGTACTGATAAGCTGGGTCAAATTTTGTGTCAGCTATTTTTAAAACAAACAGATTGACATATATTAGAATTTGGCCTTTACCTTTGTCTGCCAGGGATCTTGTCCTTCTTTAAAGAAAAAGATTGTCTTTTCTTGAGGCTAGACGTATTGTTGATTATTCTGGGCTGGGGTGTTGGTTTTTTTTTTTTTTTTATTTTTATTTTTCAAAGTATCAAATTTAGAATGATTTTAGAGTTTTATAACAGCATAATCCATAAGCTATTTATAAAGTGTAACGATACTGAAAAAATAAGTATTCAATATTCAGCATTTACTGTGAATATGCAGTAGCAAATATTTACTGCTACATTTGCTTCCAAGTTTCATAGTATATCTGGAAGCTTGATAATAACACTTCATATTTTCTTACCAAACTGATAATGTGTTATTAATTCAGATGAAAAAAGAGGTAGCTCTACCAGATTCTTCTGTTTTGTCCCAGGTTTGAAATTTTATGAGAACCAGACTACACATTCCTCTGCTGTTAGACAGTATTATTTTCAGAGATGCTAACCTGTTAGTGATTAGCCCAGACTGGTGTCTTGGATGTTTGTGGTATCAGAAAGACCTTCCCTGAGGACTACTCTGGTCCAGAGAGACTTTCCACATTTGAGCTTGAAAAAGATGGTCTGAAGCTATGTATATTCCCAACTAAGGGTCAAATCCCATGAGTCCATGGGAATTTTGTCTGAGTAAAGACTGCAGGAGTTGACCCTTCGGGATTTATTTGTTTCTTGTACAGATGTTTAAGTAATTTAAAATTATGTGGTCCAGTGTTCAAAGAATTAGCTGCCTAATAGACCTTTTGCTTCTAACTCCAGCTAATTCACTGTCTCTGCTTATTGGTGTCTTTGTACTTAAATCATCCTATATGGCAAATTAAGGAAAATTCAGGCCTTCAGTGAAACAATTATCAAAGACAGTAAATTACAAAATATCACAGCCTGTATGTGGCCCAAAAGGTCATTTTAGATTTATTTGCAGAAAATAGCTATCATCTTTATGATATTACTATTGGTAGTGCCAGAAGGTAATTTGTTTGCTATATTTGTATGTTGCTCTATGCAAGATTCTGCTCAATGATCCTGATCATTGCCTCAGTATGTTTGATTGCTTTTACCATAAATGTATGTTTTTAGGGACTCATCTATGAACTTTTAGTAGGTGCTTCCTTCTGCAGCATATCACTTCAGTCTTTATTTTGACTGGGTGATAGGATAACTCTGTTATTTAACATGGTCAAGACATTAATGGGAATATCAGGACATGTCATGTATTGTAACATTAATTTTGTGTTTCTGCATGCACATACTTCCAGTATCTGCAAAGATATTAACATGTTCTCTCTTATGTACGCTTGTGATACATGTGTCAGGCTCTTCTACAAATCTGACTAAGGAAAGGCTACAGTAAACTATACGCACACAATATTTGCTTGTATTTGATATTTTTATTTTATATTTGCATTAGAAACTCATTTTTGTATTTAAAAGCCTGTTTCCTTAAATGAGCATCTCCAATCTGAAATCTACCCTGTACTTAAACCCTACCAAGCTTGCAGCAAGTAACACATATGAAAGGGGAAGACAAGCATGAGATGGAAGGTCAAAAAAGTCAGGCTGACCTTATCTATTTAGTATCTCTGGAAATCTTGGTGGCAAGAAACAAATTATCTTCTTCCTCACTAGATCTTCAGTATTTAAAACATCTTTTTGAACTGGGCTTTTGCACCGTGGAAATGAAAAAAAAAGACAAAAAGTTTGTGTGGAGAGGCATTAAAAAAAAAAAGAAAAGGCAGGGTGACTTTTTCCAGAAAATCTAGTAGTAAATTTCTTTTAATAATAAAGAACCCAACTGCTAATTTGAAGGGGGAGAAGAAGGAAGGAGAAAGAAATGGAATTCTGCTAGTTGATAGGCTTTAGTTTCTTTTCCTCACTCACCTGTTTGCTTGGAGATGAAAGCAATCATTTTTGACACCTATTTTTCTCCTTCCCGGTGAAACGTTGATATTTGCTACAGACCCCATAAAACTTTTCACCACCCTGTTGTATGTCTTTCATAACCAGTCATATGAAATGCCTTTCATAATCTTTTCACAGTCACAGTAGAGGAGAAGACACAACAGTACTAATGCCATTTGCTTCTGCTAAGGACAAGAGGAGACGGAATCTGCATTTCTAAATTGGACACTGTGTAGTTTTACTTATTGATTTACAGAGCACTTATTATTATAGTAGAACATTATAATGAACATAGCTGAAGACTGAACATTTGTTGAAACATGTCTGAGGCATTTCTACATGTTGCTTGGGGGATGAATTAATTTACATGATGTTCTACTTTTTAAATAAAACAATTTATTATAGAAATCAAAATGTCAAATCTAAAGGCTCTTATCTGTGAGCTCTCATAAATTATTTCCTTGAAGCTTTTTTGGAGCAGCACTCCACGTATTCCTCCCTCAAGCCTAAATTACACAAACAATAAGTAACAAGTTATTGTAAATGTAATGGTAATTAACCATGAAAAAAACCTACTTGTTTTGATTTTAATTGATTTTCCCTTTAGAGAAAAGTGTCTCTTTGTTGGGGAATTTTACTTTTTCATTGCTTCAAGTTTTTAGTGGTTTTTGGCCTTTTGTCTTTAATTTTTTTTAAGTGGTCACTTACCTGTGTATATCATTAGACGACTGTCTCCCAGGTGTGATTAGCCTCATGTGTTCTTACAGTTTTTGGCAGCAGCAGAACGGTGATTTCTGTTTGCATGCTGGTGAGGTTCTGGTGATGAGCCGTTAAATAAAATGATCTGTCCCCAGGCCAAGCAGTTGGTTCATTGCCAAACAGTAATCCAGTACAATTAAGTATCAAAATTGAAGTACTCCATTATTGCAAGAGATCTCACTGCAACCACCTGGAAAAGCAGAGAGCTCAAGAGGGGAAGAGTGATCAAGACATTTATTTTCACTGTGGTATACTAATTTCATTGGGGTTTGTTTGAACATATGGGATTTAGATATCCATAAATTTAAAATTAGCATTTAAATTTTCAATTTCATCTTTATTTTCCTTCCAAAGCTGGGGGTTGGGAGAAGGAAGAGATGAAAGTAGGAAAGAACTGACTTGATTTCTAAAACTACTTTTGGTGTTCTTGACTAACTTTCTTATTAAACCACAAGATTTTATGGTCCCATTGTATTTTCCCCTTCCATGAAGAAGTGTCATTTGCTGCTGTTGTACTCATGCATGTATTTAAGCAGTTTAGTAGTGGCAGCAAAGCTAGAAATTTGTCAAATTATTTAGCAAAGAGTTTTTATTGTTTACTTTATAATTCAGGGCTGGGAATGCCAATTTTGTGTTCTGCTACTGGTCTCAATTTATTTTCCATACCTTGCAAGGAATAATTTTTCATTTGTGCAAAGAATGCCTTTTCTAGCCATAAGGACAGTAGCATTGTAAAACACACCAAATCTAAAGCAACGTCTTTTTAAAGTTCTGTAAATAGAGGAAATGTCCAAACATGTTAGGTATCTGAATATTTTGCAGATAAACACAGCCGATCAGATAGAAAAATCATACCTAATGTACACAAAGGAGTCTTTAAAATCTTGTTCATGTGTAATAACCCAAGAAAACCCTGACTTTTGTTGGTTTGAGCTAGACTCACTTTAGAGGTGCTTCAAGGTGTTTGAGTGTGAAAGGAAGGAAAAAAATTGGCCTATTTCTCCCCTTCAGGAAGTTAACAATTATAGAACCCTATAAAATCATAACATTCTCCATGTTTATGGCATCTGAGAAAGTCAGAGGATATATTGATATTAAATATTAGCACAGTCCTCTGAAGACATAGATAATATGAGGGTTTTGCTGATGAAGAAACTGAGTCACAGGATTGTCAAATTGTCATGTTTTGCCATCTATCATAGTTGAAAACAGTGATCAGATATTCCCAATCATATTTTCTATCTGTAGCTTCTCTCTCTAAAAGGCATTAAGCTATAGTTCTGAGAAAAATGAAAATATATGGGATAAGGAGAAGTCATTCCAGTTTCACCAGGGGCTGCTCAAAGATCTATGGATGCCAGATCTCTCCCAGGGCAAAAATGAAAGAAGGAAACAACCAGGAAAATTAAAACTGTTTTAAGACTTGGAAAAGTTAAAAAAATGCAAAAGCAGAATGAGTTAATACTAGCCAAAGGAGCCAGGGGAAATAAGAATAGCATTTCAAATATATTGGAGAAAAAAAAAATAATGGAATGAAAAAGCAAGCTCAATAATAAATGAAGAGGGTGACAAAATGAAAGCTGGTTCTGAAATGGCTGATGCACTGAGCTACTTTTAAAATCAGTCTTTGACAAGAAAAATAAAAGGAGTAAGGACATAATAGATCAAGAAATTAAGACCTTTTCAAAATAGCTGTTGATAAAAGAAGAGTAAGGCAATACTTAGAAAAAAACAGAATACATGCAAATAAGCAGGTTTGGATGATAAGCATAGTATGGTCTTAAGAGACATAGATAATGAATTTACATAATCGCTAGTAATTATTTTTGAAAAGTAAAGCACAATTGAGGATTGGGAAAAAGAATATTTAATACCAATCTTTAATAAAAGAAAAAAAGGAGTAATTCTGGTAATTACCATAGGGCTGCCTGTTGTTGTTTATAAAGCCTAGTGGTGTGATAGACACTTTACTGAAGCTGCAAGAAATCATCCTTACCCCAAAACTATTTAACTTTCGACTTGATGTGATTTCGCTGAAGATGACTTAAAGAGGTTTGAAGAATGAGAACAGTAGGAACACAGGGTTTTTTTGTTCAGTCCCTATATGTACATATCTTCATGATTACATAAAGATTTGTGGTCTATTTGAAGTTATAACAATGATTAAGAAATAAGATAATGAATATTATTGCTCTGATGCTGAAGGTTTTACCCCATACTTTCTCTTGTCTCCACTTGCTAAGCCCAAAGGCATTTCCAGGAGGCCAAGAATATTTAGGCAGGTGCTACTTTCTTCCTCCCCATTGCCTGGCCTCTCTGCCTGCCTCATGTGGAGATGAATAAGATGGAGCTGTGCTTCAAAGAGCTCTTGACCATAGTTTGTTCCTGAGGTATACACACGCACTCACACAGTATGGAAAGAAAAGTGATCATGGAGATAAAATAATAGAAGTGGTCTTCTGGGCTTGCTTTCCCACTGGCTTCTTGGGTGGATAGTCTGATCTGGTTCTCCCTTTTACTCTTCCCAACACTTGGTCCCAAGAGGGGGCACCCAGGGGCTTCTAAGGGTTTAGGAAGAATGAGGGATCATGCTTCCTAAAAAAGTGGAACTCCCTCCACTTTTTCCAGTTCTTCTCTGAGATACATGGAGGAGAACATGGTTTCTGAAGGTCCACATGAACCTTGGACCACATCCTGAGGAAACACAGGAAGGCAGTTTCCAGAGCATATGACACAGTGAGGGT
Source organism: Athene cunicularia (assembly GCF_003259725.1). Taxonomy (NCBI): domain Eukaryota; kingdom Metazoa; phylum Chordata; class Aves; order Strigiformes; family Strigidae; genus Athene; species Athene cunicularia. Next base: position 121,194,407 of record NW_020799095.1, read on the forward strand.
AATAAGTGAATTTCAGTGAAGAAGATCAGGCAAAAATAGTTGGAAACTGTGATTTAACAATACGGAGGGAATAACTTCATAGATCTTTGCTTAAATGAAGAGGTAAATAAAGAATTTTGCAGCTGGGCAGTTGAGATGAATTTGAATCTGCCAATATCACCATGTGAATTTTCCAGTTGGTTGCAGGAGTGCAAGCTGTATTTTGGGGATAGAGTAAGGTGTCCAGAGGTGTTCTGCAGATGTGAGTGAAAGACTTAATTTGTTGATCATGCGATTAAGGAAGGGGAGGTAAACAGACTGTTCATTAAATCTGCAAGTTGTACTAAAACTGGGAGGTGTTGCCAACACCCGTGAGGACAGAGTGTGAAGATATAAAAAGAAGTGAGGACAGGTTAGAAATATGGACAGGAAATCACAAAATGGGATTCAACCTGGCAAATGGAATCTGATACATCTGCTGAAATAATAATGCAAAACACAGATATTCATCAGGAGAAAGATGCTTTTAAAGAATTGATGTTGAAAAAAGGCCTAGGGGTGATAGTGGGCAGCAAATTGGGTACGAGTTTGCAATATGATATGACAACCAACTGCCCCCCCTCCCCAATAGTTCTGTTCTTGCTTGAGTCATGTTATAGAACAGAAATAGGATACACCCTTTCTACAGACTATGATAAGATATAATACTGCGCACAGCTTTAGGCATGTCATAAAACAATAATAGATATGAATAGGTGTAGTAATTGGAAGCTCTCTCATAGTGAAATGAGACTGGACAATGAATTTTGAAGCATATAATAGGAAGTCATTCTGCACGGATGGATGAACGCTGCTGTCTTTTTCAGCTTTAATTTTCATGTTTCCATACAAGGCAAGTAAAATGAACAGTAGTTATTGTTTAACCAGGTATCTTTGCACATCAAACATGTTAATTTCAGTTTTTTCTGGGTCAGGTATTTTGTTAACCATGACATCTTGGCACCAAACTAGCCATAATAAACTGCCCCTAGTCCAAGAGGTTCAGTTCATTGAAAGGTGATCTGTAGTAGTATGTGTTAGTTTCCTTCCCTGAGATAGGAGATAAAAGAAGACTACCCAGAAGAAAAGACAATTTTAAAGCATGCTTACCTTTACCTGTAGGGTTAGATTTTTGGACATTTGTAGTTTGAGTATTTTTCAGACACTCAGTCAAAAGTCACATTATATATGTGTAAACACACACATATATATATATATATATATATATATATATATATATATATATATTTATATACCAATATGCATAATCACTCTAATGTAGTCAGGTAGCGAAACTTGATAATTTGCTCTGCACTTTACATAGAAGACACATATTTTTACCTAGGTCTGCTCTCCTGGGAGGGGGTTGTCTTTGGCAGAAGCAGAAATACAGTGTATACTGTCCTTCAGAGCAGTGGCTCCTCAAGAAAGGTACAGAATGCTAATAGTTGCTAGTAGCCCTTCAGTGAGTGAGTACAGCTGCTGCTCCAGGCATGTGTGGGTGCTGCACACCTTTTGATTTGTATCCAGCTGGTTTTCTCTGCTTTTAATGATTCGAGAAAGCCCTATTTGCCTGGGACTTTTTGCCAGTGCTGTATTTCTTACATTGAAAAGCGTGTTTATTGTCTAGAGTTAATACAAACAGTCAGGTGAGATCCCAGGCTCCTAGATAAGCCTTCTTGCCCATGTCCTTCACAGAACAAGCAATATGTAGATATTATCCTTTATAGTTTTTCATGTCACACAAGCTACTGCAGAATGTAAGTATGTGTATTGGCATATTGATAAGAAAACAAAATGGAGAAATAGGTATTTCAGTAATGTTTCTATTATACAAGGAACCAACAAAGATTTTTAGTTAATAATGTAATTGAAAATTAATTTTTATTAAAATGAAAGGATATAATGCTCTCTCTTTTATTTTATAAAAGTACGTCTTAATATCAGCATGGAAAGATAATTGTTTGTTGACCTTCAGTGAAGCTGCCAATGCAGTTGAATGCTCTCCCTAACACTGACCATTTTTGCTACTGGTAGATGAGCCTGTCTCAAAGCCTTATAACCTGTTGCTTGATAAAGAACAGAAATGAGATTTCATCATGAAATAAATGTCACATTTAGGAGTTTCTATTAGTGTAATGGTAATTTACCATGCTGTTTTGTTTTGTGTTTTCACTCTTATTTAGACATATTAGCAAGGCACTTACTAAGACAAAGAGAAACTCAAGTAGCCTGGTTATATATTCATCCATACCAAGCTAAAATCATGCAAAGGACCAAAATTGCAAGAGAATAATCTGTTATTTCCAAGTTAGATTGAATGAAGAAATAGTTGCTTGTTTTCTCTAACAACCAAATTAAGGGTTATAAATAAACAACTAAACCCAGAGTGAGAAGTACAAGTTGAAATTAATATTTGGAAAAGGTGTACAGACTTCATTTTTATCACGGTACTCGTGCTACATTTGTGTTGATCAATTTACGGAGCTTAAGTCTCCACCTCCTCTGTTGAATACGCATCTTAATACCTTGTTAAATCAGCTTGTTAAAACAGCTTTTGATTTACTGTGTTCATGTAAAGGTTTCAAATTTTTAAAACATATATGCTGGTGCACATGCACAGCATTTAAGATCAGAACCATGCTATTAAAGTTTCCCATTTCTCATCACGGCTAAAAAGGGCTAGAATTGTGCATTTAGCTGTAGAATAAAACATGTAAGCCTCTTAAGGGGCTTTTTGACACTGACAGCCTGGTAGGTCTTTTCTTATCAGTGTATTTATTTCTGTGTGTATTTATTTAAAGAGAGAGATGGATTTTAAAGATATTGTTCAACTACAGAAGAAAAATAATAAAAGTAAGCCAGAGTTCTGAAAAAGCTAAAGTCCTTGCTAGAGGAGAGAGGAAACAGCCCTAAATTCTAGAGTGTCTGTTCCCAGCGCTGTAGGCACAGGTACCATGACACACTGGTGGTAGCTGCAGCCTGAAAAACATAAGGGTGGGAAACCATGTCCCTAAGGTTTGGTTCTCCCAGTCCCTCACTTCAAGAGCACTTCAGCAACAAGTTGCAAGTGTACACTGGCCAAGCTGGTGACAATGGAATTGTATGTTGGAAGAAAGAATTCAGGGATATGATGACAGATATGTATCCCTATATAGATTAATCCTGTAGACTTAAATAAATTGGTTGGATTGCTTTTGGTGTTAGAGAGAATCTTAACTAAGGTGAAAAAAAAAAAATGAAAACAGTAACAAGGATTGATAAAATTCCATGATGCTTTGAAAATCAGTGCCACAATAAAGTTGTTACAAATAAAATGCCACAAACAAAGAGATGACTATTTTATAACAAGTTTCAACACAGTTTTGTACTCTCTTTGTAGTACCACTTTTCAATATTTTATGAAATAAATGCCACAGTAATTTCTATGGGACTGTTATTTTTGATGTTGTATTTAGGAAAAAGAGGTAACAGACAGAAGCATAATGCATAGAAGCAAAGTATTTTCTTTAACAGCAGATTGCCTCTGTTGCAGGTATCTTAACTTCCCAGAGCTGGTTAATGTTCTTGGTAGTGTTCCTAGCTTTTTAATAGTCTCTATCTCACTTCTACCATTTTATGCGAAGTACAGTAAATGGGTGAGAAATTAAGTAAATACCCAAGGGAGGATCAAAATAATTTATACTACACTACAGACATTTCAAGTCTTGCAGTCTCTGAGCAACCACTCGCTGAGCTGAGTAGCTCAAAATGGTAAAGTATACTCCATATATCAGAAATCCAAGTCAGAGTTTCTGAAAAAGCATTATTTTCCCAGTGTTTTTATTAAAAGCAGTGCAAAATACATAGTTTAACATAGGCCTTTTGCAGGCTTCAAGGAATTTGAGGATTTTGATACAACAAACTGCATTTAAATGAACAAATAGTGTATTTAGAAAGATAGTTATCAAGCTTTCTTATAATGGTAATGACATTTATGCAAAATGCTTTGTATAAACCCAAAAATTTACTGGGTGCCTGAAAATATATGTCTATCAAACTGTGGTATATTTGGTTTAGAGGAATATATGTTAATTGTGTTAACAATTGGGAAGTTAGTGATCACCAGAGGCAAAGAATAGACAAACTTGGAAATCAAAATCTTCACTTTATCTATGGAACGGATATAGAATATACTGCTATATATTATTATATTTCACACTGAACCTCAAGGCCATTGTCTCTAAGAATGAGGGAGACAGTGCATTCCCTGTATCTCAAACTCTGATGAAGCAGCAAATTAGTGCCAGTTAAAGTGTTGTCTTTTTTATGATGTGAATGCATCTGGTAGAAACAAAGCTGACAAATTAGGCTTTGTTTAGGCCAGTGAATAATTGTTACAGGGTAACAATTTTAGTTAATTATTCTGGACTTCTTAATTTTTTGATAAATGGCACCTAGCAATAAATTTTCTACTATTATCAAATGCAGGTACTGTGTCCTGTGATTTGAATGCTAGCCTTTTTGCACATATTTATTTGACTGACAGAAAACATGAACTTTTACCCCACAATTGCAAGATAGCAAGGAAATTATGTTTATTCTGCTTAGTTTTATGCAGTGTGGCTTGTGTCTGCTAATAACTGACAATCCAGCTACAAGAGTATAAGAGGATGGGTACGAAATGATAAAATCAGGAATGTGATTCAAGTACCATTTAGGATGGAAAATCTAGACTTTTAAAAATACTTTGTGGTTCTAACAGTAATGCTCCTTTCATTACTACTGTACCTCAAATCAGCAGAGAGAAAAGCTTCTGAAGTTAAGATTACCCATAGGATTTGTAAATCAGATTGATGGAAGTAATTGGTAAACTGCTTAATCAAGCCTTGCTTGGAGGTGAATAAGGACTGCGGGATAGAAAATGTAGGCTGTATAAGTAACCCAACAAGTCAGTAGAGTTCTTTTTTTCTGAAAGAAACAAAGATAGCAGTAATTAATGACCCTGACTCTGTGCCAAAAAAGCTTTCTTCTGACAACTCCAACTTAATTAAAACTTAAGACATTTCAATGGCCTCAGAAAGCCCCTGATGGGGTGAACTCTTGCAAACTCGTGAGAAAATTTTGTAAATTAAAGGAAAAGATGTGTGTTACCACTGGTGCCATGACTCTAATCCCTGGCAGTCAAAGAATCTATTTAGCCAAAGCCTTTTCTTTTAACTGGCTCACACCTGCAGGCTTACTGGCACTTCCTCTGTACCAGAGAAGGCAGTTTTTGTGTTTTACGGAAGATCAGATAATAGGAGTCTTGCTGTTACTTTTGTTTTTGTGCATTGTTCATTAGGCTGTGAGTGTTGCAGGCACACTTGATATGCTTGGCTAGCTTGGGGGGAGAGTAGTGGCTGAATGCTTTAGGTGGTGCAACACTAGTGAGGATCGGCTGGCAAAAAAAGTAAGTTTAATGCAAAAGTCCTTCAAATTAAAACTCACAGCTGATGAGGCAAGCTGAAAGGCAAAGCCTGCTGTTCTTCACATATCCAACTTACAAGGAACAGTATTCTGCACTGGACAGTGCTGGATTTAGACAAAAGGAAATAGGGCTTTCAGATTCTCCTTGCTTCTTTATATTGATGTAATTTTCATTTATTATGGACCAACTGGTGTAAGAATCCTCCCCAGGTACACTGTATGGAAAGGAAAGCTCTGTTTGCATTGCAAGGAGGCAGGCTATTTTGTGAGTTGACCTGTCT
>NW_020799095.1:121205153-121275279 GCF_003259725.1 Athene cunicularia
TTTGGGAAGAGATGAGAGCAACAATTTCTAGTTCTGTGAGATTGTTTCTATGGACGTTTCTGAAAAAAATCCCCACCTGTGACCTCATCCTTCAGGCCACTCAGTAGCCCAGATGGGGCTTGAGCCCTTCCACCCCTGCTTTTGTCAGGGAGGAGGGCACTTATATGCAGGAGAGCATATCAAGGTAGTATCTATACCAGTAATTTCAGAATAGATTTCCATCCTTTTCAATGGCATTTCTAAACTACAGATATTTATTTCAGAATTGTTTGTTGTTGTGCAAGGGGGTGTGTGTGTGGATGTGCAGCACAGTTAACAATTATTTTATTTAGCAACTAAATTTTAAAACTCGCGACTTTGTTTTCTTTTTGTGATTAACTAATTCAATTTTCTTTGGCCCTTGACCCTGTCATGGATCAAGTGAGGAGATTCCTGAACTACTAATTTTTGGTCACTCTACAAAATATGCCTAACACATAAGCATTTCAGTTGGCATTAACTATAAACAAATTTTGAGTGGTATTTAAACGTGTGACCATAAAGTATTTCTGCTGGCATTTCCTTACTAGTTAGCAGCTGTTACTACACTCTCCAAACGTCTATTAAGTAAAGGAAGACATTTTGTAATAGAGATTAATAGAAATGAATAAGAAGATGATAAGCAAAAAAAAAAAAAAAGCTCTAGGATACAACTGCCTTTTGTTCTTAATTGGAAAAGTGTATGAACAGACTGGATTTCAGTATGAATGTTAGACTTCAGCTGAGTTCCATAAGTTACACTGAGTGTAGCTTAACACGTTTAATTTCAGACATAACTAACACTAATCAGATAGGGATTTTTAAAAACAATTTATTCCATTTCAATGGAATTTCCATTTTACTAGCTGTAATCTCAAATATGTAAATGGTAGCCAAAGCTGGATGTGATGTTTCAGTTAAGAATTTTTTTTTTTGCCCATTGTTTCTTCTAGCATCTTCTTGCCAAATCTTCTGGAGCGCTTGTAATTTCCTCTGTACAGAGCCCAACAGGCTCATCAGCAGCAGAAGGTAAACATAATAGATGTGAGGAATTTCTGGAGATTTATGAGGTTTAGCTTTCTGAAACGTACGCTGTGTCTGGCAATCCTAGGATGTGGCCACATGTGGACTCTGCGAATTGAAAATGTTATAAATGGGGCATCATTTAGCCCTTGTTAGGAATAAAATTTAGGAACAAAAGATGCGTCCTGCAATAGCACTTAAGTATCTTTTCTGCCTTGCAACAGTGTGTTTTAGTTCGAAAGGGTAATCGTCACGAGGTTAAGCTTCTGTTAAAATGTCTATGAAATTTGACAAACAGATTAATATCCCTATTATTTAATGAATTAAGCTTACTACCTACAGTCACCCATATCTCTTCATATTGAAACAATCAGATCAGAGATCATTATACAGCAACCTAGGAATATGAAACTATTCTGAACTAAAGAGATTGGCATTATTGGGATTTGGTATCAAAAGCTTCAGAGCAAAAAATGTAAAAGTACAAGCTTCATAACTACACCATTATTATAAACATTAATTTGTTAAATTCTGCCATCTGTTTATGAAAATGTAATTGAAAAATTGCACTCCTACATACGTTTATTGAGCTGATAAAAGAAGATACATTAGCAAAGACAGAAATATGCCATCCTAATGATCATGATAATATCACTGCATGTTAAAGTGCTCTTTTAACCTTTTTCAGTGGGCTTTACTGATATTAATTAATCAGCTTGAATGCTGTCAACATCTCAAGCACTAGAGTGCTAGTTCCAATTCCGTGCCAGGCATTTCTCTGCATCTTTTTCTTTTATATGTTTAGCTAGAAGAGCCTAGAAGAGCATTAGCAGAACAGTAGAGAGAGGCCTCTTCTTCCTGCCCATTGTTTACCTGTAGTATTGCCTGATGGAAGAGCTCGTGTCTATAAGCCTAGGTTTTTCATGGCATGTTTCATCACCATTCTCAAGGACTTGCATAAATGAAAGATGGGATCATTTGGAGATAAATATTGCCTAGAATATCACTTTAACCCTCATCATCTTTCACAGTACACTAAAACAGAGGGAAAAGGTAGCCTTTAGTGAGAAAGATGATTAAACAAAAGTTTCAGTGACTTCTGAGATGAATGACACTTGAAATGTTTCTCCTTGATGTGTTTAAAATAAAAAAAAAAAATTGCATGGCTGCCTCATGCTTTTGTTTTTGCCAAGTAATGATGCTCCTCTGGGATGCTTCCAACTGTAGCAACCTAATTGCTAAGACTGAAGTGAAAACTATTTACATATCAGCTTTGGGCCAATGATTGCTTCTAATGGACAATGTTTCCAAAATTTTTTGTGTATTGATATCCAAGCAGTTCTCCCTTTTCTCTCCATTTTCACTAACACTGTGAGCACAGTGAATCTTGGGAGAATGAACATTTTTATCTCCCAGCATTCATGTACACGTTCATAAAATGTATGGGCACCTTAAAACTATTAATAGTATTTTTTGAGATTCATTTGGAAGATATTTCAAAGACCAGAGTATAAAATAGCTACATATCACTGGAAAACAACATTTAATTATTAATGAAACCAAAACATTGGCTTGGAATGAGAAGCAACTGCTTATTTACTGGGAGATTTTACAGCAAAGGTGAACAATGAAATCTCTTTCCTAAAGCTAACCTACACAGTGGTTTTGATTTAAAGGTATTTCTTAACGTGGAAAATACAAATAAACATTTTAACTCCCCTGCAAAATAGGAAAATAGTCTTGAGTTTGTGCAGGTTTTGTATGCATTTGTCACAAGCAGCTATTGTGGAAGTGGGATTACTGCCTGACAATTTCATCATGTCTGTGAACGCAATGTTTAGGAGGTGAAGTAATACAATGATGCTAATCCAGCTTTTTATAATCAGCCTCCTATGTATATAATATTTATGTTATTGTCTGTGCAGGGTTTTCTTTTCCTAGAAGCATTCCTTATCTACTAGAATTCTTGTTTGACAAATGAGATTGGATTACCAAGTCACAGCTGTATACACTGGTTGATGTATTGCTGTAGGATTGATAATTCAGAAAAGCAATGTAGTATTTGGGGGTTAATTTTCTTTTCTTAGATACAAGAACTAATGCTGCTTGCTAGATATTTTCTTCATTTTTGTTATCTAAGTTTTACCAGGTTTAGACTAGTTATTGACTCAGTTAATGTAAAAAATGTTGATATGCTGTCAATATTAATGTAGATGTCAGTCCAACACTAGTCCCTAATGTATGTAAGAGCAAGTATTTTTTACCTTGATACAGAAAGGCAGTCATGTGTGAGATTTAATATACATCCTAATCTATCTTGTCATTGCACTAGCCATGGGTGATGTGCTAATGTATGGGCAACCATTTTCTTTTTCTCTTCACACAATGGAATAGATACACATGAATGACAGCCAAGCCTCCACTCTGTAATTATTTGGAGGGCAGTTAGAACATACAGAAGGAATACAGTAGTTTTACTTATAGACTTATACTCTATGTCCTTCTTATATATATATATATATATTTTAATGTTTCAGGGAACTGTATGATCATCAATAATTGGAAAAAAAAAAAAAACAAACACAACAAACCACAACCAAACAAAAAAACCCCCCCAAAACCCCCACCCAAATCCCAAGAAAATACTAAACCTAAGTAAGCTTCATAACACACATGGAGTCTGGAATTTCAGTTCCAAGTCCTTACACACCCAGCCAAATATTTTTATGTATTTGAATGCATTCTTTGTGCTGACATCATCACTTTGATCCACTTTCTTGGTAAAATATATGTTTTATAATACAGAAGACTTGTCATGTAGTATTTCTAAAAAGTGAATAATCAAATGAGCTCTTTAATTATATGTCTATTTTGTATTAATTTTCCTTTTCCCTTACTCCATTTCTTTTTCAAATTGTGAACAATTATGGAAATATGGGATTGTGAATATAAGTTGACACAATATAAGATAAGCAAGCAAAAATTAATGTCCATAGCATGTCTCATCTTTGAGCTTGTTGACAAAACAAAAAACCTGAATATTGCTTTTTATAAAAAAGAAATTTTGATGAGATAGTAGTTTCATAAAAAACAAGCCCAAAATTACATATTTCTTAATGCAGCTTAAGTAAACAAATCTTTGAATTCTCATATTAATTTATAATATAGCTTCCTTTTGTTCCTCAGTTCAAACTAAGAAACTGTCTACGCATTCAATCTGTCTTTGTGTGAGAGAAAATGAAAATGAGGCACACTGTACAGATCATAAAGATAAGCAACCACCTGCAATTTCAGCATTATTTTTACTACATATTTAAGGAGGGAGGGTACATTTTCTCCCCTGTGGTTGGATGCTATTATTTGTAGACTAAAGCTATTGCTTTCCTGGCACCTTCCAGTGTTCCATTCAGAATTAAATCACTATGCACATCTTCACTAACTCTAAATTGAGACTGGTATAATTTCAACAATGGAAACTAAGTGCAAAATTCTGCATGCAGTGCTTTTTATGGAAATATTCCATTTAGCAGAAAAGAAAAAAAAAAAAAAGGAAAAAAAAAAAGAATCCCAAAACATTCTATTTTTAGAATATATGTTATAATCCCCATAATACTTAAGTTTCCTATGAGTATTCTTCTTTTCTGAGAGTAGTAATATAAGGCTAAATTGTTACCTTACATTTTCATGGGGTATGTTTGTGACCACTGACAGTTATAATTTACAATGATTATGGACATTAGCATACTTGACCATCACTATTATTTTTATTTCAAATATGAAGACTTTCAGTGGACTAACAGTATGAGGAGTGGATGTTTTATCTTCACAGAATGCTATGAAGTTCCTGTTAGACCATAGCCACAGTTATACACCAGCACGTATTCACAGTCAGTCAGAAGTATTCATTTGCACCTTTGAGACAATCTTGTGTAAACCTGTAGATTGAGTCACAGTAGGTTCTCCTGTCTGTCTGTGTGTCTACTGATCTATCTAGCTGCCTGCTACATGGCATAGGATCTGGATATTTTTGAAGTTGCTGAAAGGAAAAGGAGGTAGTATCAAATGCTTTAACATGCCAACGATTTCTGCTCACTAAGGAGTTTATAGTGGCTTCTGTGTCACTACTCATACAAGGAAACTCTATGCACATTTCAGGGTTTCTAGGTTTCTGAATTAGAAGTATAAACTTTGATGAGACACAAGTGATGTTGGAGTGGCATGACAGGCAGTAGATATGTTCTCACAAACATGGCTTTTGCAGGGTCAACATTTTCAGAATATCCATTCAAATTAATCATCAATCTTCTACCTTTTATAACTCAAATCACAAAATCTATTGCCAGTTAAAATTTATATCAGGGTTTAAATCTGAATTTCTTACCTGTAAATGCTACCATCTCCTCTTGTTGTAGATTAGTGGTATTGCTGGTAATATGTCAACATGTAGCTACTATGAAGAGCTTGAATTAAAAGTAACTACAATAAATTGTTGGAAAGCCTAAGAATATTGATTTGAAATTGAACATAAGTGCTAAGTTTTTCAGAAGGAGGAAATCAGATCTTTTCTTGAATACAAGGTGTGTATCTGTGATTTAAATCTTTCTCTTCTAAGTGTTTAAAAACACTCATGTAGTGCACAAGATCATACAAACCAGTTCATTTAGTATCTTTGCAACCTGTTATTAGTATATAAGTACATGTGCATATGTATTTAGACAAATCTAAAAACATGCATTATTTACATGCTGTAAGAGATTTTTTTTCTGAGCCATTACAGTCTATTATGTAAATATGTATTTAAAGGGCATAATATATTTTTTTAAATTTCATTGGATTTTTAACTTGATAGGTCATAATGGCTAGGATCCCTTACACAGTACCTCATAATTTATTTCAGTCTGTATTATAGATGTTGCTATGATGTTAATATGAATTTGCATATAAAATATGCTCCAAGAAGTTATTGTACACATAAAGATTAATAATTCACTGAATTTAAATGGAAGAGAGAACATCAAAACTGATTAGTTCACATAAGGGTAAGATTCATCCTCTCTGCAGAAGGCTAGCACAAAACCTAGGCATCATTTAAGCCTCACTTAAGTCCTCAAAATGCAGCTTAAAAGGATTTTAACTGGTGCATAGGCTTTGCTCTGGCAATCAGTGAAGTAGTGAATTTAATCCATAAGAGAATAATGTATTTCTAAATGCTCCCCATTTCTAAAATTGAATTAGTAGGTCTTCTAGGAGCTCTTCTAGCAGTCCCCCAAATTTTACTTCGTTGTTTCTGAGAGAGGTGAAGTCCAGTTTTAGAAGAAACATGTAAAGTGCCTTTCTCTTTGAAGCATCCCATCTGGTTTGGATCACGTCTGTACCAGCAATGGAACAGAGTACAAAGATGGCCCACCTCGTCCAGAGTACATGGATACATCCACTATAGATTGAGGACAATCATTTATCCTAAATTTGTATTCCAGCTCATGTTCCATAATTAAATATTAAATTTAGCCATTCGGTGGATTCTGAGGTGCCCTCAAGATCATTTTTATTCACGGAAACTGTGTGTTCATCTGGTTACTGGGATGAGGTCTAATGTTTGGATATGTTGATTTTCAGTTAACAGACATGACTAAACACAGGCAGAAAGCTAAAAAATGGGCTCAGATTGTTCTTTACCAGCTAATACTTCTAGTTACGGGACAGTGCTGGCACTAGTAGATGGTTTTGTAATAGGAACCTGACAGCCGCCAGTAGCAGATGCTAAGGGAATGAACAGATGAAGAGGTCAAGCATATAGTCATGCTTCCCTGGCATAGCATCCCAGCTTCTGGCAAGTTTTCCAGACATCTAGTTTTCAGCAGACCAGGCTTAAGCTGTGAGCACAAGAGAACAAAGAATACCTACAGAGTTTAATAATGGAGAGTGTCTCAGGAGGGACAGTAGGAAAAGGGAAAGTGTAACTTGGGCTCCAAAACCTGCTGGGAATGAGGATGTCAGAGTATAATAGACATGTCTAGATAATTGTGGAATGGCAGAAATGTAGTTAAGCTGGATTTGTGTTGGGTGCTGGTTGTTTTAAAATACATTTATCTAATACTTTTTTTCTAAGCAATATGTTTTGAAGTAGAACAGCTGTTTGTAGGATATGTCCAGGCTCAGATTGCAAAAAGAGCTGCAGGGCCTAACTTGAGTCAGGCCTGTGGAACAATACCAGTTTATAATACACAAAATATGCAAAACACATTGCAGTCTTGAAGTAGGCTCTGTGTGGAGAGGTAGAGGTACAGGGGGTTGTAAGATCCAAGAAATTATTCTGAAGTCTACAAAAATCCCAGGAAAATCAAGCAGGTCAGCGTCCCATCCAAAGATGCCTTGCAGACAAGGGCTTGCTTCCTTAAGGCCAAATTCTTCCCTGTTGGAGTTATCCCTACTCGTTGGGAAGGAGGAATCTGCTACACACTTCAAAAAAGAAGGCAGAAGTGGAGTTCGGTTTGCAGTCATGTCAGCCTCACCTTACAGAGGTTTCAGCTAATGTTTTCCAGTGGGGATCACAATAAGCAACCGAGAGATCAAGCTCTTTGAATAATCTGTCAATGAATCAGTGCAATAATTGCTCGTGGGCAGCATGACACATATTGAGCCCAGGGTCAATTGGTATCAACCTAGCCCAGGTGGAATGCCACAGAAAAGGCCCTGTGTCCTCATTACTGACTCTTCCTGCAGGACAAATTTTTCTGGCAATAGAAGAGGATTTGATTTCAATGAATCTCTTCCAAACATGATAAAAACAAAAACTAATCTGAACTAGCCTAAACATGAATAGTGTCCTCACTGGTCACTATTAATCTTTTAATTAGAATCAATTGACTGGGCGAAATTAAGAGTCACATTAAAGCCAGTTGACATGTTTGGGGTTGTTGTGGGGAGGTTTGGTTGGTTAATTGGGATTCTGTAGGGGCTTTTTTGTTACAGCAATCTGTTGAGTAGTAAGTCAAATTCTAGTTGGCCTTGAGAAGAAAGGTCTTGATGGGAACAGAAATACTTCTCCTAGATAGGCTGTGCCAAAACCTCTTCGTCAAGAAATGAAAACCAGTATCCTGAATTAATGTGGTGCAGTCTTTAGATACCTTGCTGAACTGAGGCCTGGGCTGTGCAGGAGAACCCACAGAGAAAAAAGTGTTTCTTAAACTCTGTCTCTGTCAGATGCCACATGACCCAGGACTGAGGCAAACTGAATTCCCTTAATTTTCCCCTGTTTTCTTATCTTTCCCCCCTTCTATTTTAGGCAGAGCCGTGGAGTGAAAAGACTCTGTCCTTCTGGCTTTATACATAAAGAGATAGACATATACAGATAGATGTCAGCTTCTATATCTGTAATGGAAGCTCTACAATATCACTGAATATATTAAGTATTAACAATAGTTTAGAAAACGTAATAATATTGAGCAGCTGTATACAAATAATTTAGAGAAGTCTTCTGGAACATATAGATAGGAAGTGCATATAATTTTAAAGCCAAAATATTAAATAATATATGCCATTTGGGGGCAGAAATTACATTATCTATGCTCTGTGTAATAATTTCTTCATGTTCATATTTTGAATGTTTACTAGTATATTTTATAGGAAGTCACTACAGTACTTGTTTGAAAGCCTCTTTTTTAGTGATTTATGGATCTTATCCCTTTGACTTTTGAGGGAAATACCAGATGTTACAATTCCCTATAGTGGGCCAATTACTTGCTAAATTTTTGTTATGTTAATATACATCAAAGAAATTATTGAATTATGTGTGTCTGAAAAACTTTCAGGGATTTTTTTTTGTTGTTGTTTGTTTTTGCTCTTTATATATATATTTAAAACATTCCAAATCACTTCTCTTTCTAGTTTGATTAGAAGAATCAAATGAGCCTGGATTGAGACATCACTACTCAACTTTTAGCCTGGAGCAAATTTTCTTAAAAAGCCTGGGAGAAGGGAGTTGGAGGGAAAGGAAGGAAGGAGGGAGGGAGGGAAGCGTCAACAGTGGAAATGCTGGCCGAACCTTTAGCATCGTGAATGGTGATGCTATAATGCAATGCTAACAAGGACTCCTGAGATAAATACAACATCAATTAAAGGCTTGCAGGTGTGTCACTAGGGGTGGATAAAAAGAGAGAATGGGAAAGGATTTGTGCCGGAATACCTTATGTTTTTTTAGTAATTAGTAATCTGTGCAGGTGTCTATTATGACTAACTGACAATAAATCTTGGTTTCTGTTTTGAATATTGCTTTTGTTTCCCAAGTTCCATGCCTGAAGGGGAGAAAGAAAATGACTAGAAGATTAATTACTGCAATGGTTACTCCCAAAAAGATAAAATGGAAAGTAGTAATCCACTGAATGAGATTAAATGTTCTTATTATTATTTTCATATTTTATTTTGATAACAGAAAACTGAAGGCAGTATAGGTTGTGTGGGGGTATGTACATACTGATTTTTGCATAATGATGGAAAAATAAGCCTACTTAGTCAACAGCCTTTCTTTGAGATACATGCATAAGGCAATTTTTTTTTCTACTTCAGCAAAATGATGGAAAGGTATCCAAACCTTCTACATTTGTGCAGTAACATCTAATTCTAAGCACAGTGACTAACTGTAAGTAAATTTTACCATAGAACTATGTTTTCCTCAGCCTCTCCATCTGCTCGTTTTTGACACCCCTGTCATTAACTGTCATTTTCCTTTAAATATACAGTGAAGCTGAAAGGCCAGCTCTACATCACATCATTTCAGATTAGGGGCAGTTCCTTTGAGCTGAGCACTGTTTAGGTGTCAGAAAGAAGTCTCTGACCTCTCTCGTACCACACTGCCGCAGGGCCTTAATTAGTACTGACTCCAGCCATTACTGCAGAGAGGACAAAGGCGACCACATCATTTTTCTACTTAGGAAGTTAGCGTCTGACCTAATAACTTGTCCAGGCTCGCAGGACACTGTAATGGCCATACAATGGCAGTGGGGATTATTTGTCAGATTCTTTCCTCCTCTAAATGTAGGATAATCAGGGAAGTTAACTATTGTATCCTTCAGTCTTGCAAGGGTTGTTTTAGGGTTTCACTCTGTTGATTTGTCCTGGAGAAAATGACAGACAGAAGAGTCAGATATTCAGAAAAATAGAGAGGGTGATAACAAAGTGTAGAGAGTTTTTTGTCCTGGCTAGAAGTATCTGATTATTTAAAATATTGCTCTTCTTGTAAGATCTGCTCTGGTGCTATTGAATTTAGTGGAAATTTGTCACTTATTTCATGAAGAGTAAACTCAAGACCACAATCAAAGGAGTTCCTTTTTTCTTTCTTCTTCCTTCATTTCACCCTTCACCATCCCATCTCCCAATCTCCTAGCAGAAATTCACTCTCACTTAAGAAACATTTTACAATGCTTTTGGCACAGCATTTTTGGTCTATTTCATTAGAAACTGGACTTATTGCATCAGACGTCAGCATTATACAGTTCCACAGAATCTCCTTAATTTTCCTATTTGTTTGGTAATGTTCCACTGAGAAAACTTCATGCTGGAATATAATAACTTCTTAACCTAGAACTCTCTCTCTCTTTTTAATTTTTTTTTTTTTTGTTAATTAAATAAAGCAATTGAAATTGCTATATAAGTTGCACGTTCCTTTATTATCAGTGTCACATGCCACAGCACAGCAGCACACTTTATGCTACTGCAGCAGAAATTACTTTCACTGTAAATACATTTCTGAGAGTTGGCAAGACAATCTAAAACTTGCAGCAAGCTAAGACTGCTGCTGATCAGTTTGTCAAGGTATAGATGTAATGTATGCTTAGTATTTTTGAAAGCTGTTTTACTGTAATTGATTTGTCTACTAGCTTGAGGCTTGATTTTTGTCCTTCTGTAGGCAAGAAGTAATTCTTCCTGCCTGCCTTACAACTCCCTCAAAACAAACAAAACAAAGGAAATAAAATAAAATAATAAAGTAATATATGGTTCTAATTCTGATATACTTTTCCACACATCTTGGTCTTTGTAACTTCATTTCTACTTAGGATTATTTTTACTGCAGTGACTTTGAGCCAGATTGGAGTCTCAGAAATACCATAAAGTTACTACATCTCTAAGGAAATCTCTTCTGAAATGATCACACAAAGGTAATTACAGTATTATCAAAGCTGCAAAATGTTGCATAGTGTTTCTTGTGCTCAAACAGCATCTAAAGCAATAGAATACATTTAAATTCTACAGCAGGGCCCAAACTGAGCACAATTTGCAAGGGACTAGACGAGTTTCTATACAGAACTATAACATGGCATAAGACTGTTGGTGCCAGAGCCTTCAGTCTATGACAATGTCATCAAGGATTATTTCATTTAGTCTATGAGCTGAAATAACAGCCAATAAAGTGTTTCGGAGTAGTCCTTTGACTACTTATCATATATTGCGATTTCCTTATTCTCTTTTAGATTACCCATATTCATCTTTTTTTTTTTTTTTCTAAGAAGGGCGGTGAACTTTACCCTCCTGAGCATAAATAATTCCACATTCAGAAATAGTCATTTCACCAGAAAGATACAACACAGAAGAGGCCTTCTGACTTCCTGCGGATCTGTATGGCTACACAAGTTTATTCTCTAAAACCAAGAAAAATATCTGCTCGCAGCTATTTCAGCAATTTAGCTAATATTTTCTGCCTTCCATTTACTGAAGAACAATACCTGGTCTGTGGTTCTATTAATGTTAGATTAAAATTTTAAAGGGTCACTGCCTAACGACTTCTGCTTCTTAAAGACTGGAAGCTTTATTATGGAAGCTGCAGTCAACTGGGAGTTGCTACCCATCATTTTCCCATTGCACTGAAACATTCAAGGAGGGCAGATGGAGAGGAACCTCAACACAAAGTAAAGGCATCCTAGATACAGGGGTCACTCCTACCTGTAGCAGAGCCAGTCCTAGGAGCATTGCTGGCAGCCATGTTCAGCAGTCATGGATGAATGGTAAAGAGGGGGATCTCATCTTCCCCTCTGTCATTATTGGCCACTTCCCTGCCTCTCCCCACTAGTAGTGAGGCAAATGAGTTGCTCTAGCGGAGGACTGTGAAACTGCTTGGGCTGTGGGTATACAGTTAGAAAATAGGGAATGTGGTGAACTAATTAGTATGAGAGTGAGTCTCTCATCAGTGACTTACCTTCTTTTGTCCCCTATGTGGAAGGCTAGAAGTTCTAAGCTGGTTGACTTGCCAAAATTCAAGATTCAGATTCAGGGGACTGGAAGGTCACTGGGAAAAGGACCTAAATAATTGAGATCATATTTGTGTAAATGTATTTGGGTTTATGTGGCTGTTATTTGTGCAGACACACTAAGGGCTGCACACATGCAGGAGAATATATATGGTCATTAATAAATGAAGGCTTGCCTGTCTTTGTATGTGTGTGACTGAGCTTGCAGAGACTGCTTACACAATATTTTTGTTTATGTTGCTGGTAGCTAATAGACATTTTCTAACTTTCAACAAAATTTTTTTCAAAAGTGTTGTTTAAGAGAAAAAAATCCTAAAAGGAAGAAAAATCAGAGACATGGACTACTGTGAGGAACATTAAGGCTTTGACAGAAACTAAGAAAGGTCCAAGAAATCAAAGCTAAGGTTGACATGATATTTTTCACTTGTGCCTCTGCACCTTCCTTTTTTTTTTTTTTTTTTTTTTTTTTTTTGCCATGTAATAAGGAGAGAGTGTCAAACTTATAATATTCTCACTTTTGTTGGTTGGAGTCATAACCTTACTGTTACTAAGACCTACCTCTTTGGCCTGTGAATAATATTTTTTGTAATGATGGCATAGTTAGAAGAATCAGACAGTTTTAAAGCATATTCAACCATCCTTTTTACTTACTTTTAATCAACTTATTCTTCTGAACAAGGTATGGAATTGATAGCTGTTATTGATTGCTTGTAGCATTACCTAATCTTCACTAAATGTAGGAAGCTTTTCAGATTTAGAAAGGTGGCAGAAAATGTCTAGTAATGACGCTGCTGGGAATTGAAGCTCAATACCATGGTCAGTAGAAAAGTGATATAGCTATAAGAGGTATTTTATTATAAGCCCATTGGTTTTTGCTAAATGCTCAAGCTGGTGTAATTTACAGACATTTTGAAGTTGGTTATATATTTATCAGCTGTTTCAGTATTTCATTATTCCAATCTACACCAAGAAAAAACTTTTATTAATAATAGTGTGTTGGAACTTTGGAAAACTACAGAATGTGGTACTGTAATAATGTAGAAAAGAGATGACATTTATGCTTTCAGTACAAAGGGAAAATATAAGAAATCATTACTAAAACAGATATAAACGTGACCTTCAATGTGGTTCAGTAATTATCCTAGTCCACAGTATGGTGTTTGTATCATGATTTCCCTTATTTCCTCTTTGTTTTCATTTTTATCTGGGTACTTCACTGGTGAGTAATAGCTAAAGGGAACCCATTATGCAAGGCGAGCATTCAGTTTGCAAGTGAATTTGCTTGTAGCTATTGCCACATTTGAACCTCACTAATGTATGTAAATTAAAAACTCTGGTATTCGGATCGCTCCTGTTTGAAATAAAAACAGAATCTGATCATTACAATCTGCAAGCCAGGTATTATCACTGGACTAGTGAGCCGCTGATGATAAATTGTACTGAATAGCTTGTGGATAGAATATTTTATCTCAGTTCTCTATCACACAGCACTGCATAAAATAAGAATGATTCATCAAGCATGAGAGCTGGTGGTTTATGAAATTCATTGCTCACGGCAAGTGTATTTTTTAAAATTCAAAAGACAAAGCAACTCACAAGGGTTATTTAGTAATCAGTGTGAATTACTTCTAGGTATAAGCCTTAGTGGAAAAAATTAAAAATACATTTGCTGTACAGGAAGCATTATTGCTGTAGGTGCTGTAATTTAACTGCTTCTCATCTATAGCTTCTTTTTGTGTGTGACCATTTTGGATTCCAGTCCTCCCCCCTTTTATTTTTAAAAGTGAAACTGCATAATCAGTTGTAACAGGATTATTACATTGAACAAGTCTATTCTATGCTCTCAGCAGAAACATCTTCAGGGGCTTGTACACCTTAGGCTGCAGTGGATATTTTGTTTATTCAAAAGGACATGTAAAAGGAGAACAGCAATATAAAGTCATCTTTTTTCCTTCAGATTTACAGTAAGAATGTTTCATTTCTTCTTGTGTATTGATGTCCCAAGGCGATGTTCCAAATGAAAAGATAATAACTTATGAAGAAGTGTCAAAAACTAATTAAGTTTTGTAACTTGTTTTTCCTTCACATAAAGTATATTTTTCATCACACTGTCCAGTCACATGCTGGGATTCTTGCTAACATCATCACATGCCAGTCACACCAAGTCTCAGTGGTTCTTCTCCTCCTGTCATTATTTTCAGCATCAATTAATTTTCTTCTGACCTCGCCTTTAGAAAATGTAGCAGGGAATTATCAGTGCATGCTTTGCACAGTCTATTTGGAAGGCATTAGGCCACTGTGTGTATTTGAAAATGGAGTAGGCCAAACATTATATTTTCTCACCTGCAGCGTTGCCTAGTAACCTGAATTAAGGATTTTCACCAAGCCTTCAAGACAAATAGAAAAACTGTAAAGCAGGTTGACCCAGGTGGGAGAGTCAGACCCACTGAAGTAGATTAGCATTTTGAGTGGGGAAATATAAAACGCAGCTCCTCATTAACATTTATTGTGGAAATACTTTTTGTAATTAAAGCAGCCTATTTTCTTGGCAAGCAAAAAGAATGTGATGCATCATATTTCACCGCTGCTAAATTTGTGTTATGAAACACACTTTGTTTTACTTTTTGACACATTATTTGCTTGTGGACTGTCAGACTGAACATTCATTGAAGGGACTGAGAAAACATCTTTAAAACATGTAAATATATCTTTGGTGGCATTCTCACTAAAAGCATGCACACTCACATATGTTGGGTAGCGATTCACGTAGATATGTTGAGCTTTCATTTAATCACTTCAAGGAACTAAATTCCTTGTTTAATGTATTGCCATTGAAAAGAAAGATTAGTGTACTTTAGAGGTGGGGGTCATTCTTTGTAACGCTATTACAGCTTTGTCCTTGACATGCAAGATTCCTCCAGAAAAGGAAGAGGAGGGGGGGAGCTGGAAATTCTGCCTCAAAGGTACAAAGCAAAGAAGTAGCACAATTAGGATGTCGGCACATAGTGACAGTCCTCTGCAAATGATGGTGTCAGGCCACTGAGGGGCCGAGGGTGGCAAGAGTGACATTCACCCTAGCAAGATGGAAATAAATGCCCTGTTTGATAAAAGAAAACAGACAATTTATGTATACCCTGAAGAGTTAACAGCTAGTGAGCCATTCCTATGGGTCAAGTGCTGCATTTGCATTTTGATGGGATGTTATCAAGTAATTAATGCACCAGTCAGGATTTATTACCTCAGGAGTGAACTGAAAGGTTCATTACAAAATCGGTTTCACTTGAAGATAGGCATTTCCTCAGAGTTAGCTTTTGACATGTTGTTCCTAGCTCTCTCTGCCTGTGGCAGCAATGGTAGAAGGCCAGTGAGGTGAAATTCATTGCTTAATAAGGGCATTCACTTTGGGTATTCTTGTGATAATAAATGTATACATCAAGGCCGCACTGCCTTGTCAGTTTAATTGCTTCTTGTGCTCCTTAACAAGCCAATCTTAATCAGTCTGGACCATGTTATGAATAATTTAGGGATCAGCAGACTTCACGCTTAATAAGATGTACTAGATTATAAAACTTAAGTGCACTGTTTATAGAAAGCATGCAAGACACTTTAAGTTTTTATTAGCAGCAAGGAAAAAAAAAAAAAAGAAAATCACACAAACCCAAACGTAGTAGCGAGTGAGTTATTCTAACATTTGCAGTTTGTGAGCAACAGCTGTGTTTCTTAATGCTGTAACCCCCCTCCACTTTTGTTGAAGGCCCACGGTTCGGCCTTTCTATCCCCCTAAGCCTTCGTCAGACATAATGGGAAATTTGAGTAGGCCATGAGATTAAAGCTCAGAATCGATGGCCAACCAGCAATTGTCATTTTAGAAAACATTCTTTTATCTTTTTAAATGCAAAGCAGATCTTATTTTAAAACATTTTCTGATGGACAAAATTACCTTTTTGTTGGTGGTGGCTGACGGCCTACGTGGGTTTTAATGCAATTATTTAGATTTGAGATTGGGCTGCCAAACCTATATCAGCAATAGGATTTTTTAATGTTTTTCCTTTGTTTAATAATACAGGTGAAATGTAGGATAGACTGTAAATCATTCTTACATAAAATGCAAATTATTAAAGTAAAATACTTTTTATTTGTAAAGGTAGAACAGAAATACATTAAAAAATAACATAAATATTCTCCAATCTCTCTGACCCTATTATGATTTCTCCATTTAATAAGTATCATTTGATTGTAAAGGAACATTTAACCTTTTTGTTTTAAAAGAATTCTTTGTCCTCCATTTTACCTCAACATTTGCAGGCTATAAGTCGTCCACAGAGTAATGCATCATTCAGTTTATGACATCTAATAAAGGCCTACTGCACGCATTAGAACCAGGTGCTTCAACAATTTTCTTTTCTGCTTGTAGCTGCTTCTGCTTGTTCTCTTGTAGCCTAAATAGAAAAAAAAAAAAAACACAAAAAAAAACACCAAAAAAAACCCACAAAAAACCCCCACAAAACCAAACCCAACAAAAATCTGCAATGTTTTTTGCTATTTACTTTTTTATTCCTTTCTGTTTAAGCCTTGACACATGCTGACAGCACTATGGGATCATTTGATGTCCGTGCAAACAATAGCTGCATGTATTTCTGAACACACAGCCTATTTATGAGCATAAATAGAGATGTAATTAAAGGCTATGCTTTCAGTCATTAGATAACATATTAAAGTAATGTTATTGTTCAAATACATTTATGAATCAGGAAGATAGGTACCAGTAAATGAAAAACAACTTCAAACCTATTTTCTAACCTATAGCTGGACTATCATACTCCTTTGTTCTTGTGCAGGTTAATAGAGATTGAGGAGATGGGCAGAGGAAAAGCAGTGCAATTTTCTGCTATTTAAGCTTGGCGAAATGGCACTCTTCAGGAAGCAGCAAAAAGTATGAAAGCGTAATAGGCATTTTAAAAGTAGAAGTCCATATAGCTGCTTGAGGGATCCTCAGATTTAGGCATGCATAGAATCACGAATGAGATAATCAGCATTGTGAAATTGAAACCTGTCTGCTGCCTGCTGCTGTTCTTCCCTCTTTCAGTGGAGTGATTTGTAACACTCATCTTCTTCAGGCAAGGCAGCCTTCAAGATTATCCAGAACTGTCAATAGTAATTGCCAAAGTATTTTATTACCTACAGAAAATCAAAGGAATTTTATAACCAACAGTTATCAAGTTTCAATACATGGTATAAAGAGAGCAATTTTAGTTGGAATACAATCGTGTTTGGCTTGCTTTAATGTTCTTGAGACAATTCCTGTGCAACCAACTACAACATTCACTGTATTTAAGCTGGAGGCAAGAATATGCATGTGTGCTTGTAGTTTAAAAAAATTACATAATGCTTACAAGCTTCTGCAAGCAAGTGGTTTTTAATTGCCATACAAAGTATGCCTTAGCTAATTACTTCTAAAAAGAATGAGATTTCTATAAAACTCGAGATGACGTTTTGAAATTCTGGCAGTAGATATTAACTGGGGCATTCTCTGTCATGAGATAAATAAAATGCCTGGAAATTAGCAAAACATGACACATTATAAAGCCTGAAAACATTACTGTTGCAGCTCCTATTATGTTCTCTGAATATTATTGCTATATGAACCACAACTGTGATTGTCAGACATTCATTTAACACAATTCTGTTATGCTACAGGGTCACCCATGATTCAAAGCTTTTCAGATGCTTAACTTCTTAGGCTATACATGAGTGAGGATTGCATCTTCTGTCCAACAGTGTTTTTCTGAGCCATGCATCTCACTTTCCCTCCCTGATACCAGGGAAAAGGAAGGAGTGACTGTCTAAATACTTGGTGGGAGAAAATTCAGTTTCTATTTTTAACAGTGTTTTTCCTCTTTAATTCATAATATCAAGACTGCAGTGACGTAACTATCTCTATGGGTTCTTTTAAAAACAGATACACAAATTTGCTTGTGCAAAATTCATTGGCATGGGGAAATGCCTTTTTTTAAGTTCCTAACAAGGTGGATGTACTTGTGTTTTGAGACGTGCACAGGATTTTATTCACGGCGCCAAAGAGCAGGTATCATTTCTTCTGAAAGGCTATGCTGAAAGAGAAATAAGCCATGAAAAAATTTTATACCACTACGGCCATGAAGCCATGATTATAGCATAGAAGAGTGCTTTCCTTTCAACTGTGAACTTCCTTGCTCTTTCTACATAAGCTTTTGTTTTAAAAAGAATGACCTGTTAATTAAATTATTAATTGTTGTTGAAAGGGTAAAGTACTTTACCAAGAACCTCCTTTCATATACTGCAATATATGAAAAATTTAGCAAAATGGTAATTAAGGGAGAGGTTATTTATATACTATTAAAATGCCGATGTTGTAATTATCAGAGAGTTATTCAATTACACCGGGTAATAGACATTTTTAATACAAGGAAGATGACTAGCCTGCTGGAAATTTGCTAATATTACAAACCTACACTGAATCTTGTATTTTTTTCACTCATAATTTATAACACTTTGTATTGTACCGTGTGTGTGAAACATGCATTGATACATTATTGCATCTAGTAAATATGTATGGATTACAGAAGTGTATTTTATATATACATCAACCAGAATTCTCCAGATGTTTATCAAAAAAAACTGAACTAATTTTTCCCTTTCTGTGAGAACTTAGTTACCTCACCTGCCTGTCCTGAAAGGAGGAATGTTCAGGGCTCACTTGGAGTTAATACAATAACATAATTAAATTTCTTGTTTACTTGGAGGTGTGGGTTTGAACTGAATAATGACACAATAAGTTGATGTTTGCACTTTTCTGGGTCTAGAACATGGTATATAAACTAGATACAAATGCTATTCCCTTTAGCCCCTGGTTGTCTTAGTGGAGTATTGTCGCATTGATAAATTTGGAATTGGCAAAAGCCATAACTAAGTGTGTAGCATGGGCATTTTGTCATTCTAATATACAAATTTAATGTATTGTCATTTTTGTTTGATTCATTTTGTTTTAGACTTTGCCTCTCCGGTCGTATATTTACTCTAAGCATTTTAGATGTCTCATTAATTTGTTTATTAAAAAGAAAGAATATGAACAGCACAGAGGAAGCATGTGCCGTATTATTCCAGATACTGCATAGCTCGAAAAACGACTAGTGATCATTTTTCTAATCAGCTGTATGATCATGGAGACTGTCATGATATAATGGTGATACGGACATGTGACTTTAATGCCATTTTCTCAGAAGAGGAATAAAAATGTCTCCAACCCTAAACTGATTGTAGTATTCAAACATTCAGAGCATAGGAACAAAACAATCTGTCTGTGCAGAGCTGTACTACAACTCATATTAATCTACAATGTCTGGTAACAAAATTAAGTGAATCTTTTTTTAAATGTTCTTTTTCCTTCAAAAATGTCCAGAAAGCAAGTTGTTAGAAGTTTTAAAAGAGGAGGGAAATGCAGAACAGGATATATGTTGATCATAATTCAGCCATATCTTTCTGTTAGAACAGAAAGCCTGACAATGCTCTGATTAAAAACAGTTTAGCACTAGCACAACTCTGTTAAATTTAGTGGAGATAGTCTTAAATTTTCACCAGTTTGAATGAGAAAAGTGTAACTGACTCTCATTACTATAGAGAAATAAATTGCATTTCGTTCTTAAATCTGTGTTTGTTTAAACTCTGTACTGTTGCATTTAACAT
The DNA here is from genome assembly GCF_003259725.1 of Athene cunicularia. NCBI lineage: Eukaryota > Metazoa > Chordata > Aves > Strigiformes > Strigidae > Athene > Athene cunicularia. Next base: position 121,225,157 of record NW_020799095.1, read on the forward strand.
GGGATTAGGTAGGGTAAGAGTTTACTGAGAAATCGCACAGCTGTATTTGTACAGAGCTGTACCTGATTCCCGCCTCCTGTAGTGTGAGCAGTGGTAAGTGAACTGTTTCTGTGTTGTTCACTCACTCTGTCAGATCGAAACTCAGCTCAATAGCATTAAACTAGTTCCCATTTGAAAGATTTGTCTTACAAAACCCTGAAAACTGCTCTGAACATGCATACATTGATTTTGTTGCTGGAATCTCCTGAGCTTTGATGAAAAGGAGACTCCACATGCAGGTGAAAGAGGGTTTACCTCTTCAATATTAAAAAGAGAAGATTAAGGATTTTTGTTCAGCTAAGGCTCAACTAATCAGCAGCATGCAAGGGTGAGAGAGTTGGCCACACACTTATATTATGGTAATGTTATTTTCTCTATTTGAACAACAAGTTCAGATTTCTCCAGTAGCTGCTTCTCGGTATATGTCCTCCATTATTCACATTTGCACAGCTAATTGAATGTCCTGGGGTGCAGGTGTAGAGGTTTTTATTTTAGCCACAGAGAGGGAGGTATTTGTCATGTTCATTGTGGAAATTTACTTAAATTTTGTCCTGGAAAAGATGCAACTGTTGCACCAATTCACAGAAAAACATCTGTATGACACTATTCTAAATGCTGAGCAGTTTAGTATTCATGGAGATAAGGCATTTTTTGTAATCAGAAGTTTAGTTCCGTTCCATTTACTTCCATTAAAACATTAAAAAAAAAAATGGAGATTAGTTATTTTCACAAATTTTCATGTTTCACTCTAAAGGAAAAAAAAAAAAAAGTTCATTTGGGCTTGTAAACTGGAGAACTTTTCTTTTTTTTCCTTACTACAGATGTCTTCTGCACTGTACTTGCTGTTATCATAGCACACACATCTATGAAAATTTTTGTGGAAGGAGAAGAGTTGGGTATCCATGGTTTGCACACCTTATCGCTGAGAATAGAATGTCGCCACAATGTAATGCACAACATACTAGGGAAACAATAGTTTTTCTCCTACTGTCCAATCTGGATTTCTCTTGTATTTGCCTGTGAAAATTCAGGTGGCACAAACATTGCTTGAAATTGTGGCACAGGCAAGGCTTTGGGAGATGTAGAGGGAGAAGGCAGTAATTTCTTAAACGAAGTATCTATGCTGTAAGATATCATAGCGTGTTACAAATATATCTAAACTCAAGTCTTATCAGCCATGCTTTTGATCTGTAGTAAGAAATACAATAACAAAACTGAAATGAATGCTACAGAGACAGATAAAGCTAGATAAGAGATTTTCAGAAATTAGATAACATTTATTTTCCGTCATTTATAAGAATCACTTGGTTTGCCTCAGGCATATGTTGGTTGCATTCTCTCACAGCATGGTTCTTCTTCAGCAGATCTGATCCCCTGCCATCGTTAAACTGAGGTCACATGCCAGAAACATATGGAAGTCCCAAAAAAGAGAGTAGCTTCTTAACCACATCTCATAGTATTTAAACTAATCTGGAAAACTAATCGATGGTGATAACTTAGCCTTACCTCAGTCTGAACATGGAGCAGAGAGGACAAGAAAAATAAGCTCCAGAACAACTCACAGGACTAGAGGATTATTCATCTAATTTAATGTAATTGTGAATAATCTTCAAATCCTGCTGTAGAAATAATGTGTAAATATTGATTAATAAATTTGAGTAAAAACTCAAATGTAATTAATGGCCACATATATTCTTAAAAATGTTCTTATTGCCAAAGAAATATTTATTTTAGTACAGCATTTCCAGTTTGCTCAATTTAAGAGACTGTTAGTAGCACACTACAGCAATTCTGAATTGAGGAAGTTAAAAACAGTAATGATTAATTTAGGCCACTTGCAATTTAAAAGAAGGTTACTAGCATTTTAGAATTACATTATTCTATTGGAATTAATTTCATACTGTAATTCTCTTACACCAAGAGATGTTAGTTATAAAGGTAGAAGATGAACCAGTAGCAATTTTTTCCTAAGCCAATCCATAAAGATGCCTCTTCACCTCACTGATGTGATAAGGAAGTGTTAAATCAAAGTGAATCCTTATTTTGCATCTTGGGACAGAATACTGCTTAAGCCAATTGTTACTATTCCTGAGTGTTTTAGACTGTGAACCATGCATCTCTGCACATCAGAGAAGATTGTAGCAGTCATCCTGTGCCACCTGCTATCACTTAATTAGTATAATCATCTAATTTCTAGTTGGAAATAATGGCATCATGCACTTTTTAGTAATTGTAACCGTCATAATATATTCCAAATTATGTTACACTAACATTATGTGATTTAGACATTTTAGGAGGGGGTATTTGCTTTACATTTGCACACTGGTCTTTCTGATCTTGACTCCTACCCAGCAGCAAAAGGCCATAACCAGGTTTCTGAGTTATTATGATCTTAAAGATATCACTGATTCATATCATAACTCTGCAAATGAGCCTGTGGTAAGTATTATTTAACCTTTAGTGGACAGACAAAGGAGTAAATAATGGAACCAGCAGCTTACCATAATATAGAAAGCACCCAGGTTTCAAAGAACTTGATGTGGTTTGTTAGAAAAATCTCATTTTTTAAAAAATAAAATGTTGGTGTCCACATATGCAAGTTGGATTTTATAAAGATTCTGTTTGGGATTTTCAGTTTAAGGAATAATCTGAGTTGATCAGAACATGTTTTAATGTTTACACATTACTATATTGCAGCATTTTTTCCTCCTGGAGATTACATCACAACAAATGAATAGGTAATAAAGGAGTGAGTTTTGGCCAGCTTCATTTCACTGGATGGTTCTGGGCTATAAGGCTTCAAAAACAGAAAGAGAGAGAAAAAGAGAAATAGACAATGACATGAAGGGACACAGGCAAACCTGAGCCACTGTCAGAGTTAACCTTCCCCCATTCCCAGTGATACTGTGTGGCTAAGCAAAGCACTGCCACATATATATCAGGCAAGGTTATTACCACTCTGCTCTGTAAACATGCTATGCCTCCTGGACATCTTCTATTTTTATTTCATTTTTGTGTTATATCTTATATGTAAATCTAGGCTGGCGAGAGTCAGGAGGCATTCATAGCATTGGGCCAAATTCATTCCAGGTGCAGTTCCAGGTCCATTGACTTCAATGAAATTACACCTGGGATGAATTTGGTCTATTATTAACTATAGAGATTACATGTCCAGCTTCCTTAGTATACTAAAATACCCAGAATACATATAAATAATGAAGTATGTAATTACAGTCCTGGTTTTAATTTGTGTTCCTAAATGTGCTGATGCTTTTGCACATGTTTATAGTTATAGCTATGCTATTGTAGTATATTTTTGTTTAGTACAAATATATTTGAGTTGTTCTCTAAAACAGAGATAAACACTTAATGTTTACTTTCAAATGTCTTTCAAAATCCATATGATGATGGATTCCATAATTAAAATATTAAATTATATTGGCCTTAAATATCATATGTGTGTATATATATATATAGATGAACATATGCAGGGCATCACAATACTGCACTTAAAAACATTCTGCAAACAATGAGCTTAAGTTCTTATTGATTATATGTTAATCAATAGACACAAATAGGTGATCTTGTCAGAGCTGATAGGAGCCAATAGGACTGTTACCTATCAATATTAAAGATTTCATGCATATATGTTTCCTGTTCCAAACTGTACATAACAGAGCAGTTGACAGGAATTTGTTCCTGACCAAAATCAAAAAACAGGCAGTTTTTAAACGGGCTCTTCCTTCATCAGGATCTGTAAAAAGTGTAAGTATGACTTACCTCTCCATACATCTTCTAATTCTGTTCACTTCCCCTCTATCGTTTTGAACATTCCTGCATCTTGCAGTATTATACACTATGAAGACCTAGTAAGCGAGTTAAAGTCAGATGACGCTAACGAATCCCAGCGCAAATGACTGAATCAATAGGAAACCAGCCACTGCTGTTTAAGTGTATCGATAAATGTACCTTTATTTTCTCTTGAATGGATAAGTGTCGCAGTTAAGAGTCCTATGGATCTCTTAATTGAAAGTTAATTTTAAATCAATAAAGAGAGTCATTTAAATATTGATCAGTCCTTTCTACACGAATTGTTAGCTGATTTTTTTTTGAAACAACTTTGTTTAAATGCAATCAATAGCCCACAATCAGTGCATTCCATAAAAAATTGACAGATGTTCCCAAAATGCCTGCTAGGCATAATCTTATCTGTTTACATATGTAGCATAGATATTTCAGTCCTTTTCAAATGTACCTAGGTATCTATGGCAGAAATATGCTTTCCTTAAATACCAAACTTCACTATTAAAACACATTCTTCTCCTTGTTTTTCATTAAGGTGGTTTTAAATTAAAAAGGAAGATTTCTTGGATTTCCTTTGATTGTACAAGTAATATTCCTATTGTTTTATTAATGCAGGCAGACTGCAAAAGAAGAATGCCCTTGTTTTGCACACACGGGAAAGAGATATAAGTGCTTACTTGAAACACATGTACTCTGGAATTTGTGTGTCATAATCCATCAGATGTGTTACTATATGCAAAATGATAATACTCTACCTTTTAATTATATAGGCATTGCTGTGCACAGTGTGTATGTACGTTGAATAGTTATCGTTTTCAGCTTTATTTCTTGGATATCATCTCTCTTTCTCCATAGCAGCACATAGCCAGACTTTATTTTGTTTCAATTTCTCAAAGCACACAGTTAAGTCAAAAGGATACAAATTTCATTTCATGAGATTCGTTGAGATTAACCTAATAAAATAAATTTAGCTACATGTGGCTTTCAACATTTCAGCAAATACAACACTGTTCTAACATGCCTTCCTAGACCACTTTCAGTAATTTACCCGTAGTGGCCTGCTACAACTTAGTTTGTCACACCTAGTGATGAAGTCAGACTGGACATTTTGGTGCAAGCAATATGAATTGCATTTTCCTCCTGTACCATCTAATTAATTATAAAATCATACTTTGATGTGCACAGCTCTGAAATCCTGAAGTTGTCCTTTATTATTATTTTCCTTATTTTCCAATTTTCAAATCCAGTGCCTTTTAAAGATTTGTACTTCTAAGTAATTAAGTCCTTTTTGAAGTATGAGAGAATAAAGTTAATTATAACAAATCACAAAATTATATGTATACAATTTTGTCAAAAGTACCATTTTTATTTTCAGTGATCTGACTTCAGTATAAAATGAAATTGTATGATGATTATTTTGACTGACATTTGACTGAAAAGTATTACCATAATTATATTTCCTAAGTGACAAACTAAAAACTAAGTCCCATAATTAAAACTGTTTATGACACATAGTAATTTAAGGCAGAAAATAATAAACAGAATATCTTTTTTTTTCCAAGAGTGCTATCTAAGGAGAATAAGGGTTGCTTGGGTTTAAAAAAAAAAAATCTGTCATGCAATATAATTTACTCTCTTTTTGCTATTAATACAAATGCTCCTGCTGTTTTGAAAATCCTCTATTTCTTAATCCAGCATTATTGTCCTCTTAATGCAACATTTCAAACCCATTTCGTTCCCTTTTCTGTTAGAAAAGCCATACTGAAAGGAAAGATTAAAAAGAAACAGGTATCATTGGTTCATATGCATATGGATTCAGCATGTGAGAATGCTGTTTCTAGGATCAGCCTTAAGATGTGACTGATAGATCTTATTTGTCTGATAGAGTTGACCAGGGAAATAGAGCTACAGCTGGTTACTTCATTAGGTCCTCTCATTGATTGAACCCTGCTGAAGTGATGCAGCAGGCTCCTGAGATAACTGCTGGTAATAGAACAAAATGAATTCTTATCACAGAGATTGGAAAGGCCATTAACCCTGGCCTCCAATGCTTTTCAGAGGTCACAGACAGGAAGCCAAGCGGTGACTGGGAAAACTGTTTTCTGTCTAACTACAGGTCATGTTAGAGGGGGTGTGTGACTTTTTTACCCTTCGGCTTCTGTACAGATGAAACTGTTACACTGGCAGATGTTAATAATCAGCTGTAAATAAATATTGGAAGCAGAAGAAGAAAAATGAGAAAGCACAGGAATTTATTTCAATAAATATTTAATAAAAGAGCAATTGTTACTGTGATATTTACTGCCAGTTCTGCTGTAGATTTTTGCCTAATACTTTTACATATAAATTGGAAAGAGAAATACACAGAGGCACTTAAAAAAGGAAATTTAATATGGTTTTATATAAAAATACCTTTCCTTCCTTCCTTCAAAGATGAGGATTATAATTGCCTGCTGCCTGCCTGCTTGCCTTATTCAGCAAGCCTATCACCAGTTCATCTGTGAATTAGTGCAGGGCGCTGTTTGCCTTTCACCTGGTTGAGAAGGGTATATATCTAAGTAACAGTCCTATAATTTACATTTAATGCAACCTTTCAATTGACCAAGAGCCCACAACCTAAGCCCCCATCTCACAGCTGAGGACTTTCCCACATTTGTCAAGTCAGTGCCACTCCAGCATCAGCCAGGAGAAATCATCCATTTAAAGACTGGAGCTGCACATGACAATTTTCCTACTCCTTGTGAGAAATCTAGTCATGGCAGAGGTAGCTTTGTGTGATGCTTGTTTGACTCTTGCTTTGAGCAGCAGTGTCTTATTTTACACATGGATTAAGAAAATATAGAGGGATGCATTTTATAAAATGAAATGGAACATTTTTTTTTTTATTACTGACATATATAAGGCAATGTAGATTTGTGTTGTAGGTTGTTTTTAGCAGTATGTTGGTGGCTTCTATCCTTGTGATTGTGATTTAATTTCAATGTCTGTGGTCATGTGGTATTCTCTGCTGGAGCCAATCTTTCACAAGGAGCAAGTTCATTTAAATGTAAATGGGGTCCTGTGGATGGAAAAAACTACATACTTCATGTCTTCAGCGACCCACCCAAGCATTTGGTTTGGCCTTCCATGCATAAATAATAACAAGAAGGTATGCTGTCATTGCCTTGCTTGAAACACCAGAAGTGGTTTGGCAAAAGCAAAAAACCCAAGCACTAAAAGGAGATTGGTTTGGATAAACTCACAGTTAAGATCCCCATCCTGATTAAACAGTGTTAAAAAAAAAAAGCGGAGGGAAAGAAAAAAAGAGAGAGAGTTATGGAGTTATTTTGAGGACTTGTGAATTACAGGAACAGATGAAAACCAACTCAGGCTAAGAGCATACCATACCTAAAAATACTCTGAAGTAGCAGAAAACTTGTCATTTTGTTATCTTGAATGGATTTTTGCTCTTAATTGTTTGTAGCAATTTGCAAGAGTGGGATGAGAATGTGGTATAAGTGGTAATATAATTAGCATTAATTTAGCATAAAAATGCAAACCTACGTTTTCTAAGTAGTTACCTTCCCTTCCACTAAAACATAGAAATATATTACGTAACTCTAAAGTATGTGTGGTTTTTTTCGGTGTGTTATTAAATATGATAAAATAGAATGCTTTTTCTTTATTGCTGCCTTAAGGAGATATGACTGATTGTGCACCTTTTTATCAAAATCTTTGTGGCATATATATTTTCACATGGCTAAACTCATGTGTTGTCTCCTCATAGAAATACTCCAGGTGTATTTCAACAGAACTGAAAAATCTCCCTTATAAATTTCCTTTCCCACCAAGCAAAATCATAAACAGCTTTTCATCTGTGTGGATGAATAGATATATTTTCTGAATTATTTCATTAAATGCACACTTTTATTTATCTCATTTATTAAGAATGTTATGTTCTGTTGCAGATGTTTCAGGGCATGACACATGGGCCTGGAATCTCAGTGTATGATACCTTCGGTGAAACTCACTTATGAAACATCCAAACTTCCAGTTAGTTGTGCTCTGCACTAGGAACTTAGCCGAATTTTGACTTTGTTCCAGAGCATGTAATAAAGGACTGGTATTTACTTTTGTCAGAGATTTCTCAAGAATATTTGATAAGCTTTTCTCTTCTTTTTATGAAGTAGAATTAGTTCAAGACGAGCTAGATTTAAACAGTACAAGATTTGCTATCCAGGGTAAGAAACAGGATATTAGTGTTTATGTTACTCAGCTATATTAGGTGTAGCTGTGAATCAAATAATTTTATCCTAGTGGCTTCAAAACCTAAAATGTTCATCTATTGGTCTCTCTTCCTTCATTTCATTGAGCTGGTTAAGTAACAATAACCAAAGCTGTATGTTTAGTTTTCATAAAGATTCTAGTGAAATAAATGCATTAGAGATACATAATGGCTGAGCTAATGCATTTTTCTATCTGACATATTATTCACCATTGGGGGATATACATGTTGTGCTGGTTTTCATTATTCAGTTACATTCCATACAGACTGATTTCCACAGATCCTCTTAAGTCTTCTAGATATATTTGCTGACAGCCCCATATTGTTAGAATTTTTTAATAAAAAAAAAAAAATCATCTCAAATACTGTCATGGCAGTTCAGAGGTAAAGGTGTTTCCAACCTGCTTCTCCTATCAGAAATCTTGGCAGCACGCATGATAACTGAAAAGCAACGTTACTGGTTGCAATGTGGACAACATGAGGTTTTTGTTCTTTAAAAGGTGTAAAATTATTTTCTCAAGTGCTTTTTGTTTACCCTTGTGATTTGCAAGACTTACAAAATTATTGGAGAGACAAGTCCACTTCCTAATTCACTAGTCTGAAGCAACAAACTCGAAAAAGCAGTGCAAATGTCAAGCACTTCATGAGAGAGAGCAAATCCTATGGTGGGTGGTACTAATCTTTTACAGCTCCTAAAGATTTTTTGAAGGTACTTTTGCAGAAGTGGCATAGCAATTGTGATACAGAAAATAATCTAAAGATCATTGATGGACTAAGAAGCAATACTATATTCTAGGAAAATATTAGGTTTCTTACATAATGATAAACTATGATGGCGAGAGTATCACCACATTAATTAATCTTAGGGCAGGTTAGAATTAGAAGGGTCTTTGAATAAGGCCTTTAGAAAGAAGGATCTCTTGGTTAATTTGTGTTAAACTGCATTAATATGGTTCTATCAAAACAGCAGTATATCATTTCACAGGTATTGTGAAAATTATGAGCATCCTTAATTCAATGCTTTTTTTTATAGCAGGAAATTTAATGGAATCCCTTTTTGGAAGTGATTGAAAATCCACTTAAAAATGGGCAAACAAATATCCAGCCTTTGCTCAAAAAGGGCAAAGGGAAAGCCCTAGAAAATTGGTCATAACTTTATTAATACAAATAATTAACTACAAACCACCAAGGCACTTAGTGCCTAAATTTGTAGTTTGTAAGATGACATTTCCTTGTAACATTGATATTGCTCCCCAAATCCTGCAGCAAGATATCTGACTATGGTACCCAAAGGGCAAAATAAAGCCAGATTGCTCACAGGTGCCAAAGAATCTGTTTACAGCCAGCTTGCTAGAAAGGAATGAAATCCACGTTGCTTGCGACCATTTTCAGTTTGAGAGATAATACATGTGAAACTTCTTGAGGTCTAAATATTGAAGCATAAAAACATAAATATGGGTGTAGTGATAGAATTAACGATGTCTGGTCCAGGTCAGGAGACAAGGGACCATGTTCCTCACTGTATCTGTGGCTTCCAAGAGGGTGATCTGGCTCTAGGTTTAAGTTGGTGTTTCTGGAAACTAAGAATTAGATACGTCAGTTTCTCCAAAAGCTGACACAAACACAGGCACTACTGGTTTCCTGTTGCATTTAAGGTACATCCCATCATATTTTTCTAGACCTTACAATAACAAATAGAATTTCTGGTTTTGTTTTCTTGCACTTGTAGACTTTGATAAATGTTACATATTTTTCTGCTGTCCATGTCCAATTTAATCAACGTTACAAGTGCTCCCTTGATGGTAGGTGGAACGGTGGCAATAAAGTGAAATTTCCACAGCTTTTACCCATTGAAATTCTCAGAGGGCAAGATTCTTATAAACTTCACTTTGCTTCCTCTGTAATAGATTTAATAGCTCCATTCAGGAAAAAAGTTCGATGTGCTTTCTCATTTTCAAAATGTAGATAGTAAACCAAGCTCTATTCTCTTTCCAGCTCTTTAAGAACTTTTGACTTTTTAATACTATTTTACCATGAGTGTTAACAAATGTACTTGTCTCCAGAATTGCAATGATGTCCCAGTGTGACTCTGCATTTGGAAATGGGGGAGTTAACTGAGGTAAATTTCAAACATTCCCAAGATTTTTGAAACTGGTGTAATTTAGGTCAGCTTAAGACCGTTTGGAATATCTTACTCTACACACAGGAATTGCTAATGTCCACTTTGAATGAACCATCTACATTGGCTCTGTGCCACTGGGCATCCTTTTCATTTTAAGGCTTTCCTCCCAGCCGTTTAAACTGTCTTTTAGGCATCTGTGTGCTGCTGAGGCAATAAAAAACAACCTTATCAAAACCTAAGATCTGGTCTTTAGTCCCAGAGTTCATTATAATAGTTTAGAACTTTTGGTGTGTGCTTCTTGTTATTTTGGTGTCCTCTATTACAAAGAATTACTGTATTGTCTTCTTCCTTGTACAATGCATCATTTGGGCTCAGCAGTCACTAGCAGAGTTCTACTTCATTCTTCATGACTGATTATTTGTCTTATTAAATTTGCCCCTAACAAAGAAAAGTCTTGAAACACTGGAATTGAAAGAGATAGAGGAATGTTCACACTTCTGAGAAGATATACCACCACTTCTAGCCTTTATTTATATTATATTATTGCTTCTGTTGCTATTACGCTCTTTCAGTGAGAAATAAACAAACAGTAGGAGGAATATTAAATAAGGGGTTTAGGCAAATTAGGTTAGATGAAGGAACGATAAAAAAGATTCAACACAATTCAAATGAAACAGCAGGGTTCTAAATGATAGTGTACATCTATAAAACTGTGTATGTTGCTTCACTATTACTTGGTAGGCCAACTGTTTTCATTTTATGTACCATAAAATTATTGTAACTGCATTTCTGCTTAAGCAAGGGTGGGGACGTTTTAAAATAGAACTGGCTGTGTACTATTTTCTTAATCATAGGAGCCCTAGAATAATTATCAAACAGTGTTTTCCACAGAGTTGATCTATAATTCATCTGAGGAAGAAAGCATCTTTCCAATAAAAGATTTTTTGTCCTCAATTTTTCAAGCATTTCTTTTTATTATTGTCATTAACCCAATTATCAAATTTCACAGCTTCTTCATTTCTCTACTACTTTTTTCATATGCTTGTAGCTGGAGGGAAAAAAACATAGGTGGAGACATTCAGTAAAAAGGTTTTTACAAGGGTTACAGTTTTTCTAAGTTACAGCCAAGGGATTTTAATTGGGAGAAAGTTTTTGGAGGGTGGCTTGTATTTTTTGACAGTTTGTAATATTTTCAACTCCATAACTCAACATCATGAGACTGCATTAAAATTCCCGAGATTTATAAAGCAGTCAAATTTGAATTATCTGTGAATAGATTACCTGGGTTGTGGCTCAATCAGAACACATCTGCTGCCCACACCACTGGCTGCAGCCCATTGCCACAGAATACAAAATAAATATTACTTTACTAGGCCTGCTTTGCTCACTGTGATTTAATGCCCTTCCTTCGTTCCATAGGTAGCTATTTACAAGTGAAAGTAAGTGAACTGAAAGTGAATTACTTAAAAAGTGAATGTACTAAATGTGTTCTTTTAGGGTAGTTTACATATGGTTTTGCTGTATTTAAATAACCCCACCCCTGTAGTATATAATTGCCAATTGCTTATAACACATTTGGGTTTGAGTTTTAGGCTTTGTTTTTGCTTAAGCCTTCAGAAATGGTAGTGGTGGGTTTTGGATTGTTTTTTTTTTCTTCTTCTGTTTTCCCCATAACTATGATATTACTTTATTCTGCTTTGTTATCAAGTGAAAGTTCATGTTCTTCCATAACTTCATATGCTGAGATTGTGAGTATAGCACCGATTCATGAGACTTTCAAGAAAAGCTCCAAAAGCTGACCACTCTTCATACATTTATGCAACAAGACATGTCTTCCATGTTGCCAGCAGTAACACACATCTTCAATGTAGCTCTCAGAAGCACCCTCCTAGACTTTGATGGTTAGAAGCTAAGCAGCAGGTCTTGGCTTCTGATAGAGGGCTGTTCTTTGGCTATGAGTCAGTGAACGACAGAAGTAGGACTGAAAACAGTTTTCTGTGAAAACTTTTCTATTTTGAATGAAGAAGTACATGAAATAAGTATTCGTTAGAGTTTGATCAGCAACTGGTTCTGGAAGCAATTCATTGAAAGTTGCTGAACCTGCATACTATCTTTGAAGTATTTAGCAACTTTATTTTCACATTTGATTTTTTTTTTTATTAGAAACTAGGGTTTGAGTTCAAACTTAGTTATCTAAGTTTATAGGAGTCTCATGTGATATTTATTATATGATTTTCAATTACTAACTTGAAAGGAAGAAGACCTAGTTGAATCAGATCCCATTTTCAGCTTGTTTCTCTTAAAGGTATGGTAGCTGATTTTCCAGAAAGAGCTGCAATACATTCCAGGCCTGCAAATGGACCTTCAGACCGGTTCTGTTTATGTTTTATTTGAAAAGGCAGCATGTATGGACTTGTCATACCTCATAAAATGCTGTTGCAATGCTATTTCCTTTCTATTTTAAAATTTTAGTTGATGTGTCTTAGTTGAATAAAGATAAAAATTATTTTTGTTACACTGATACCTGAATTTTATTACCCCACAGATGCAAAATAGTTTTACTTAATCCCATGACTGTTGAAATACAAGTGTTCAGTTTAGTTCTGTTTTTCATGTTGAAGCATCTAACTTCCTTAGTTAAGAGCAAGTAAAAAGTTGCATACTTCTGATTCCTTGTCTTCCCAGTTTCTGTTGAAGTCAATTTGTCAGCTGATTCTTCTTTCTCTGTTTATATATATATATATGAACAAAATATTTTAACTTTTTTATGAAGTTCAACTTTGTATTGCCTTTGTGAGGTGGTATCCAAAAGCAGCATGCTGTATTTGTATGCCTAGATCTTGGAAGGGGCACAAGCCGTCCAATCAGTTTGACCTTAGGTATCCTGCCAGGCTGACATCCTCTGAAGATACAGAAACATGCGTGGTCCCTTTTAGCCATCAGCTAAAACATGGCATTTGTTAGTCTGACAGGCTGTATGCTGCACATGATGGAATAAGTGAGGAATGTCACCTTATTATCATATGCAGTCCAAGATAGATACTAACTCAGAAAAGTCTTGGTTGAAGAGTTTCTTCCCATTTCCTCATCATTTGAGAACATAACCAATATGTTATCTGTGCTGATGCTGGTATTGAGTATGTCAAGTATGCTGGGCTAACCAGATGTAGGAGCTTTCACAATGCATCTGAATGAATGAAAATGACAAGCTGATGATTAATTCCTGCCCAAATAGAGTTGATAAGAAGTTGATAATGCTCCATTTCATCTCCACAACAAATTTTGAGGAGAAAGCCCATGGCATATCTCTCAGTTCCCCGATCTGTGCTTGTAGGACAGAGGCTGTTACAAATACAACATGCAAATAAAATCATAAATCTAGTTTCTGCAGTGAGTTGAACCAGAACACTGGTTCTTAACCATAAAATACATTTTAAAAGGTTTCACAAGTGTCAAGCAAATCAATATGTTCTGCATATAGGAAAGAAAGAGGATGTCTGCCCAAGCTTCTTTGGGGTACTAAAGGAAGCATGTCTTGAAAAAGGGGTGTTTAGACATAAAAGTGTGGTGCCTGCAGTAATTACTTCATCTTGCATCCTCACACAGGTATCTGAAATGCTTATCCTGTCTTTCATGTGTGCTCCTCAGAAAGGTTCCCAGACCAACAAATCTGACTGGACAGATCAGTAACATAAAGGCAGCTAACTAAGACTTTGTCTAGAAACCGCTTGGTTAACTTTCACAGAATTTATTTTAAAAAAAAAAAAGAGATTCATAGAAGATTTTAAAAATATATATATAAATCAAGCTCTTTTACCCATAGCTTAAAAAGAACTCAACATTATAGCTCAAATGACGTATCAGGCTAAAAATATAAGTTTTTAAAGATGCATGGATTAACTATACAGTAAGCATCAGAATTTATTTTATTTTTTTATTAAGGTGCCTAAATTAATCTTGCTCTTATAATAAGAAATGTCATAGGTTGTTTTTTTTTTTTTTTTCTGATTTTGAAAGTTATTTGCTGCTTACTTCACATCATGTTCCACTTTTGAAGTGAAATACTACTATAAATGAGTGGCTATTATAATCCCCAGACCTCAAAGTCCAGCACACATGGTTTTGTGAACACATGATTTGAACTGAGTGGAACTTTCTCAATGTATTTGTAAGTTAGAGTGTATGGAGGATATATGTTTTATGAGGACTATAAAATCTGCTTAAAGGCCAGGTGTTGACCATCTATTTTGCATTGGTAAAAATCCTCTGTTCCTAATGTATGGGAGTTTGCTAATTTTTCTGAGACTATATAGATTCTGGAAACTGCTCAGTTTTTGGTCCATGGGTGCTGAGATAACACCGAGCACTTCTGGAATTCAAACATTGTGGGTTCACTTAAATCCATTTTTTCTGTAGTATGACCTCTGAAGATTTGAACTTCTGTGAATACTCTTACTCAAGCAAAGCCAATCCATGCCAATATTTTACAAAGGTTTTTTGTTTTTTTTTTTTCATTCTTCAGCTCAGCAATAAATGTGGAGCTAATTTATGCTGAGGTGATCAAAACATCTTGTTTCAAAAGGAAACAATATTTTTTCAAAAATATAACACATCTGCCCAACTGTAATTTTGTCTCATCTTTACTTTTGTCTTTCCATCATAAGGGAAGCTACAGTATTTTTTGTAATTAAATGTATGAATTGACTAGTGTATGTGTGGGAGAGCTGAGCACGCACATGACCAATGTGACCAAGCAATGCCCGTTTATTACAACGAGGAAAGCCCTTTTATAATGTTCTCCCGCACACGTGAGTAACATGCAGTACAAGTCCTCAAGATTGGACAGTTAACTTAGCCCGCGCTTTAAACCTTCTTGTGATTGGATAAAAAGTGCCACATCAGCCTTGCCAGGCTTCCCGCCTTGTGGAACTTCCTCTTCCATCCCAACCTCTTCTGGGGGTTGTTTGTCTCGTCGAGTTTCTTCCCCCTCATTCAGGGTCACATCCTTATCGCATTCTTGCTCGGCTGAGGTTCGTATCAGTCTTGTTCTCACACAGGATTGCTCACATGTCCATCTCTTTCAGAAAGCCCTCTTGAATCCCAACATGTATGTCTCAAAGAACTGTTTGCAAACTAATAAAATTATTAAATGTCATCAATGTTAGCACAGATATCTGCCCGTGTATAGAATAAAAAGAAGACACTACACTCAGTGTGATACTTGCTATCTAATGCTATTTCTAAATTCCTAAATCCTATTCTTATATTAGCTAAGCCTGGTAATATAGTAATCATATGGTAATATGGTAAAGAGAATCAGCAAAACGTTACACTTCTGTAAGAGGTTTTATTCACACTACACCTGTGAACTTCAGCCTGATTTGTGCAGGAAAATCCTTGTTCATTGTCTTACACTCTACCGATATGTATTTTATCACTTTCTGTGTTACAGACACTATTCAGATAACGACACCTGTAAATATATACTGCTTGTTGATCTTATATGCCTGAACAAGAAAAATGGGAGGTTAATATTATTGATATAGTAGAGCTGGTCTGCTTCTGTCTCTCAGAAAATCCACTCACAATCAGTGACAAATATACGCTGTAGTACTACTTTAATTCAGCACCATGTGTGTATGCATGGAGATATAGTCTGTAATTACATGGTCACGTAGCATTTCCCCCTTGCTTTCTGTGTTTACAGAATGGAGCTGCATGGGGTAATGGATGAATCAGTGCTGTGCAGGGATGGCAGAAACTGTCTTTAGAGCCTCACTGGAGGCTGGGGATGCCAGGAAGATAAATAATGGGGCATGTTTAAGACACCTGAAGAACTTGCTTCCATATCTGTCTCTGCTGGAGAGATCCTATTTTTTTATCCTGAGTAGGTCACCTAACCCAGACTTTTCATAGGAGTTCACTGACTGTGTGGCCTTCATTTTCTGAGTGCTTGATTTGAGGCTGTACTATAGTGTTAAATAAGTGCTGAACACACAGAGCTGCAAATGAAAGCAATCAGTGCTGTGCTTTGAGCATATTAAGTGCTATATATTGCTGTGTACTTGGAAAAAATTGGGTCCCATCTGTATCAAACTGGGTTCTCCAAGTTAGTAGATTTTTTTTCACCTCAATTTCTGTATACCTCTCCTTTCTGAAACTGCAGAATTGCCTACTCATCTCTTAGGACATAATGAAGATAAATTCATTAATGTTTGTGCAGCAATAAAAAGTCAATAATGAAATGAATAATTTGGCTTTCAGAATGAGTTGAAGAGATGTAGTAAATAAAACATGTGCCCCATGTTAGTCAGAAGGAAACAAAATCCTGAATAGACTTTGACTAAATGAGTATCAAGTTTTGTGCAGTGAATAAGGCAAGAAGCTTTGCCATAAGGTAGAGCTTGATCAGGAAATTAAAGATTGGGTCACAAGTCACAGAATCATCTAGGTTAGAAAGGACCTTGAAGATCATCTAGTCCAATGACAAAGGAAGTATCTTGATGTATATTTTAAGATATTAACATATTTTACTTCTGTGATATTATTAATGGTTCTAAAAACATGGGAGCTACTTTTGCATCTATAATCCCATAGTTATTTTTCAGACACTTAAACTCGAAAAAAAATTATAATGTAGTACTGAAAGTCATATGAAACATCAGTGGGTTAGGATTTGCTACATGTTTACTAGAGCTAATGAGCCAACCAAGAGTAGAAGGTTTTTGTCCTCTCTGTGGACAAGCGCTGGTGAAGGATAGTGCAATAAGCCAGAAGAAGAATAATTAAAGACCAAAAAATCCGGGATTTAATTTTGGGCAGTGGGGGACACCATGTTTTGCTGATGTAGATTTCCATTTTCTTTGCCTACTAATCACTATCTTCACCTATCATTTCTCTGCACATCTATCCTTTCACTCTTTTTATACATGATTTTCCCACCTGACTAGTGATCTCTATTTTTCTTATCCACTTCTGCTGCTAATTCTTCAGATGTCTCTTCTATATTTCTAGTAAGCTCCCAGGTCCCTTCCCTATCCATTCATGCATGTTTCCATTCCTGCTGACTGCCAGCTTTAATATTCCTTCACAAGCCTCTCAACATGTCTCAGTGTCTTTGCCTCATTTGCCTAGTAGATTGCCATGGCTTGCACTTCTGATCCCAGACAGCTCTATCTCCTGAAGTCCAGTTTGGTGCTGGAATTTGGTACACTGCTGTTTCTAGTCATAGTCTCTCTCCTGCCTTCCATGTATTTTTCGTTTGATCCTAATTGATATTTCAATTTCTCCTCCCTTCCCCATCTCCTTGTCTTTCATGTTTTTTTTCTCAGACCACATTCTGCCTACCTCTTCCCAGTTCTTCCTCTACCCCAACATCTCTCTTTCATACTTCTTTACTCCTGCCAATGTACTAGCACAGTGGGAACATGGTGCTTCTGCTCTCCTCTAGCGATCAGTTCCCAGTGCACGGCACAATGACAGACAGCAGCAGAATAGTGATAAGGGAAAGTTCGGTTTCACCACTGTAAGGATAATATAGTTGCAGTATGGTTTTACAGAGAAGCTGCCAGGAGAATTTGTATTTTAGAAGGTGTATTTAAACTACAGTTCCTCTATGAGGATGGCATGTGCATTATTTAGTACACATAGGAACTGGGTGAAGAGGTTTGTGGAGGCTCTGTGGGATGTGACTGAATATGCACTTTGGTGAGCTCTCAGCACTGTGGGAAGTGTGAGTATGTTCAGTGATTACGGATTCCTAGGAGAATTTCAGTTCTTCAGTTCAAGCAGCTTTTCTGAGCATGGGTAAGTAGAATTTTTCAAAGCTGTATTGCTTGGCTGAATTTGGGCTGTTCAATCCAATGTGGCACATGCCTGACATCATCCTATCTGCCAAATTTTGGGTTCCAGTTTAAAATCACTGGAACAGTAAAGATTTCCAAAACATATATACACATATAAAAATCTATTTGTCATAATCCTGTTCTTAGAAGTAGCTGAAAGTTTGGCTTTTTTTTTTTTTTTAAAAAAAAAAAAAGCATATGATATTCAACCTGCAGCAGAGATTCATTGTAGCCAATTTCAGCCCAAGCACTTAAACTTTACTGAAGTTATAAGCAAATGAAAAGACATATGGATGGTGGGAAGCCTACATTAAGCTTACAAATGGGTGGTCCTATTGACTTGTTAAAAGTGATTAAGAACAAATTTTAAGTTTAGGTTCTGTTCAGAAGCTTTCCCTGAAATATTTCCAGTGCTATCAACAGAGCCACCTCACAAAGCATTTCAGGGTCTTAGTTAAATCAACACTGTAGATTTGTGCTCATTAAGCAGTTGTGAGCAGGGAGTCTATAAGCAAGGGATGTCCTTTGTTTCCGCGGAGATATAATTATATTGCTAACAATGAAAATTTATTTGGGAGTGATATTATTTAAACTATGTATGGCAGAGAGCATTCAAATTACACAAAATGTAGAAATGGTAAAAGTAGTACAATATACTGAACAGTGGGAATTAGAAAACTTAACTAAAGGAAAGAGGAAGTGAAAGATTGAGGAAAGCATCTAGTATGTTGCACTGGTTTAGTGGAAAGAAGAACGGATACAAATAAAGCCACCCATGCCATTCTGTTGCTGTGATACATGAAGCTTTACAAGACTGAGTGACCTGAAATGCTTGACTTGGCCCTTGGGAGAACCCCGAGATATAACTGTCATTTTTGAATTCAGAAAATCTGTGTATGCAGTCTACTTTATTTCAGTAATTATGAGTCACCCATTATTGTGCTAAGAACCTATTGATATTGCTCATCTTCAGAGTAAGCCATGTAAGTGTCTCCAACAAACTTGACAGTGGACTTGAGTTCCAAGTCTTGGAGTAATCAATAGGATAATGCAATTCCTGACCTCAAACAATGTAGCAAGAAAAAACTAGCTTTAGGTATTGAAGCAAGCACTGAAATCAAAAGGATCCTATAGGCTACTGTGGATGAAGAGGACAGAGATGTTTCACGTTATGGCTATGAATCCCAAACATACTAAAATACTATAATATGAGTCAGAAACATTCCACAAAATTGCATAATACTTGAGTAATGACACAGAATTTTGTTATCCAAATTTTCTAGACTGGGATTGGAGGAGGCAAGGGAAGACAGTAACAGAACAGGATGGGAGACAACAAGGAGGCAGGAATATACTGCTTTATTTTTTTACTACTTTTGCTAGTTTTGATGAGCAGACTTTTAGTCGTTCCTCTTGCCTCTGTAACGGAGTTTGACCGTGTTTCAGTATGCTATATTTTGTTAGTACAGATACAGCTGAGCCAGAAAACCCAGTTTTTACAGATTCTTAGAGGAATTTGTGGTGGAAGTCTTGGTAAAGATTCTTACACATAACTCAACCATCGTGATGTAGGTTGCCAAAATCATTCATGTTGTCATTCCAAAAAAAACCAGACCACTTCATGTACACATATATTAAAGAATCTCGACTTTTGAATTATTAGGTTTTAGGCAATATTTGCAACAAATAGGTTTGTAAAAAAGCCATGGACTGCTGTATATGCTATACAATATTTGTCAGGTAACTGTAGAAAACAAACAAAGAAACAAAAAATCCCAAACCAAATAATTCTCTACAGATTATTTTTTAAAAATTCAGGAAGTGTTTGTGTTCAGGGAAAATTTTATTCACTGTAAATACATCACCTACTTCTGTCTGTGACATTTAACATCAAGAAAGAGGAATATTTAAACTGGAGGTCTGTAGTTAGCTACATGACAAGACATAGTATAAGAATTTATTTGGGTCAGAAAAAAGTATCCTTAAAAGTGGAAATAAAGCCAAAGTGATGTTAATAAAACTGAACATACATGTTGGCTAAGAGGGGCAAATATGTGAAGGTACCTAGAAAAGCTAAACAGGAATTGTTAAAGTATCTCAGAAATAGAAAGCCTGCAGAAGAGTCATTAGGTCTGCTAGACCACCAGAGGATAAAGAGTCAATCCAAAATGATGAGGAGATGGCAAAGAAAATAAATTCTTTTGCTCTAGTATTCTCAAAAGACAAAGGAGAAATACAAGCACTAACAGAATTCTTTACAGATAATTTCAGAGACATTCTGTTAGTGAGCCAAAAAGAGGTGAATAATTCAGAAAGAAAGTCTGGAAGGTAAATGAGAAGGATTTTACAGTGTATTTCAGAGAGAAACCCAAAACCTGAGTCACTAATAAAATATGTCATTTAAATGACATTTTATATGAGTTGTTAATTAACATTGTGGATTTCTTTGTAAATGCACTCTAAAGGATTATTCTGGAAACTGAATGGGAGAGCCAATCTCACCACTTACATGATGTATTGGAAATGAAGCTCAACTTGGAGGTAGAAAAAAAAGCAAGAAATCAGGGATGTAGAAGCATTTGTATATGAAGGGATGTTGAACACACAGATTGAACAGCAACACAGAAAAGTAAACCAAGGCTGAACAAGAGGTATTAAAAAAGGCGAATGATACTGTGAAGATAAATTATTTTTCTTTTTTTTTTTTTTTTTTCCCTACAAGCTAGAAATGAGCATGTGGTAAACTGGTGAAGGTCATGAGGAGACTCTCATCGACTTTCTGAACTTTGGGTCAGGCTCTGAGGCTTAGGTTCTCCCACCTAACTTGCAGCATTTAGCCACAGTGCCAAGGTGAAAAGTCTCCACTCCAAACACTAAACTTCACTCTAAAATCCCTCTGTAGTCAGGGAGGAATTGAAAAATTCAGCCTACATAAAGTCTGAATTGTGCCCTAAAGCTACCTATCTCTTCCATGGAGAGGAAGCTTAGACTAGTGCCTGAAATTAGGCAGGGTGTATCCAGCATGTTGAATAAGAATTAACAATGAGGTTTAATTTTCTTTTCTAAATAACCTTGATGGAATTGTATTAGTCTTAAGTCAGACAATGCTAGTGCTCTTCATGTCTTATGCTGACGATGGAAACAGTATTTTCTGTGAACCGTAATGGCAGCCAAAAGTGAAGTACTGATCAGTTGGAAAAGTTAGACAATTAGGTTAGATATAGGTTAATGCCTTTCTAGATATGGCCAAGTCAGAAAAGTATCCCTTTTTGCATAATAAATGATTAACTGTACATCTCCAATCACATCTGGAAAACATTGCTGTTTCATTCTGAATAGCTGACATTCTCTGTTAATGATTTTGTAAGCATATGCTTCTTCTGGCTCTTGCAAAATATTTGATAAAATATTAATGTAGAAATAAATTGATAAAAATAAAACCCACAGATTTTCCTATTTTCTCATAAATCAGTATGGCTCAGCATAAACTTATTTTCCACATTTTACACCATTATCAGAGTAAAACAAGCTTCTTTTCCTGATTTACTCTGAGACTATGGAAGGGAAACTAGAAAGCAGGCAATCCCAGCCAGCAATGAGAAAGAGAGCTTGCTCAGCAGCCGGACTGGAAAGGACACCCCACCCCTCTAAACTTCTGGGGAGAACATTCCTTTTCTCTTCAGCAGCTAAAATTAGACAGGTTAAAAAACAAACAAACAAACAAACAAAAAAACCCCAAAAAACAACAAACCTAAATTATGAAATAATAAAGTGCTGGGCAGATTAGCTGGTGATAATGAATCTTTTCTACCTTTAGAAGCTAAGAAGCAAAAAGAAGTAGGGTAGATGAGAGCTGCTTCTCTCCTGCAGCCAGAGGGGTGAGGCTGAGCGTGGCAAGAGGGGAATACTGGCTGCTGGGTGGAGCGGATGGATAAAATGGGTGTGAGTTGTGACACGCCTTGGGAAGGAGACACCACGGCATGCTCTGTTCAGCCAGCTTTGCAGTTGGCCTTCTCTGACAGTGATACATTTCAACCAGAAGAAATTAAGCATTAGACTGCTATAAAAATTCAAAGGATGCACCACAAAACAAAATGGTACAATTTGATACTAACTGCTGGTTAGCACTTTCTGGTCAATATGACGATCATCACTTAATTATAGGCTTGTTTGCAGGAAGTTCAGCCTTCTAACAGCTATGGTTTTAAATATAACACAGTGATTAGAAACAGTTATTAACGAGTTGGTGCCGTTATTCCCCTTGAGTCTGTAAAGGAGAAATTAGAAATCCTATTTGAAGATGAAATATGACCACTAGAGGATTCAGTCAAGATCCTGAATGAGTGAGGCATCCTGTTCCTCACTCATGCTCTGCAAGACCAGCCAGAAAATAGAATAAATACTTTCTGGAGTATTTGGGTGAATAAATGGCAATCCAGAACTCAGGGAAAATTTATCAACTAAGTAGTGTAACCAGGATAACACAGAAGTAAATCCACAAGCCCAAGACCTGCTTTTAGTTAATTGTTTCTTTTCTTGCATATTCTGTGGGGTTTTCTCTATTTCCTTTTGTTAGTTGTTTCTCCTTTCCCCACATTATCTCTTGTCTGTCCATCTCTCCAATCCACCCTTCCATTATTCTTTCCTAGTGGTTGCCTTCTCACTGACTGTTAATCTCAATAAGCCATTCACTCTACCAGTTGAACCTGGGATACACCTTATGGGTACCTTAGGTTCAGCAATTTATTGAACATATTGAATAACAAACCCCAATTATTTTTTAAAATCTCTCTGTCATTTCATATTTATTTACTTACTACTTCAGTAAATTGATTTATTCTTTCCCCATCCATCTGGCCCTCAGCCACAAACACTTGCTTAATCTTGCTTTCTCTCTCATAACCGCAATTACTCACCCACAACTAGTAGATCATCCTTATTTAGGAAATTACTTGCAATTTGGAAAGGGCAAAAGAGATACCAGCACCACCACCAACAAAATCTAGGACCAAAACAGGAACTACTAGCTGTTGATTAATGTATCAGTGATGAAAAAAAATCCCAACCAAAATCAACCCTTGAAAATAATATGTTGCTTAAATAGACTTGAAGACAGACTCCTGGCACTGGTCATCAGCAGGGAAAGTTCTCTGAAAAAACCACGAGGAAAGGTAATTGATATGCCTCTGTGATTATTACAATGCATTTAAATTAAAGGAGAGAAAATTGTTTCAACCCATTTCATGTCTTCATGTTTCATGTCTTATTTTAACTCTTCAGGATTTTATTTCAAAAAATATTATTTGTTTCTCTATACCTTCCCTTGGCTATGGTAGATGCATTTGTATCTTTATTTGCATCTCAGTAAATCAGGCTTTTCTAATTGGTGTGTGAATATTCATCTAATTTTGATGCTGGTATCTGCTATTCAACTTTGGCTGAGGCCTGGATTTTGCAGTTGAAATCATCATACATCTTGACTTCATGGAGCTGGGGAAGGTCATAAGGGTCTTTATTCATAAAATTTGTATAGAATTGGGGCCTGAGAGTGTAGATTAACATATTAAAGTATATGATGTAGAATATATAATATACAATATCAGCTGACTAACATTACCTCTTAAGGTTAACTTTTCTGTTTTTCCTTATTTTACAGTTTTAGTGCAGACTGCTAACCTCATTTTTGTGTTTAATTCTAAGTCAGTTGTGAGGAAAAAGGTTGATAATGGCTAAACTCAAGAGATCCAACATCAAAAGAAATTTTCAACATTTGGACAAAATAAAACCAGGTGTGAATAAAATATCATATTGCAGTAGTAAGTGTTATTAAAGCCATTAAAGTACATTTGAATCCGGTGTTCTATTCATTTTCAAAGCTGACATTTGTAAATGTATATAGGCAGGACTCTTGTAAATTTAAAACAGAACATTAGAGAACATGCTCTGGAATCTGTAGCATCATCATACTGTATTTTGTTGATATGTAATAATTCATAATTTTGTGTCTTTGAGCAGGGGCCATCACATTTTTATAACTAAATAGTATCCTTGTTGGTTAGCATATAAAGTAAGAAAAAAAATGTTACTAAACAAAGATGTTTGTAGCATCTTGGAATAGGTCTGCAGTGTCTTTGATAGCACACTTCATTACATATCCGCAATATCTGTTCTAATGAATGGTCTTAAGGATTTTTTTGGTAATTTGCTAGCTGCTTTTAAGATAGAGCTGTTGTATTTCCATCTTGTCCCTTTGATAAATGTTGCAACAGTGTGAATCTTAGACAGCCTTTCTGTAATTTTGAAGGAAAATAGGAGAAGTTGTATTATCATTTCTGTCTATGAAATTTATTTCTGAAGTGAATGCCATACATATTTCTGAAATGAATGCTAAATGTATTTTCTAGAAGTGAGTGCCACTGAAAGCCAGGGCAAGCAATTTATACCGTGCATAATAATGATATTAATTTTTATGGTGTGTATAAGTTACATTTTGATTAGTTTTTTGCATGATTAAAAATTTGCAAAGCCTTTATGGCCCCCAGGAGCCTACCTGTAATAAACAGCTCTCACCTTCCAAACCATAAAACAGGTCTGCAGTACTTGAACATTAGAGCTAATTGCCTTGCTACATCAAAGGGAGCACCACAAGACTGAGAAAAATCACAGAAGGGGGGGTGGGGAGCAGGGGGCAGTTTCACCTCTAAAGGTTATGTGTTTGTGGCTTGGTGGAGCCCTGTAAAGTTATGGCCTCAGAACTGCTGTTTGCGATTAAGTTGATGGGGAAAGTCTATCCCGCAATCTCTCCCTGCTGCTGACACAGAGTCTTTGTTCACATTCAGATTTCTCAAACTGTTGCCAGGGTCAGGCTGAGGTCAGACACCACGATGATGTATAGGAGAACATGTCTGGGAATTTCTCTCACACTTAAAACACATACCAGAAAAACAGGAGAGCACCCTGCAAAAATTGTCTGATGAGACCCAGATGATACTGTAGCTTTTCTTTTAGTACCTTCATAATTTTCTTTCTCTTTGCCTGACACACACACAATGTTTTATTAATGTGTGCCACGATAGCCCTTACAATTTTATGTCCCCTCAAGATAAGGACACTCAGTAGCACTTTGACACTTCATTTTCCAGCCCAGGGGGATTGGGCCAGTAAATCTAGTAAAAGAAGCAATGCATCCGTTCCCAAGGATGAGTCGAAAAGGGATTGCCATCGGCTCTGTGAGGCGACCGGCCTGACACTGGATACGAGCCTCATGTGTGCACGCTCGGCATTAACACAGCCCGAGCCAGGCATGATCACAGGCTCGCAGCATCCCAAACCCTGCTCCCCCGCCACCCTGACAAACACAGCCCCACTTCCAGCTGCGACAGGGATGCCTACCATGTTTGATTAGCTATCATCGCGGGAGGGGGCAGAGGACTGCAGGGGGAAGAGAGCTAAAACAGCATGAGAGGGGTTTCCATTCTGATGGAAATTTTTTTTTTTTTTTTTTTATATATGCAATTATTTTTAAAATAGGGGACCATCTTTCTTCCCGTATTGTTCCAAAAAGTGGACATGCATGCTTAGTCCTAACCTATTGTACTTCGATGTCAATGCAAAACACATTGATCTGTGGTTCAGGTTGGGTTTTTTTTTTGTTGTTTGGTTTCCAAAATTGCAGCTGTATTTTTCTCTTCCGATTTACAAAAGGTTTTGCAAAGAGTTCAGAGTCGGATAGGTTCACCACATCAATCTGAGAGTTGTTTGCCTAGGCATACAGTTTCAGTGCATGGCTGGCAAGCAAGGCACTAAGCAGCAATTTTTTTGTGCTCAGCTGCTACATATGACAGAGGATATTTCATTCGGCTGTCAGAATGTTATTAATA
Source organism: Athene cunicularia (assembly GCF_003259725.1). Lineage (NCBI taxonomy): Eukaryota > Metazoa > Chordata > Aves > Strigiformes > Strigidae > Athene > Athene cunicularia. Next base: position 121,251,110 of record NW_020799095.1, read on the forward strand.
AAACATGGGGTGCGAAGAGGGCCACTATTTCCCCTTTCAATCACTATAGCATTTACAATGAAAATTTTATGCAGTGTGTAATTTTCAGTTAATGCTTGACACTTAAAATGTCGGTAGCTGCATTTTGTATGGTTCCTGAAGGGTTAATTGTATCATGTTCCTTGCATAAAAGCTCTGCTTATCAAAAGTGAATAGAAGAGTGTATGCAAATGTGTGTCTGTGACCTTTTGCCTTTCCAGGGTTAATTTATATGGTCATTAAAGATTTTATGAAATTGAGCGGCCTGGTGCTTCGCATCCCATTTTACCTTCACCTCCTAATTTATATAATTCCTACCTGAATTGGGAAATATGATTTTTATTTTTTTTTGTGTGCAGCAATGAAAACAGCATGCTGTGCTGTAGGGAGTTGCAAGTCTGGTTATCTGGCATTACTCAGATTGCTAAAAATTCATTAAAATGTGACATCAGCACAGTGAGAGACAAATGATCACAGGATGAAAAGGAACAGTGGGCCTTTCACGGATTAGTGCTACACAGCCCCAGCATAGAAGCTAACTGCATAAACAGATTAATCCACCAGTAGCAGCATAGCTAAGATTTACCGAATAATTAAATGGGCCTGAGTTACTGTGAAGATTTCCATGTAATCTAGCTGGTGTGAACACGTAAGTGAGGTGTGGGCAATGCTGCTTCCTCAGAAACCATATACCAAGTTGCATCATTTATCCTGAATGGCTCCCCCTGGAGACAAAATTTGAGACTTCTCCCGCAAAGCCAGAGGTTTATATTTAATACAGTACCTAATACCTAATACTTACTTACTGCAATTAGCGGGATACTGCTTCACTAATAGGATTTATGCTGCAATTCGCCCTTTTTTTTTTTTTCTTTTTTTCTTTTTTCTTTTTTTTCTTGGCTCCAAGATGCATTTTTACATGTGCTTGCTTTTGTTCCAGGTTCCAGCCTGTGTGTTGTGTGTGTGCATGAGTGTGCATGTATATTAACGCAAATCATTTCTAGCCAAAGAATATGAAATGACAGGCTTTAAATCTGTCACAGTGGTGGAAAGCAGGTACTCTGATAAAGACATGGTGAGAATTTCTGGATAGATTTTGAAATATTGCAAATTATTGGTAATTGATGTCCAACCTCCTTAAAGTTCTGTTTCTTCCATTTTCTTCCCCCCACCCCTCCTCCACCCTGTTTTGACACCCTCTGTTAGTTCTGTTCTTATTACAGGACATATTTTTTAACTGCTGGTAAGTGGTCACTGAGTTTGTTTTCTAAGATCTTTTCTGTGCTTATCCACAGAAGAACAAGGTGAAGATACGGAAGGGTCTGCTAAAAGTACATCAGTGTCTGTGGCTGATGATAAAGACTCAAGTGAGAGAGACAATAGTGAAGGCAAAAAATCTAGTAAAGACTCTGGTAAGATGCTAGAATTTTGTTTTCCCCCTTTTTTTAACTTATGAAATGCTCTTTCATTTTAAACTGTCTGGACATTTCCACTACTATTCATTGCATGTGCATTTTGCATGTGATTTCTATCAGTAGCCTCCCATTGACCTATTTTTAATCATAACCATCTGACAGGATAGATGCGGATAAGTTGAAGAATATTACAGGACGACCAGTGAGATTATTTTTTAATCAAATCAGTTTGTGTGCTTGTAATTTTTTAAGCGCCTTTCATTAATCTTAGCTGTACTTGTGATTCCTCTGATGGCATATTAATTTTTCATAAGCATAGGATTAGGTAGCACTTGAATTTTTTCTTCAATCAGGTTTTGCCCCCCTTTTAATGCAAAGAATGTGGGTTTTTTTGTTTTTATTATTTTTTGCTCTTGCTCTCTGATCAGTTACTCCCAAGAATCTGGCCTCTTCCTGGGCATTTATTTGATGCATTTTGAAAAAAATACACAAAATCCAGTGAAAAAGTTTACAGATGATTCAGCCTAAGAAAGAGGAAATATCATTGAAAACGGATTATGGGTTGGGTAATTTTGATCTCCTGGAATAGACAAAGTCCCGTAATGAAAGCTACTGTCTTTGAAAACAAAACCCCTATGTCATGACATTTACTTGTGCACAAACAAACCCAGGGCCAGCATCTGGTGTAGATACCCAAGGCTTTTTCTGTGTTTGATTTGGCAAATATGTGACTTCATCCATGCTTTTTATGTATGAGATGGAAATCTATGGTCACGATGAATATTACATTGGCTACTTTTGCCGCACGCTATACCTAGTTACATTATGTTGGATTCACTGAAGCAGAAGAAGTGCTGAAACAGGTTGAAGCCTATTAGTTTCAGGTAGTCATATATCTTTTCCTTGTATGCCAATGACAGCGGCATACAAAGGAGGTTGTATTGTCCATAAAGACATATAGTTGTAGAGAAAATACCATATTCCATATGAGCTTCTTTACACCCAAATTCTCCCATACTGTAATTTGCTCTTTACATATTAAACATTTTTGGATTTATTTTCCAAAAAATATTATAGATGGCCCTTTCTATGCCGAATCAATTCAGAAGACTGACTTAAAGATTAAAGCTTCCTTGAAGTTTTCTTGTTGACATGCTAAGGTCAGTACCCATCACAGTTTAGAACCTCGGCTGCTCTTCAGTAGCTTTATTTTTTGAGATCAAGAGACTGAAGAAAGGCCGATGATGACAAGGATGATGTTGAGCAAGAAACTGTGCTGTGGTTTAAAATATATATCCCCCTTGGCTGGGTCTCTGCCTTGGTAAAAACTGTCTGCAGTGCAGTAAAGTCATGCTGCCAGGCCAACATAGATTCTCCCGTGCAGTCTCATCAGGGGCTGTCAGGGACACTCACCAGGAGAGGGGCAACAGCCACCTGCAGCCTGCATTTCCTACCCTACACTCTGCCTAGGGGACACTGTGAACTGCTTCAGGGAGTTTATCAGACCTCTCTTTTTCTTAGGCAGGTCCATTTCTAAATGTTCAAGAAAGAATACGGTATTAAAGCTCCAGAAAAAAAAAAAAAAGAAAAAAGAAAAAAGAAAAAAAAAAAAAAAAAGGAATCTAGAAAAAAATACTGAAGGGGAATTCTCAAAATTCCATCAGGATTAGCCACTCATAAGGGCCCAGTTTAATTAGGACAAACCTATATCCAGATGCCTACTGGGTGCACTATGAAAAAAACAGCATAATTGTTCTGCATTCCCGTGCCAGCAATTACACAAATAACTTTGCAGTAAGATTCATATAAAAACAAGGGCTGAAATACATGATTGCCTTTGTGCTTTGCAGAAAATAGTTTGTACCATAAAATCCTAAATGTTTTAGAAACTTGTATTTTTCTAATCTAAATTAATTCAGCATATGTAACATTCAGACCATCATCTTAATTTTCACTCTAGCTGACAAGTATTTCTAATGACTGCATAACTGCTTATGTATAATTGAATGTTAATTTGGGCTTTTTCATGAATTGAGTGTTGCAAGTCTTGCCAAAGAAATCTCAGGAAAACCAATAAATTAATCACAATACTAACAAGTTAGACAGGAGAGTGGTGTGACCCCTCTTTAGCATAGAATCTATTAGACAAGAAAGGATTAACATGTATTTAGTAACAGTATGTTTGTGTAAGCTGTTGTGCTGTATTGCTTACCTTATCTCAAGGAGTAGAGCTTTCAAAATGAGACTTGGCAATATGCAAGTTATATTTGTTGAATATTCATTCAGAATAGAAAAGCCTACTAATGCCTCATTTATATTGTCATTTAAATCTAGTGCCACTTTAGATTAATTATAATCCAAATTACAGCTCTATGCAGTGCAAGAATTAATATGGAATTTATCCAGATTAATACATTTGCATTGAAAATGTAATATGTCTCTGCCATGGCTAAGGGGAGCACTTTTTAATAAGGTAGTAAACATGAGGAAGGATGGAAATTAACCTTCATTATTGCAATGAAAATTATCCTTTCATTCTACTCTAATTAGAAAGAATACTCTACCAGTAATTATAATTTTAGAATTATTTTGAGGCTGAATAACATCATCTGATGTGTCAAAAGTCTTAAATTATTCAATCTTTATCAAATACATAGGTTCATAAATAAGAAAACAGTATTTCGATTATGGCTTTTCCAGAAATTTTTTTCACTAGTATACGTATTTTATTAACTTTATCCTTCTTGTTAGTCACACCAACATTTTTAGTTTTATTTTGGGGTTTCAGAAATGTTACAAAGGTGATGACATCTGAATTGTGGTGAATTATGTCATTTTTATATTAGCAATTTTGCACAAGTTAAATAATTCTGTAACTGACAGGCAGTCATTGAGTACTCTATTTCATGGCACTTGTTTGTAATTAAACTTAGTTTTTGAGCTAAATGTATTGAAATTATATTATTAATCTAAAATAATGCTGCATATTTTATATTATAAAATGGATTACAGTTGTGTTTCACAATTAGGGGAAAAAAAACAAATAATGTGTCTCAAGAATAAAAAGTGTGTATTTCCTACAACTGCCTGGGAAGAATAGCATGCCAGTGGAACATCTAGCTATGAAAACAGTGCTGCACAGCGTACTCGGGACCATAGTGTTTTCCTCTCCTCTCTCCCTCCTCATTCAATACCCTTCCTATAAGACCATAACTTTGTTCAGCCTCCCCGCAAGAAGCTTCTTAAAATGGTGAATTCAATACGGAAAGCAGAAAATGGATATAACAAGATGGGGAACTGAGTTGTAAAAGCTGGACCATTGCATAAGGAGCAGATGTCCTTTGTGCCACGTATGCTCTGGCTTTCGGGGGTTCAGTTCTCACCACGTGCAGGGGCGTCCCCATGCCAGAGGGAAGATCAATCCTCCGTGTTTTTTTGTTTTTTTTTTCAAAGCTCACCATAACTCATGGACTTGGTTACTTTACTATAGGCCAGATGTAACTTCAGTCATTTAAGAAGTAACAGTGCTTGGGGTTGAATGAATCCAGAGCAACAATAACAAAAACAACAAAGCCTCTGTAAATTTTGACAGTTTATATAAATATCATAGTAAACATAACAAAAAGCTGTGCTTTGTTATGCATTTATTGACCCCAGCATAGTGTTTTATAACTCAACGGTTTTATTATATTAACCGCAAAAGAAAATTTAACCAAAAAACCCCCTTGTTTTTATAGAAACAAGAACTATGTGTTTCATGATTATTATAGGCCCTTTGAAGTAATTAAGTTATTCCATCCTGTGGTGGAAGATGATGTGTAATATTAACCTTGTGTGTGCCCAGGAGCACACTGAGTGCACTCCAAACAAATTTCACTAGCAGTTAAATACCACTGCCAAAACACAGTTAAATGCATTTTCACAAGTGAATTTTGGAGCAGAATTTGGATTCTAATTTCTGTAATAACCTGTTGAGAACAATGAGAAGAGAAGGTGGAATTGTTTAGTTTGGTTTTTAAATTCAGCTTCCTGTGTAACAGTATCCATTTACACCAGCTGAGATTCTGGCCCATTTGTCTTTAAAAAGGTACATTTTAAAAGTGACATATGATGAAGGTAAGAAACAACACTCAACTGTTCGGTGGTTTTGACAGTTGGAAAAGAAGAGAGGTTAATAATTTGAACCTATCCTTCTAAGACCTTTCTCTGTTAATATAGTACGTCGCTTTTTTACTTCCCATAATTCTCACAGCTAAGACATTTAAATAATAATCCCGTATTGCCAGGTAAATACAGATAGGCCAGGGACTACTGCGTTATCATAAACCAAAGTGAGTAATAAAATGGTGCCTTATGTGCCTGCATCATGTAGATATTGCCTTTAAGCGTCGCTAGTCCTTCAGGTCGTCAGCACAACACTGACTGAGCAGTCTAAATGAGGCCTCCACGATCAGTTCCTGAGAGTGTAAAAATTCAGTGGGGCTCCAGAAAGCAGCTTGTTCAGATATTAAACTGACGTTGACAAATTGCTCATTAAAAGTGGGGAAATATGGCAGAAATGAACTTTAATTTGAGCAAGAACATGCAAAAATTATTGGCCTAAATTACACCAAAAGAAATAATTAGCAATTTAGGAATGAAAAACAATGTGTGGGAAAATCACCATTAATGTATAAGTCATAAAATATGTTTTATGTTTTTTTAAAAAAAGCCCTTCAGAAAATGTCCCTGTATGATTCAGTTTTAAATTGTTTATTATTATACCACGAGGATTTGGTATTCACCTTAAAAACAGTTCTCTTATTTTACTTGTCTAATAAAATAATAATAATAAAAAGTTCTTAGTTATGTCTACAGAAAAATACAGGTATTTTCTTTGTTTGCTTTGTGCCAAAACATCCATGACCTTATTTTAAAATTAATGCTAGGTTATTGTGCAATGAGATGCAATTTGTTCATTTATATGAACCTTATGTGGATTGAAAAAAATCAAGATAAATCTTCATGCACAACATACAATCAGATTACCCCTGGACTATATATTTACGTTGGGTCTGATAGCAATCAATGGTTTAGCTTCATTGCATTTCAAGATGTATTTGCACCCAGTGTCCAGTGATAGTGTCCTCACCCTGGAAATAATTTAGTTGCAAATTGACTAGAAGATGGTGAAAATTGAAAGTTAAAATTAGAAATACTCATAATAAACAGCAGAAAAAAGGTCAGATGATGCCGCACTATGATGAGATTGGAATGGTTGGTAAATGAGGTTTTGTGTTTGTCGTGAGATGTATGTGACATGCCTACCCAATGCTCTTGTAATATCCAGCCTAGCAGAAGAGATTATCTGGCAAATTGACGCTGGAAAGAATTTTCTGATGGACTGGGAAATTAGAATTGCACTCTTTTCTTTGATGTGTGCAAGACTGGGCCGCATTACACAGCTAGTTCAAGCATAATATTAAATATAGTATTTAATACTTAATAGTAGAACTATCTATAGAAAACAATTATATTCTGGTTTTGATCACAAATGCCAGACTATAAAAATTCACAGTGTAAACATCTAAGGCAATCCCAAATGACTGATCTTTGTATATAATTAATATTAAGTTAGCTCTGAAATCCTATTCTCCACAGTATTTCTTTTAAAGCCTCACTATATTTAGCTTCAGAATTGTAACCAGGCAGGAGTTATCAAAACAGCACAATAATCATATTGCTCAGACAGTTTAGAAAAGAGAGAGGGTAATTAAACAGCGGCAAATTAATTATTTTGGAAAACAGGATTTTTAAGCAAAAGCTGATTTGTTTTAATGTAATACACAAATTCATGCTGAGCTGCTGAAGAAAGAACATTATTGATTAATCTTTAAAGGCAACCTAAGGTTATCTAAACAGTAGAGAGGAGTTCATTTTTAAATGTATTTATAGAGTCTCCATCAAGAATAAAAGTGTATTTTCACCATTGTGCTTACCAGAGTTGCTTTATTCAACTATATTTTTTCTCAGAACTTAGGAAAAAAAAAAAAAGACCCTCAAGGACAAGACAAACCTTTGGAATCACAGTCTCTTTGTAAATCAGGATATTTTAAAGTCTAAAATATGTTCTTAAAAATTATGTTTTCGGAACAGGAATAGTCACACCAGAGAAGGAACCAAAAGTGAACACTGTGGTAGGGGCACAACAACTTCTTCTGACAAAAGAAGAGGATGGTGCAGCTAAAAAATCAAAGCCTCCAGAGGACAGTAAATTTTGTCATGAGCAGGTAAAAGAAAATGTAACAATTTAATTGCATTCTAGAACTCTTTCAAATAACTCAAGAATGAAACAGAGATTATAATGCTTTTAAAATAGCAATATCAGTAAGTCATGAAAAGCACACTGACTAATAGCCTTCATCTTAATTTGATTTTTTTTTTTCAGTTCTATCAATGCCCTTATTGTAACTACAATAGTAGGGACCCAAATCGTATCCAGATGCATGTCCTGTCACAGCATTCAATGCAACCTGTTATCTGCTGCCCCCTCTGCCAGGATGTCCTCAGCAACAAAATGCATCTCCAGCTTCATTTGACCCATTTGCACAGTGTGTCCCCTGACTGTGTGGAGAAACTGCTCATGACAGTAAGTGTTCCAAATACCGATGCACATGCTACAGAAATGTACTGGGGCCTCTGGGCAATGTATTTGTTATGACGTTGTATTCAGCGAGCCCAAGAAAGAGAGTGGATCAGGACTCTTAGCTTCTGTTGCCAGCTCATCCAGTGACTGATGTCCCTTGGGAAAATGACTGAAGGCAGATTTCAAAGATGTTGGAAACCTGCAGTTCCTCATTGACGTTAACCTTAGAAAAATCAAGCCTGTCCATGTATCTAAGTGCACACCTGTAAATTGGGTCTAATAATATCCAGGTCTCAGAGATATTGTCACTTCTGTTTGTAAAAGAATAGGAATTCCCCATAGAATGTAGTTCCCAAATGCAGAAGTATTCCTGTGTGTAGCTGGACTGTGCTTGCACTGTAGTACATGAAATTACCTGTAGAGTATCAATTGTGTTGCTAATTGGAGACCATGATTTTCTTATTGTACAGAATGTACTGGTTTTTACTTTTGCATGAAAGACCCTTTAGTTTTTTTGTGAATAAAATGTATGAAACAGAAAGGCAAGTCATAGAATAGGTATCAATCCAGTTAGGTCAGTTCTTTAGGATACGGAAAATCTGATTTCAGGTACCTATCCTGGATCAGTCAGGGGCTTGACCTGGCTTCTGCATGATTGGGATGAATGCTATAACCAGCAAACTCTATTTGGAAGATGAATCCCACTCCAACCTCACCAGGAAAATCCTGTTCTTCCCTGAAAAATTGTACAAACCATGTCAAAATAATAAATATCTGTGAAAAATAAGAACTCAGCACCATTCAAAACAATGTCAGTAAAGACACAATCAGGTCTCGAATGTATTTATTATTACAGCATTGATTCAGTTAAAAACCAGACCTCTCAAGAAACCCTAATTCTAGTTGTCTTGCCTTTTTAAAAGGAAATACATTTGGAAATCTCAGGGATCCACCTCCTTAAGGATTTATTTCTGTATCCATAAATAACTCCTTCGTTTATATGGTTGTGGTTGTAGGCTTACCACCTCATTCCCAAATGAAGCGGCAAAAAAATGAGGAAGAATTGAAAGAGCTCTTGACTGATGTTCTAGGGTTTGTTGTGTCTAGTGCTGATAAGCAAATACAGAATTGGGGATTCTTCTTTTCTTTTCCTTGGTTTATACTAACTCTAAACCTCCCACACCATGTAATTTTGGTGCACCACAAGGAACATGGAGTAGAAATTTAACTTTCCTAGACCCTTTTACAAAACTGGAAAAATGTGGACACACACCCCCCACACCCCATATTGAACAGTATTAGCTTTCTTCTCAAGTTCTCCATTATTCCTTCTGTGCTGATAAAGGGGCAACTGAATCCAGGTGCTAGGGAGTTGTCTCAATGTTTCTGAGAGGAAAAAAAAAAAAAAGTTTGTTTGACGGAGAAAGAGATTGAAAAACGTAATCTGCATTACCTAAATTGTCCTAGTTGCTAACATTAATATGCTCTGTCCATATCTGACCTCTCTGATCAAAATAAATACCAATTATAGTAAATTTTTCTTCTCTGGGACATTTACAGTTATGTACATAATTTTCTATAAAAGTTCTTCACTTCCAAATGAACTCAAAGTCGCTAGTCCTCTGAGAGGATGCTATTAATGCCATGTTTAAATTACAAATATACTAAGCCCAGGGCTTTTTAAAATATGTCTAGAATATTTTTTCCAATAGGCAACTGATATACATACATACATAAATACATATATATATATATAAAACATTCTTATGTATCCTAATAAAGCTTTAAAATAATCTGTTAAACTCTTAAAGAAGAACAAAAGATGTTTCTTCTCATACCTAGTAATGTATGTAGCTTCCATTATTTCAGTAATTTACCACTCAAAAATCTCTCTGGATATTGTTGTTACTCTGTATGAAGTAAGGAAGTACTATCCTTACATTAGAGATGAGGAGCTGCAGCTGCAGCACAGTCTGAACTGATTTATCCAAGGTCATTTAGACAGCGTCTGGCAGTGGAGTCTTGCTAAGTTGAACCCAGTTCTGCTAAGCCTTAGTATGAACCCCTAGACAATCCTTTATTTCATGTATCAATATGTTTTAAAGATCTGAGCAAAAAGAAAACATGAAGTATTGAGGAAATATTGATGTCAACTTAACTAAACAGTACTATCGGACACCTATAAGAGTGCATCCTTCAAAGATTTCTGTCTATAATTTGAAGGCATAACACAATAGGTAAAGAATTTTGAAGGAGATAACATAAGCAATTGAAGAAAAGAAATGAATTTTTTATTTTAAATGGAAATAAGTTGCTATTTTTCTATGGAAATAAACTTATTTTCTTTCAAAGATCATGGAAAGTCCAGCATTTGTTTAAAAAACAATACAGGTGAAGCAAAGTGGGAATGCCCTCAGTCAAGAACTGACTGGTGACCATATCTCAACATGATCTCCATCTTTGGAGGATGTCCAAGGAGAATTCCCCTGATAAATCCAACCAACCTGACATAGCCAGCAAACCTCTTTGTGGTGACATTGAGACCAGTGAAATATTGAGTGTATGTAGTTCTATAGTATCACCTTATTGTGGATTATTTTGAGTTGATTCTCCACCAAGGGACATCCAATGTTCTGGATTTGTGGTCTGTCAGAAACCATTATCAAGGTCTGACTCAAGATCTTGGTTTGGTACTGGCAGTCTTTGATCCAGATGTGGTGGATCGTTTGACTTACAACTTCATACTGTTGTGTAGTATTAAATAGTGTGACTTTTCCTATAATATTACTGTGTTCTTGGTTGTCAAAGGTTCCTGTACCAGATGTCATGATGCCCAATAGTATGCTATTGCCAGCAGCTGCTTCAGAGAAATCTGAACGTGACACACCTGCAACCATTACAACTGAGGGATCTGGGAAATATCCAGGTATGCAAGAAAAAGCCCAGACATGTAAAAACTAGGTATGGCCAATTTAGAAATAAACCACTTGTTTCTTTCTTAGTAAAGTGAATCCTTTTTGGCTTGCATGTAGCCACAGAGATAAAAAGAAAAGTAACAAGGGTCCTGAATTTGGCTGACTGCACCCATGCAGAGCTACTGGAATGCATATATATGCCAGACTGTTTGCTTTTGGTAGAGGTAAAATTAAACAGCAACGCCTAGCCACTTTGAAGGTAAGGCCCTCCTTGTTTAACCAGCAAATAAGACTCAGTCCTAGAGGACTTTCACCATCAATGGAAAATGTTAGGCAAGTGATTCTGCCTCTGTTTCCAATAGTAGGTTTCTTATCTTGGACACTTTATTCTGTGCTGGGAAGTTGCTACCTCTCACAGCATGCTCTTCCCTCTCTCCTCAGACCACTTTCCTCCTTCTGTCTAACCACCTGACATACCTATTGTGCTCATTTCTACTCTCTCCTTCTTTCCTGCTGTTTATTTCCTTTTCTTGTTTGGTGCTCCCATTGTACCAATAAACTCCTGCCTTATGACAAAGAGAAGCCTTATGCCACTCCTGGGCCAACTGCCACTGCCAGTCTGATAATTGTGTTTGGGTTTTATTACTTTTTTAACCTTCTGTTGGTCCTGTCTGCTTTATACTCTGGGGCAAGGATGGGTTCCATATTTTCTAGGCCAACACATGGCACACCAGCTGCCTCTCTTGATTTCTGATGAAAAAGAATAAAATTGTATGTGCTATTCTCTTCTACTTGTGTAAAAGACATTTCACTTTTTTTTAACTAGGTGAAAGTCCTGTGGATGAGAAAAGTACCCCTGGGATTGATGAATCAAAAACTGGAATGGAAATTAAGACCGAGGAACAGAAGCCACCTAAGGAATCTACTGAAACACCAGATTGGAATAAGAGCAGCAGTAAAGATATAAAGACCACTGACTCAATGACGGATCAGCTAAATGAACAGCAGAAGAAGCAACAGCTCTCTGTTTCTGACCGCCATGTCTATAAGTACCGTTGTAACCATTGTAGCTTGGCTTTTAAGACTATGCAGAAGCTTCAGATACATTCCCAGTATCATGCTATTCGGGCAGCTACCATGTGTAGCCTTTGCCAGCGTAGCTTCCGTACATTCCAGGCTTTAAAAAAACACTTGGAAGCAGGCCACCCCGAACTCAACGAAGCTGAACTTCAGCAGCTATGTGCGTCTTTACCTGTCAATGGTGAACTCTGGGCAGAAAGTGAAAGTATGGCACAAGATGATCATGCACTAGAACAGGAAATAGAAAGAGATTATGAGATGGACCAGGAAGGTAAAGCAAGTCCTGTAGGAAGTGATAGTAGCTCTATTCCAGATGATATGGGCTCAGAACCAAAGCGGACCTTACCTTTTAGAAAAGGGCCAAATTTTACTATGGAAAAATTTCTAGATCCATCTCGCCCATATAAATGTACAGTGTGCAAAGAATCTTTCACCCAAAAGAATATTCTCTTGGTCCACTATAACTCAGTGTCCCATCTACATAAACTCAAAAAGGTTTTGCAGGAAGCATCAAGTCCTGTCCCTCAAGAAACCAACAGCAGCACTGACAACAAACCCTACAAATGCAGCATTTGTAATGTTGCATATAGCCAAAGTTCTACATTGGAAATTCATATGAGATCTGTGCTTCATCAAACAAAGGCAAGGGCTGCAAAATTAGAACCAAGTGGTAACATAAGTAGCGGAAATAGTGTAGCAGGGAATGTTAATAGCCCCAGCCAAGGAATGCTAGAATCTATGAGCTTACCAGCAGTTAACAGCAAAGAAACACATTTAGATGCCAAAGAATTAAATAAAAAGCAAGCTTCTGAATTAATTTCTGCTCAGCCTACACATCACCCACCCCAGTCACCAGCACAACTTCAAATGCAACTGCAACATGAACTGCAACAGCAAGCTGCGTTTTTTCAACCCCAGTTTCTAAACCCAGCTTTTTTGCCTCACTTTCCAATGACACCAGAAGCATTGCTGCAATTTCAACAGCCTCAGTTCCTTTTCCCATTCTATATACCTGGGACAGAATTTAGCTTAAGCCCAGATCTGGGTTTGCCTGGTTCTGCCACATTCGGTATGCCTGGAATGGCTGGTATGACAGGATCACTGCTAGAAGATTTGAAGCAGCAGATACAAACTCAGCACCATGTTGGCCAAACCCAGCTACAGATACTGCAGCAACAAGCACAACAGTATCAATCCACCCAACCCCAAATTCAGTCCCAAAAACAGCAGCCCCAAAGTAGCAAGCTGATGAAAGCAGAACAAAATACCTTAGTAAGCACAGACTGCCAGCTGATAAAGGATATGCCATCCTATAAGGAGTCAGAAGAAATTTCTGAGAAACAAGAGAAGCCAAAGCAAGAATTTACTAATGAGAACGAAGTACTAAAAGAAAACAAAGATATGAAGAAGCCAAAATCCTCAGAACCAGCCATCCCACCTCCTAGAATAGCTTCTGGAGCAAGGGGGAATGCAGCCAAAGCTTTGTTGGAGAACTTTGGGTTTGAGTTGGTTATCCAATACAATGAAAACAGACAAAAAGTGCAGAAAAAAAGCAAGACTGGTGAAGGCGAAAACACAGACAAACTGGAATGCGGAACCTGCAGTAAGCTCTTTTCTAACATTCTTATTCTGAAGAGTCATCAAGAACATGTACATGGACAGTTTTTTCCTTATGGAGCATTAGAAAAGTTTGCACGACAGTACAGGGAGGCGTATGACAAGCTTTATCCAATTTCTCCATCTTCTCCAGAGACACCACCACCTCCACCACCGCCTCCTCCACCACCACCACCACCTCCTCCTCCTCCAACTCCTTCTCAGCCTTCTTCAGCTGGGGCTGGAAAAATTCAGAACACGACTCCCACTCCTTTGCAAGCTCCACCACCCACACCACCACCGCCACCTCCTCCACCACCACCACCTCCTCCTCCGCCACCGCCACCATCAGCCCCACCTCAAGTCCAGCTTCCCGTTTCACTTGATCTCCCACTTTTTCCTCCAATTATGATGCAGCCAGTGCAGCATCCTGCATTGCCTCCTCAGCTTGCCCTCCAGTTGCCACCAATGGATACTTTATCTGCAGATCTTACCCAGCTTTGTCAGCAGCAGCTAGGATTAGATCCCAATTTCCTGCGGCACTCTCAGTTCAAGCGTCCACGTACAAGAATCACAGATGACCAGTTAAAAATCTTGCGGGCTTATTTTGATATTAACAATTCTCCAAGTGAAGAGCAGATCCAAGAAATGGCTGAGAAATCTGGTCTTTCACAGAAAGTTATCAAGCACTGGTTTCGTAATACACTGTTTAAAGAACGACAGAGAAATAAAGATTCTCCATATAACTTCAGCAACCCTCCTATAACAGTACTGGAAGATATCAGAATAGATCCTCAACCTTCAGCTGTAGAACCTTACAAGTCTGACGCATCTTTCAGCAAGAGATCATCTAGGACTCGGTTTACTGACTACCAGCTTCGTGTCCTCCAAGACTTCTTTGACACAAATGCGTATCCAAAGGATGATGAAATTGAACAGCTTTCAACTGTGCTTAACCTACCTACTCGAGTTATTGTTGTATGGTTCCAAAATGCACGACAGAAAGCTCGCAAAAGTTATGAAAATCAAGCTGAAACGAAAGACAATGAGAAAAGGGAACTGACAAATGAGCGTTACATTCGAACTAGTAACATGCAATATCAGTGCAAAAAGTGCAGTGTGGTTTTTCCCAGGATCTTTGATTTGATTACACACCAGAAAAAGCAGTGTTATAAAGATGAAGATGACGATGCTCAAGATGAAAGTCAAACTGAAGATTCTATGGATGCCTCTGATCAAACAGTGTATAAGAACTGCACAGTTTCGGGCCAAAATGACTCATCAAAAAGCCTGGCAGTCACAGCAGCAAGCTCTGGCTCTGGTTCTAGTACTCCTTTGATTCCATCACCAAAACCAGAACCTGAGAAAGCTTCTCCTAAACCAGAGTCCACAGAAAAACCAAAACAAAATGAAACCATCTCTAAGCAAACTGATACAACTTCCCAAAGCACCAAACCAGTACAGTCTACTCCAGTAACCTCTTCTGACCCTCAGCCCCCAACTTCTCAATCACAGCAACAAAAACAATCACAAATAGTAGGGAGACCTCCTTCTGCATCACAAACCACACCTGTTCCTTCCAGTCCTTTACCAATTTCAATGAGTTCTCTACAGAACAGTCTACCTCCTCAGTTATTACAGTACCAATGTGATCAGTGTACAGTAGCCTTTCCAACTCTAGAACTTTGGCAAGAGCACCAGCACATGCATTTCCTAGCAGCCCAAAATCAATTTCTTCACTCACAGTTTTTAGAAAGACCAATGGATATGCCCTATATGATATTTGACCCCAATAATCCTTTGATGACTGGACAGTTACTTAATAGTTCTCTTGCTCAGATGCCACCACAAACAGGCACCTCACATACAGCACACCCTGCTACAGTTTCTGGTTCCCTGAAACGAAAACTAGATGATAAAGAAGACAATAACTGTAGTGAGAAAGAGGGAGGAAACAGTGGAGAAGATCAACATCGTGATAAGCGTTTAAGAACTACAATTACTCCAGAGCAGCTGGAAATACTCTATGAAAAATACCTACTAGATTCCAACCCCACCAGAAAGATGCTAGATCACATTGCACGTGAAGTGGGACTGAAAAAGAGAGTCGTACAAGTCTGGTTTCAGAACACAAGAGCCCGAGAAAGAAAGGGACAATTCCGTGCAGTTGGTCCAGCGCAGTCCCATAAAAGGTGTCCTTTTTGTCGAGCTCTGTTTAAAGCAAAGTCAGCTTTAGAAAGTCACATTCGCTCTCGACATTGGAATGAGGGGAAACAGGCTGGTTATAGTTTGCCTCCGAGTCCTTTGATATCAACAGAAGATGGAGGAGAAAGTCCACAAAAGTACATATTTTTTGATTACCCATCACTATCATTAGCAAAAACTGAATTATCAAGTGAAAATGAATTAGCCTCCACTGTATCAACCCCTGTTAGCAAAACTGCAGAAATGTCACCGAAGAACCTTTTAAGTCCTTCTTCTTTTAAAGCAGAGTCTAGTGAGGATATAGAAAATTTGAATGCCCCTCCTGCTGACTCGGGATATGATCAAAACAAGACTGACTTTGATGAGACTTCATCAATTAATACAGCAATTAGTGATGCCACAACAGGGGATGAGGGGAACAATGAAATGGAAAGCACGACTGGCAGTTCAGGGGATGCAAAACCTGCATCACCTCCCAAAGAACCAAAACCACTTGTGAATGACACGCTATCAAAAGCTGCAACTACACCTACAAATGAGAATACCGATGATAAATTTATCTTTTCCCTAACAAGCCCCTCAATACATTTCAGTGAAAAAGATGGTGATCATGACCAAAGTTACTACATTACTGATGATCCTGATGATAATGCTGACCGCAGTGAAACTTCAAGCATAGCCGATCCAAGTTCACCTAACCCATTTGGAGCTAGCAATCCTTTTAAATCCAAAAATAGTGATCGGCCAGGCCACAAACGTTTCCGGACACAAATGAGTAACCTTCAACTTAAAGTTCTCAAGGCTTGCTTTAGTGACTACCGGACTCCAACAATGCAGGAATGTGAAATGCTTGGGAATGAGATTGGCCTGCCCAAACGTGTGGTCCAGGTCTGGTTTCAAAATGCACGGGCTAAAGAAAAGAAATTCAAAATTAACATAGGGAAGCCATTCATGATAAATCAGACTGGACCTGATGGGACAAAACCAGAATGTTCTCTGTGTGGTGTGAAATATTCTGCGCGTTTGTCCATAAGAGATCATATCTTTTCCAAACAACATATTACAAAAGTGAGAGAAACTGTGGGAAGTCAGCTAGATCGGGAGAAAGATTATTTAGCTCCTACAACGGTTAGACAGCTGATGGCACAGCAAGAATTGGATCGCATAAAGAAGGCTACTGATGTACTAGGATTAACAGTACAGCAGCCAGGCATGATGGACAGCAGTTCTCTTCATGGTATCAGTTTGCCAGCAGCTTATCCAGGACTCCCTGGCCTTCCTCCTGTTCTTCTGCCTGGAATGAATGGTCCATCCTCCTTACCCGGTTTTCCACAAAGTTCAAACAGTAAGTCTATAAGGGGATGATTTTCTCTTTATTAATTTGATCATCTTGCATAGTCACCATCCCCTTCTAAAACAGCATACTATGCATTCATATCATGCTTGTGAGACTGGTGTGAGTAGCTAAAAAGTGCTGCTATGAGGTGTACTCGGTGCAATTCTCGGTTGTTGCTGTAACCTGGATGGTATCTCTGATTTTGGGGGAAAAAAAAAGAAAAAAATTAATTGTAATCTAATTGACAGAAATGGGTTTAGTCCATATTAGGATTCTGTAACAAAACCAACATAACAATAGCATTGTTATGCTTCATTGTTTGTTCTGAATGATACTTCTTTAGGCAAAACTTGGGTTAGAATTTTGTATGTAAATTTTTTGTATGCAAATATTTGAAGCAACATCCAATGAAGCAGAAAATAGTCAATCCCACATTATCAGTTCATCAGGCATTTGGTCCACCCGTTAGACCAGTCCAACCTGCCGTTTAATTCAGAATAAATTCAGAATAAAATAAAATGATGCCCAAGACTCTCTATTATATATCTGAATAACTGCCTGCTAAGATAAAAAGGTTTTTGTTGAAGGTGATTTTTAATGACAGTTTCTTTGTGATCCAGTTGCTGAATATATCCTTCCCCTAATTTCTAAAGTCATTGCAGACACATATCACTTCATTTGGGCTTGCACTTTTAACTGAACACATAACTGTTTTACTGACCGACTTGACTCTGGTTTGACTCTGTTTTTTGCTCACATGGGAAAGCACTTCCTCTTGCAATAACTTTCTCTGATGTTAGAGAATCAGGTTTTCTGCAAAATGATTTATTTAGTCCTCAAAGAATGAACCTAATTTATTTTCTTGTATTAGGCTCCAATTTTACAGTCAGAGTTCATTGTGAGTGCAGCCTTGCAGATTGAAACTCTCTCATTCATCTTCTAACTTTTCACATTCATATCAAATTTGTGCAGAGCAGAGTTAGGGAGTCAGTTAAGACCTCTCACCTCATTTTATCCAGTAATTCCACTTGCTGTTGATCTCTAAACTTTGATTTAGAAAGCAACTCACTTTGGCAAGTAAGGTAGGGGCCTAATCACCAGTGTTGTTAGACATACTAAGACTCTAGCAATGTCTTCTCTGCTACCCAGCTCAGCTTTGATTGATGAGGATCATGTTATTGTTTCCCTAAGTGGTGGTTGAAGCATCTTTTTTTTCTCTTCATTGGATCAGAATGGCCTTCCTTCCACAATGGAGTCTCTGGCTGAGTGCCCTCTGGCTTTTGTCAAACAGTTATTGGCACAGGGAGTGCATATAAAGGAAATATAAAGTTGCTGTGTTTCCTTCTTAATGGCATACAGTGTCCACGTCCAAAAATGGCTGGTCATTGCTCATTAAAATTACAGATATGGTTTCTCCATATAACTTCACTAAATAGCTTTGGTTAGGTTGACCTTCAGGTAAAATGGGCTCTAGAAATCTCGGGCTTTGCCTATACTGCTAAGTGAAATTTGCTTGGGAAGTTATCATTGCATTCTTTTACTCTCAACAAAAGGAAATCCCCACGCAAAGTGAGTCTTGGGAATGGTAGTGGACCCATGATAGCCTCTCAGCTGTCCTCAAGGAGCTGTTTAGGAAAATTATAGTTGGCCCAGGCCAAAACAGTGCCAGTAACCATTTTTACTGTTTAACTTTACAGGCAGTTTAGTTTCAGTTTTTGGGAAATGTTCCCTGGTACTGTTTAACTTGCTAGTATCAATGTAGCCTCAGAGTTTGTAAACTTATTATTGTAGAAGTTATTATTACAGGCCAAATGGTCCATAATAATTCAATATTCGATTTTTCTAATTTCCACCAAATATCTCTTCTGTGAGATAAATTTAAATCGTTAGTACCATAGCATGCACAGTGCACTGCCTATTGAGATAGATTTTTACCCCCTTTCATCTTGAATCTTCCTAAGGTTAATTAGCCCATTGTGGGCAAAGCCCACTGTGTAAACTAGCTAGTAGAATCTCATTGTTAACTTTTTCTTCCACCATATGCTAAATAGCCCCTACATCCCACCTTTGCTGCCTGGCAAATACTTGCATGCATAAATCTCCATTCCCTAATGATACATAATGGAGCAGTCATAGAGAGTGGAGAAAAAAAAAAAAAAAAAAGAAAAAAAAGATTAATCATTCATCATAGAAAAACAGCAATATACTTATGTGTTCTCCAGTACATACTCATCACTAGTATTTTCTGCACCTAATTAACGCATTTCTGTTTTCTTCTCTGCCCTGCTTTGGCTGATAGTTCACATTCATGTTTGATTCTGAGAATTGTCTAAGAAGTATCTTTTCAGAAGTAAGCTTTTCTTTGCCTGCGGTTCTTCTAGCAGTGCTTATATTCCCAGCCAGCAGGAAAACTGTTCTGCATCACTTTTTGCATGAAGGATTTTCTGAGGCTAACTCCCTGATGATTCACCATCCCATACTTCAAGTCTAGCTCTCGTGAATTCCACTGCAAGTGTGTAATTTCGTCTCTTTCGGACCCAATCCTGAAAACGCACTTCAGAAGAAATCTCACAGGGAAAACTTTTATTCAAATATTTACCTGGTTTTATTGATGCTTACAGGGTTGATAACTGTATTTCCTGTAGCAAAGCCCATCCAGTCTGTCTTACATGTTTGTTTAAAGGGCAATGTCGACATTAGTATGATCCTCACTTTTAAAGAATGTGATTGCTGTTTGATATTATAATATAAAACATCACATTCAAAATTCTCTTTTGTGTTTCTCTTCTCTCTTGCTACATAGAGAAATTAGCTTGATGAGTTTCACTGGTTAATACAAGTTTATGAGGGATTTCATTTTCATATTCTTGCACCCAGTATTGTTTATGGGTTTCCAAAAAGGTATAAAACTCAGATAAATTTTGAAAATACTATCCCATTTAAAATGCAATATTTGCTTTTATAAAAGGTTTGACATGGAATACTTGAAAATAATGCTAAATCATAAAAGATGGAAGTACAGTTCATGTTCTTTATATAGTGCTCAAACTGGACTTTTATTTGCAAAGATTTTTTAATTTGTCAGAATAAGATAGTTTCATTACTGAATGGAAGAATCCATTAACTTTAAATTCAGTTATTTTGTTCTAAACCAAGTGGGTCTGAATATCAGAATTATTGTGTGGTTCTAGGATGATATGTTGAAGAATCTTCTCACCTGTGGGATACATTTCTCTAGATAATGTAATTATACCATCTTGTGGACATCAAATGCTGAGCAAGGTCTCAAAATTACTGCTATGTTTGCTCAGCATAATTCCTAATATGGAGCTATTTGGTGAAATTCTAATTCATACAGAATTTTAGTTCTGACTTGTTTTTGTTCTTCAAACCCCTTATCTTCTAGGGGACTGTAGATAGAAGAGTTCACCTGTTGTTTTCAGCTGTTCTTAAAAATCACATTCTCTTCCCTCTTAGCTTTTTTTCTTTTCTTCCCTATGATCCCTTGCAGAAAACTAGTGCTTCATCTTGCTTCTAGCTATTAATACTGGTTCTATGAACCTCTTAATGTCATCATCATTACCATAGGTTCTTTGCACATCATTTAAGCCTGGACTGAATTGAGGATTCACAGCAGCTTTTTCCAAGAATTCACACATCACTGGGTAATATGTACTTAGTGGTTTTTGAAATCTTATCAAGAGAGAAGTTTGATTCAGATACAATTACTTTCCTTATTATTAAGGCACTACATTCTATTCTCTGTTTGCTTTTGGCCCATCAGTAGCAGTTTCATTTTTATATTTTTATCACTCTCATTCCTCCAAGTGAAAAAGAAGTCTCTGCCCTTTGATTATCACTGAAAAGAGTTAGCAGGATTAGAATGTTTCTTCATGATTAGTAAATTTTTTACTCTACAACTCTCATGTCTGGGAATTGCGCATTAGTTTCATCGAGTTTCTTCATTTAATTTTGGAAATGCTCAGTTCCATGTTTAACTTCCAATAAAACAGGTGGATTTCACTATTCTGTTTTAGCCTGTCTGGATATTTAACTGAATTCTATGTATTTCAACTAAATTCCAAAGGCTATCTGGAAAATGAAATAGATCTTGACTACTCTGGGCATCATCAGTGTGAGTAAACTGAAGACAATGTGATGTGTAAGGGTTGAAGAGGTTAAGAATAGAAAGAAATTGGAAAAATCCTAAGTAGCTGACAAGCCCAAATAACCATGACAAAGCTGGGGCAGCAGTTCACACTAACTGCATCATTCATGCATTTTCCATTTACAGTATTTATCATTTAATATATTTTCAGCAGACTCCACACACAATTGACTATTACTTCCCGTTGAAAGTGTAGGAACATGAAACAGCATCTTTGATGTCATTGTGCAGTAACTGTGGCAATTACCCACTTTTTAATTATAACTGTTGTGACTTGTTTCACTGTACTATCTAATCCATACTCACAATTCATTTTAACTCCTTAGTGTTCCTCTACTGTTAAATAGGAGTAATGACACAGTGACAAACATTAAATGGCCTCTTTGTTAAATCTGATAATTATTCCCTTTGAATCCTAATTGCTTTATTCCTAAGTAATGCTAAGCACCTGGATATTGATGATTTAAACATCATTCTTGTTCAGTCCATTAGTACTTCCTAGTAGCTAATACCCATCTAACATCCATTACAGAAACTGCGTTTACTGTTCCCATATCCATGTGCTAGTAGACTGTTCCCGACATTGCTTCACATTTACAGTTCTGTGTACATCACACACTTGGTACACTCTTTTCTCTAGCAAACTTACTTGCCTGAAAAAATTACAATGGGTATAATGTACAGCCTTTTACAGTGAGTTGCCTTTTCTACCCTGTGCCATCATTTAATTTTTTGACCAACTATACATCTCACAGAAGTTTCATTTTAATAGACTGTTACCAGCCACTGCACTATGTCTGGTACTTGAAACAGAAAAAAGATTTCTTCCATTAAGTTATGAGGCATACTTCTTGCGTGTATGCACCCTCCAGACAGAACCAGTCCATCCTTAGGTTGCTTTCTCTAATGAGGTGGAGGACGTCATGCCTGCATGCTTCAAGTAAGCTGAGAACAGCAACGTTCTTGTGTCAAAGCACTTTAGTGATATTACACATATTTCCCAGGAAATACTGCACTCACCTGATTGTCATGGTAAAGAAAAGCTCTGTTCAAACTCTCAAAAATGAAAATGTAAGCTGTGTGGTGTCCCAGTAATGAATAGCATTGACCTTGTTGCTTGTTCTGTTAGTTTTTTGAATGGTCATTTCCTGTTGATATTTACTTATCTAAACATCTTTCTTTCTTTATTATTATTGCATTTCCCCCCAGCCATTTAGATAAAGATTCCTTTTTATTTGAGAGCTAATTACTTGTAGTGAGCACCGTAATTACCAGGTTGCTTAGGTGAAGGATGTGTGGGTTATATCATCCCAGAGGCATGATAAAAATTAGTTAAAATGAACAACAAAGTAGAGATCTCTCAAAGTATCAATTAGAGGGAAGCACTCTCACTGTGCTTAATGCTTCTTTTCTAATAATCTGCTACTGAGTCTATGGAAGAAAATGAACAAAAAAGAAGGGTGTTATTTCTACAGGTATGAATATGATCCTGCCAATGGAGCTGGATTTACTTCCACTGCCTTTTGTGGGACTTTTCTATAGGCAGAGATTCATGCACGACCCCCATGCTAGTATAATCAGGATTTTAAAGTGAGTAAAAGCTGTTGGGTTTGCTGTAGATTGTATATTATGAATTTAAGGCTGTAAGACTCAAAGATATGTATTAAAAGCCATTTAAAAATGTGATTTATTCATGCCATAGGTGATTCCGGAACACGTGAGAAATGTTGAATGTTACAAGACGTATTTTGCCTTGTGCATTGACAACAGTCATATTTTTGTTGTTTTCAGCTTTAACATCTCCTGGTGCAGGCATGCTTGGGTTTCCTACTTCAGCTACTTCGTCTCCTGCCCTGTCTCTCAGCAGTGCCCCCTCCAAACCTTTGCTGCAGACTCCACCACCACCACCTCCACCACCACCACGCCGGCGACAGCAAGGCCGGGGCCATGCGGAGGTCTATGGATGACCTGTCCGCGCCCCTCCACCACCGGAGCATCCCCAACGGCCTCAACGGTGAGCCCATCCCCCCGGACCCCGGGGCTGTGGTTTTGGGGTGCCAGGAGAGGGGAGGCCTTGCCGTCCCCACCCCTGCCCATCCCTGGGCCCCTCTTTGGGCGAGCAGGGCCGGGGAGGGGCACCTGTGCGCGGAGGGGGGGGGTGTGCTCCTTGATTGTGTTGTCGATGTCTGGGGCTGCGGCTTGGAGCCTTTTTTATCTGGAGGGTTGGTGGTTTGTGTTGGTTGGTTGGTTTGGGGTGTTTCTGACAAAAACGAGCCCGAGTTTTCAGGGTTAAGTAAACACTGATTTCTCTCTCTCTTCCTCCGCTCTCTCCCCCTTTAAATATTTTGGTTTACGTTTGGCTTGTTTGTTTGCTAGTTTGCTAAGACTGATAAAGAGCCTGGATGAGATTTTGGAGGCATGTGATGAAAGTGCAGGTCTGCCCCACAGAGCATTGCCTGTAAGCTCCGTGGGCTCTCGGGCAGGCTGGCAGTTTTGGAGAGGTGCAACTCAGCTTGTGCCGATTCCCCCGTTCCGCTTCAGAAACAGGAGGTTTGTTTGTAGAGAAGAGATTGCTCTCGAAGGGACGCTGTACTCACAATTTTGTTCAGCCTAGTCATTAAAGTTAGAAACAAGCTCCACTGTGAAATCGTGCCAAGCCTCCTCTGACAGTCGGTATTCAAGCAAAGTTTCTCCTGTTGTCTAATAGTGATCAGGCATTAAAATAATTATATTGGAATGTCTTTAAAATGGAGATTTTTTTTGTCTTTTGAAACCAAGAAGACCAAATGCTTGACTTCTAGAAGGAGTAGTT